>NC_141879.1:112657291-112980000 GCF_056163025.1 Triticum urartu
CCATGATTGCCCTTGCTCTTGCCCTTGTCCTATTTGTCACGATAGTAGCGTTGGAATACAATATAGGAGTCGAGGCAGATCCGCTCAACGTCGGAGTTGTAATTGTTGGGTGCGACACATACCTCATCCTCCTCCTCTTGGGGGGGGGGGGGGTAAGCCAGTGAGGGCACATATGTCTTCGGTTTGCTCCACCACGAGGGCATGCGCAACCCCGGGCTTGCCACTTTGCCAGGATCCAGGCACATGCATCATCCACAACCTCGTTCTCCGCGGTGCAACGTGCCTTTGCCCTATCACGGCGGGCAAGCCAAGCCTCGGCCTCAGCTTTGCCCCCGCGACTAGGGCTTCTAGAGCATTTGTGGCTATGTGCATTGGTGCCACTGACATTGGGACTGGAGACCAACGTAATGGGGACAAGATCCTAGCGCCGGGGTTGCTCTGACACCATGGGGCCATCCTCGAGGGTACCCATGTATCCTCCAACCGCCGCTTGCCGGATCCAATCCAGAGCGGACACGCACCTCGAGCCGCCGATGGATGCATTGTTGTAGTTGGATCCAGGCCACACCGGCTCATATGCCACGAAGGTGCGGGCGCGCCTATTGCTTCATTTGCCATGAGCTTCCAGCAATAGATTCAAGCTGGAGTGGATCTCACGCCGGGTCCTGGGTATCCTCCCAGGACCGGCAGCGAACTAGTCAGATGACTATCTCCTCCTCGTCTGAGCAGGGGACAAGGTCTCAGTTGATGAATCCGGAGTTGCTGGGCTTAGATCTGCTACCCGCCAGGGTTTAGTCCGGGATTCAGACATGGATGGGATATTTTGTGGGGTCTGGGTAGTATGGTCCGACAAGACGAATGACAACCTAAAAGTTTGGGCTGACTTTGATGGATCTAGTTGGGTGGTGTTTTTTAGCCCGGCGGTCGAGCTGTACACCGAACATTAGCAGGGGAGGGAGTCGCGACAACTATGTGTCGCCCGTACCGATTCCTAATAGGAATCACCAATGGGTGACCACTAGCGGGCTGGCCCATTTAGCGCGCTGGTCCATGCCGCTAGTAGTGGTCGCTGTAGGTTTGCTCTGTCCGGTTTTCCTCGTTTTCTTTTTGTTATTTTTTTCTTCATGCTAATTTTGTTTCTCATTGCACAATGCGTCCCTAACGATACGATTCTTGGCGGCATGCGATTCTGAACAGGGCCAAAGCAAATTTTATGGGCCCCAGCGAGCCAACGATCGCGCTAGAGGAATAAGAGTATGATCTCTCCATTGTCACGGAGAAGGAGACCTCCAGCGAGCAAATTGGTGCTCATGTAAGTATTTGCTTGGGCCGGCCGAACAAAGAGCTCCAACTCTTTTGATTGTCTCACGTTTGATGAAAAATAGACTGTTCGACGTTGACTGCTGACCACCGAGAGGTGGACGGTAGACTATTACCAATGGCCTAGTTGACCGTTGACATAAAAAAGTTCATAAATTTAAAAAGTGCACGAAAATTTGATAAAGTTCACAAAATTGTTTATTTTTCACAAATTTAGGGGAAAAAATCATGAATTTGAAAAAGTCCATACATTTTAAAAGGCGCACAAAATAAAAAGTTCATGAATTTGAAATAAGTCCATAATATTTGAATTTTTTGTGAATTTGAAAATTTCATAAATTTGGAAAAATTATCATGAAAGTGAAAAAATATCACGAAAATGGGAAAAAGTTCATGAATTTAAGAAAGAATCACGAATTTGATAAATATCAAATTTAAAAAGTTCACACAAAAAAATTTAAAAGAAATAAAAAGGAGATAAGTGGGCAAAGCCATGCTAACAAAACCAGAAGAAGAACTCCTAGAACCGATGACAAGAAAACACTACATGGGCTGGCCCATTTGCTACTAGTGCTGATCAAGCTCTTCGCAAGGTTCCCCTAAAAAAAAACTCTTCGCAAGGTAGCCGGGAGCCGACACATGATCACATCCACCAAATCTACCCAGGTCGCACACGGCACACCCCTAAGACCTCAAGATTTTGGACGGCACACGACCGACCAATTGCCCCGGCGATGGACCGATATCAGGTAATTTTTCAAGAGTATATGATGCCACAGACAGAGAAAGTGGAATAAACTGACAGCAGGTAGCAAATGAAAGGACGGTAACACGTCCTGCTGTGCAGAGATATAGATCTGTCAGCTTCAGTGCAGTTTTCTTAGCGAGACCAAGATGCAGATCTATATCCACTTCGGTGCTTAAATCTGATCGAAATTGAAATAAAAAATTATAAGCAGCAGTGGCATGTTACCAAGACAACGGATACTAGCATTTTAAAAAGATTTTTCAGTGGTATACAGAGAGAGCACCAGTAAGCAGTAGTACGGGCATCATTCTACATGGCTGGCTTGTCACAGCCTGAGAACCATCCAAATAATACATGATATCTGGGGTGAATAAGAATATTACAAATCGCTACTCTACAAGTGTAGCGATCCCAGTTATTATATCCTCGGGTTCATGCATCAGTACACTATAACCCTTCAATATGATACCTCATCCTGGAGATCCAGATCTGAACTAGCCAAGACCCACGTCCCAGGATGGCAATACAGACCACAAAAATGAGAGCCCATGCTCATATTTCAAGTGCAATAAATTACAACAGATCATTAAGCAAGCTGTCCGATCATCGTGTCTCCAGGGATCCGAGAGCTCCGGTCGACGTCAGTCAATGTGCGGAGCTCCTGGGCTGGCTGAAGGATCCACCGGCATAGAGCATCTGATACACCGGCCGGATCCTCACGGTCAGGACTATGCTCAGCAGTGTGCCCAAGCAGGCCATGCCAGACAGAATAAAGAACGTGAGTCTGAAGCAATTGGGGCCATGGCACGCGACGTCAAAGTCCGTCGTCGTGGCGTGCTGCTTTTCAACCTCGAGATCGTAGAAATATCCTGCGAGACTGTTGAACAGGAGCGCGCCGAGTGGATTCCCGAGCGAGATGAAGTTGTAGATCTTCCCAAAGTGCTTCAACCCGAATAGCTCTGATGATGCTGAGATCATCGCCGAGAACTGGATACCGTAGCATATGCCAAGCAAGGCAACGGCGACGTGAAGTGTAGAGTGGAGACCCAATGCAAAGAGCAGGTATGTGAATATCATCACTACTTGGGTGCATATAATCAGTGCTGTCCGGGGAATTGTCCATGACCTGCAAAACAAGCACCATGGTCATACCAAAATTCAAATTCTAAAACAGGGTATATCAACCATGTACCCACCCACTCGATTTTTTTGTTGATTGCAAATTTGTATACAGCTGGGACTGGAGAAAACAGTCCCGGCCCTAAGCAAGAGTGAAAATTGTTTGACTTAATTTGAAACTGGAATGGAGGCTTTGGTCATTCAACTAGGGAAACAGTTGATTCCTAAACTAGAAAGGTTACCTAGCTAACATGGTACTATATCACAGTAGGTAGAAAATCTCTACGAGATTGACAAACTCTACATTTGAAGAATAACTGTGATCCAGTAAAACAAGATACTTCATTACCTGACAAGATACTCCGAAACAGCACCACCTCCCAAACGGCCAAAAAAGTTGCAGAAACTGAACAGAGAGAGTGATATAGTGGTGTCCACAGCACCTGCTGCAATTCCAACTTGTGCTAGATTGTTAAGGACCATGACTCCAGATCCAACACCGATGAAATATACTGCGAAAAGAAGCCAAAAGTCTGCCTTGAGCAGTGCTTCACGAAATCTGAAGTCCTCTCCTCTTTTTGGTCTTCTTCTTGTCTGCTTTACAGCCCCTTCACCCTCTGCATAGAGAATGTCAATATCGAAGGAATCCTCATCGTCTAGATCAGTAAGGTTTGATCCGGAGGCAGAAGGTGGAAGAAATGGTTCTGTATGATCACTATCAGCGCCTGAAGAGTCCGACGGGCCTTTTCTTCGGTTACTTGGAAACAATGTCATTTTCAAGGGTATTGCAACCGGCGCAAAGAGCAGAAGGACCATAATAACAACCAGAGAGTAGTTCACTGCGTCACTAAGTGTTACGACATGATCCAATATTGTGGCCCCAACAAGATAAACCCCAAGAACAATGCTCCCGATTTGTGTGAAGAGGAAGTGAACTTGCTCTGAAGAATTCGGCACCAGAGAGGGTTGACAGGGTTGAACAAAGTACATTGTCAGAAGGCACACCGAAGGAACCCCGAGAGCGAGCAAAAGCAAAAGGCTCGCGGCCGAATCATGAAGTATGCCGGTGTATATTTCGGTGTAGACGGCGGCGCTTAGGCCGGCGTAGCCTTTAAGGATGCCGGCAACGGCACCTCTGCTGAGAGGGAAGTTCCTCATGTTGGTTACCAAAACGGCAGTCCCCAACCACGCGCCACTGTTTGCAGCAAGGCACAATGCCAACCATACCTGTAATAAAATACAGGAGAAAGGCCCCTAGTCAATTCACAGTATACCCTACAATCAAAGCAAAGATTGACACGAAAGGCTGAAGCGAGAATCCTCCATGTGTGCACACACATTGCCAGCGGACAAGGCCAAATGGTGCTTCCCTTTGGCCAAATATGACCGGCGATTACTTGATTGCTAGTGTGCACTATTATATTTATGTTGTTGGGATCATAGAAAGGGACGTTTGTTTACGGGGAACATATTCGTCCATATATTAGTCCACAAGATGTTAACTTGCAGCTGCAAAAGCAGACACTTGGCGCAAAAGAATGCTACTCTACTTTCCCCTGAATTTACTGAACGAGAGCAGTTCAATTCCCATGTAACAGACCGCAACCAGTGAACAAAAAGGGATCTTACGAAATCGACCTCAGAGCCAATCGAGGATTTAAATTGTACTTACTAATGAATATACGGATTGAAGTGCAAGGAAGAAGGAGGGGGAGGTCACCAGCCAGTAGGGCAGCGCCGGGGCGGCGCCGGAGACGGCGAGCCAGGTGGCGCCGTAGCCGAGGACGCAGGCGGCGGCGCCGATGAGGAGGAGCAGGGCCGGGTGGAGGCGGTTGCAGAGGACGCCCGGGAGCAGGCCGAGGTTCTCCCCGACGTCGCAGGCGACGGCGAGCAGCGCGAGGCGGCGCTGGTCGACCCCGAGCGCGAGCTTGAGCGCGTGCGAGTAGAGCGCGAAGGTGGAGCTGGCGCCCCCCGCCACCTGCACCCACACCGCCGCGCTCAGCCCCAGCCACGGCGGCCGGCTCCCCGCCTTCACCGCCCCCGGCCCCCGCATCCTCTACCGAGCCGAGCTGGTTCTCTGGCTGGCCTAGTTTCCGGGGGAAGGGGGAGGGGAATCTGTGCGAGAGGGAGGGATGGCGAGCGAGTTTGGAAGTGAATTTAATGGGGGGTTTTGGAGAGGACGGGAGGAGGAAAAGAAAAGGAAGGGGAGCGATGGAGGAGGCTCCGACGGGGATGGTCGGCAGTGTCGGGCTGCCTATGCAAAGCAGCTGCCGGGATGTCAGGATTTGGTAGGGGAAAGCGAGAGATCGGCCGGCCTGGCGCGCGAGCCAATATGGGCCTGGAACGGAGGCTGCTGGGTCACGACCGGCCTGACGCGGCCAGATGTAGCGGGCGCTTCCGTGACGTTCGTGACCGTCCGCGAAGGCAAAAATAACCTAATCGATTGTTGCTTTAAATTCACAAGCTGCTACAAAAACCATGAATGTTGTTGTAGTATAAGATTGCATCCAGAAGTAGGTGCACCTGAAGGCTATTGGAGGAATGGCATGGCGCATGGAATAGAAACGTCCCCACGTCGGCAGGGTTAGTGTCGGCGGCAGGTGCGCGTGTTCGGCGTTGGTCTCCTTCGGAGGAAGGGTGGGTGAAAGCTAATGTGGATGGTGTTGTGGATTGGGCAAAGGAGGCAGGGGCAGTCCTACAAGATCATCATGGAGCGTTCGTGGCGGGAGCGTGCCGTTTTTTCCCTCACGTCTTGGATTCGGCGTTGACGAAGCTCATTGCTTGCAGACGAGCAACATAATTGTCAAGAGGACTTGGGCTTGAAAGATTCCTAGTAGAGACCGGCAGCTAGGTCGTAGCATCTTGGCTGGAATCCGAGGGGCAAGATAGATCGACGTACATACGGTTATTGAGGAGACGAAATGCTTGTTGAGGCAGTCGGGGAACTTCAACATATGTTGGGCTCATCGTGCGGCTAATGGTGCAACACGCCGTCTAACAAGGGAAGGTTGTGTTTTGTAAAACTTGTCTAGATGTAACTTCGGGTTTGATTTCGGACATGGTTATCTCGAAGTTTGCCGAGCACATTGAATAATTGAATGCACCGAGTTTTCCCCTAAATAATTTAATGTTCCCTAAGATTATTTCTGATGAACAATCTGCCGTCGTCCTTGGCAGTTAATCACTGACAACATTATTACGGTATATGAGTGTTCATATATTATGAAGTACAACAATGTGGTGAAGCATATACATTATACTCAAGCTAGACATGATAAATTCTTATGATAGAGTTGGATGCTCACTTCTTATGACATATGTGGAAATTAATTACGAAAGCTAATAATCTTGCATGAGATCATCCTTGGGGAACAATTTGCCTTCATCCCTCCCTGGGTGTAATCTCCGACCTCTTTTTCTTTCAGGAGAGATTACATCTAACTCTTATCTATGCATGATGAAGCCTCAATATTAAGGGTGGACTGTGTTGTTGGCTATTTCTATGGCTACACAACAATTGAAGCTACCTGTGTGGAACATCCCCGGATTAAATGTACCGGCACATTGGAGCTGAAGGAGATTTCCCTGAACAGATGTTGATACACCTGGTCGAATGAAAGGGAGCACACAACGATGAAAAAGATTGATCATGTTTTGCCACAACATCCTAGGAAGATCTATACCCCTCTTGCTTCCTTGCGGCTCCTGGAACCGCCATATTGTATCATTGTCCACTATTACTGGGTATCAACGCTAGGATGGGTAAGAGGTTCAAGTTCGAGGCCTTTTGGATGAAGGTGGAGGGGGTTATGGAAACTGTAGACGTTGGGATCCTTTCACTGCACTTAATAGTGAACTTAAAGCCACCACAAAGAACCTACGACGATAATTTTTCTTGTAACATCAAGTTGTTGATTGCCATTGCATTGAAAGTTATTTGTCTTCTGGATATGGCGGCAGAATCTAGATCTTTGTCATCTCAGGAGACTATCCTATACAAATTACTGATAAGGAAGCTGTTGGGCCTATGCTCATTTGAGCGATCAATTGCAAGGCAGTGCTCCCGCTTCTTATGCATATGGAAATGAGATATGAATATGCATTTTTTTCACCAACACGCCAACCACCACCGGAGGCGTAATGTGATCACGATCCTGCGCAACAATGAAGAAATCTATATGGGGCAGGATAAAACTGCGAGTCTGTGACTGTAGTGGATGAATACTGTGTAGGTATTGGTGCACCGGAACGTGCATATGCTCTCGATCTGGATGCCTTGCAACTACCATCAATGGACCTCTTGCACCTAGAACTCTCATTCTCTTGTGAAGGGGTGGAGTGCATTGCCAAATCGACGTCGTCTGACAAAGCTCCAGGGCCGAAAGACTTCACGGGTAGATTCTACCGCATAAACAGGGACTTCATGAAGGCCTTGTAGTGCTTCTACCGCAGAGATATGCGTGGAATGCCTGCCAATAACAAGGACCTGGTCTCATTTCTGCCAAAGAAGGATGAAGCCGTGGAACCGCGAGATTTTTGCCCGAGCAGTCTTGTCCACGGGTTTATAAAGAATTTTGACGAGGTTCTTTCGTCGTGTCTGTCGACGAAACTCTCAATTCTGGTGGGGATGCACCAAAGTGCCTTCGTGCAAGGGCGCTCTATTAACAATCTAAGGAACTGAAACCGAGGAAGGAATCAGCGTGGGATCACTGACAAGTTTGCAAGGCAATTTTATAGGATTTTGGACATGAGGAAGAGAAAGAAAGGGATAAAAAGGGAGGCGACTGAGCAAGGCTCGGATGGGGATGGTTGGCAGTGTCGGTCTGTCCGGGCAAAGCAGATGGATAAAGCGAGAGACTGGACCGGCCGACACGGCATATTTGCGAGTCAACCAAGAAGGAAGCGCTAGGGCTATTTATCGTCACAGCGAGAAATAACTTTGTCTCGCCTTCAGCGATCTCGCGAACAGGCCGGCCACGCAAAGCAGTTTTTCTATGCGTGTAGGTAACGTCTTTTTTTTTGCGGCGCTAGTTTTTTTGGTTTGGTGTGCATTGCTTCAGGATTTTTTCCTTTTTCTTATTCTTGTTTGGTTTTCTTTTTTTTTTCTTCCATCTTTTTTCTCTACGGTTCTTTGCCGGTTTTCTTCTATTTGTTTTTTTTTCTTTTTTTGTTTTTCTCGAATATGTGTCAAATTTTCAATAAAAGTTGTACACTTTTTGTTTACACGCAGAGTATTTTTTGATCCACATCAAATACATGATTTTCATTTTTCCATATACATGTTTTATTTTTTTCCAAATACGTGTTAATATTTTGCAAATACACGTTGAACATTTTTTTGAATCATACAAAACATTTCTTTTAAACTACGATTTTTTAATAAATTTCAAATAAAAAAATAAAATGCGTGAGTATTTTTGAAATGTCACTTTTTAACTGTAAGATATTTTTTGAAGTACGTGAACATATTTTTACATTGCATAAATATCTCTTAAATGTCACATGTAGTTTTTTGAATGTACAAACATTTATTGAAAGTTTAGTGAACTTAAACTGCATGAACATTTTTTAAATGTGTGATGCACACATTTAAAAATTTAACTAAATTGATTTTTTAATATTGTTTTTATAATTTTCTTGAGGAACATAACAAAACACGGTGCTGATGCACACTTGCTAACGGCCCAGACCACTGTCAACGCTTATGGGTGAGCCGATGTAGGGAGCTCCAATTTGGCGCTTGAAGCACCAGGGAGCTTCTGTGGCGCCAATTCGCCGACGCTAGTGAGACGGCCCATTTAGATTTCACGTCCTTTTCCCTGGTTCCCTCGATCACATTTGAAGAAAGGAAGTCGTTGGCACAAAACGAAAAATATCGTGAATTCAAAAAAGTTTCATGAAGTTGAAAGAGTTCAGAAATTTTTAAAAAGTTCATCAAATATTTCAAAATTTCATCGAACTTGAAAATACTTCATTCAATAAAAAAATCATTAACATAAAAAATCATAAAATTTGAAAACTTTATTGATTTTTTTATAAAAGTCCATCGAATTTGAAAAAAAAGCAAATCAAATTTTGAAGAAGTTCATCAAAATTGAAAATATTTTATCTAAATCAAAAAGGTTCATAGATCTTGGAACCAAGTGCATCAAATTTTTAAAAAGTGTATGAAATTGAAAAACAGTTCATCTAAGTTTAAAAAGGTTCACGAATTTTTTATAAAACCCCGTTTTTAAGAAAACAGAAAAATTTAAAGAAAAAGAAAAGAAAAAGGTAAATAACAAACCGAACTGTAGAACGAAATGAAAGTAAAGAACTAAGTAAGGTTACACAAGAGGGTTAGATGGCCTGGTAGTTGCAGTCCTTCGTTTGGAGGGATGAGGTTGCAGGTAAGATCCCGTCGTTGCACCTTTTTTCTGAAAAAAATTAACATGCAAAAAAAGAAGGAGAATGGGCCGGCCGAGATCAGAGCAGTAGTGTGCGCCCGTTTGCGAATGTGGAAGAAACTGGCACCTGAAGCACTGAATATGATATGCCGCCGAGGTACTCCCACATAGAGCACTACATAGCCGCGGGCGGAAAGATAAAAGCAGCTATGTATCGGTTGACGTGAGACCAAAGCAGGTCTCGCTCAAGGTGCTCTCCGTGTTGCTATTATTGGGACGCCACAAGTAGCTTACTGCAGTTTATTTCATTTTATTGTTCGTATTATCAAAAGAAATAATTAAATATTTATAATCCAAAAATATTATTCTAAAGATAAAAAATCTCAAAATTCAAATATTAACACAGTGTAATTAATCTGTTGGCGTTCCTTTAAAAATGTGGTTAGAATTCAATAGTTTTATATATTTAAAATGTTTAACTATTTTAAAAATGCACATGAAATTTTTCAAAAAAATTATACAAGGTAAATAAAAATGTTCCTATAATTCATTGAAAGGTGTGGTACATATAAAAATGTTTTATCCAATGCATATAAAATATTTCCTATTTTTAAAGAAAATGTTTCAATATGTATCTGAAAAATATTTAACACAGATTCAAAAAATTATTTTAAAACATGTGTTTGGAAAAATGGTAAACATGTATTTGAAAAATGTCAAAATTGTATATGAAAATGTCAAAAATATTGAAAATGTATATGAAAAAATACAATGTGTATGAGAAAGAATAGACATCAAAAAATATGTTTGAATGTTTTCTAAGCATGTATTCAAAAATGTTAAATGTGTATGAAAAATGTCCTGATATATACAAAAAATATAAGATGCCTATGAAAAAGTAGACATGTGTTGAAAAATAAAGAACAACACAGCACTTTTTTTTAAAAAAGTTAATAGGAAAAACAAGAAGGAGAATGTTTCAGCCCAAATAAGGGCAGTAGTGTGCGCCCGTTTGCGGATGTCGAAGAAACTGGCGCCGGAAGCACTGAATAGGATATGCCGCCGAGGTACTCTCGCATAAATTATATGTAGCCGCGCCCGGAAAGATAAAAGCAGCTATGTATCGCTTGATGCGAGACTAAAGAAGGTCTCGCTCAAGGCGCTTTCCCCGTTGCTATTATTAGGCTGGCATAAGTAGCTCCGTGCAAGTTAGTTTATTTTTTTGTTCATATTTTCAAAATAAATGCTGAAATATCTATATTGCAAAAAATATTTTTCGAAACATAAAAAATCCTCAAATTTGAAATATAAACACTGTGTTATTAATTTTTTAGAGTCATTTTAAAATATTATAGCACCATAGCATAATTATTTTACATGTTTTAAAAGTTTATGTGAAATTTGTCAAAAACTGTTTATACAAGGTAAATAAAATGTTATTGTAATTCATATAAATGTATGGTACATTTGAAAAAATGTTATATCCAGTGTACAAAATTGCGCACACCACTTATAAAAAATTTGCTGTTATATTAAAAAATATATTTAACACACATTGAAAAAATTATTTGGAAAAATAGTAAACATGTATTTTTTTAAATTGTACAAAAGTCACTGAAAGTTTATATTAAAAGCTTATTGTGTATGAGAAAAACTAGAGATCAAAATACGCATTAAATTTTTGAATCATGTATTCAAAAAATGTTAACTGTGTATTAACAATGTGTTGATATATATAAAAAATATACGATGTGTATGAAAAAATATACACATGTAGAATTTTTTTAAAAGAAAGTAAGGATAAAACCAAAGAAACAGAGGAAAAAAAAGAAAATGTGAAACAGAAGAAAACTAAAGAATAGCGAAAGAAAACCGATGAAAATAACAGTTAAGAAAATACACATAGAAAACAAGAAAAAAAACTCAAGCTAAATGCGCTATATTTCTGGGACGACCCATTCCCTTGCGTCTAGAGGCTAGACCGAGCTACATCTGGCATTTCCTAAATGGCACTTGAGGCACCCGTTCCTTCACTATTTGCAAAGGGGGCCACCCCCTCCCCTCCCGATGGGCCGACCCATTCTCCCTTTTTTTCAAATGAAAAAACACTGCACAAGGTAGTAGTGTGATTTGAACCAGCGATATCTGGTTCTATTAATTTCCTTATTTTCTTCTTTCTTTTTCCTTTTTTCTTGGATCGGTTTTTTTTATATTTTTCGATTGCTAAATTCCCTAACTTTCTTTAAAAGATATGACATTTTAAAAAAAGATGAACTTTTTAACAATTCCGATGAACTTTTTTCCAAAATAGATGATTTTTTTCAAAATCGATGAGCTTTATTAAAAATCGATGAATTTTTCAAATTTGAGAACTACTTTTTCAATTTTGGTTAACTTTTAAAAAAAATCAAAAACTTTTTTCAAAAACCGATGAACTTTTCAACTTTGATGATTTTTTTTGATTTTTTAGTTCTTGTTAATTGTTTTCAAATACTATGAAAAAATTTCAATTTCATGATTTTTTTAAATTCGTGAAATTTTTCTGCAAATCTATGCAATGGTCAAGGGTCGCCCAGTTAACATAACCATTCAATTTTTTTGATGCGTACAGAATGATTTAACTATGCAAGGAGACCCGAGCGGCTTGAGCATGCGGTTCGAACGAATTTTTGAACCATTTCCTATAAGAGAATGGTTTCCATTACTTTGAGAAATGGATTCTTATATCAAACTATAGCTATTGCATTTGGAGCACCTGTTACGTCTCGGTACTGGTCAGAAAAAGGGACGCGTCTAGCGGCGACTGGCTGCCCACTAGCGCTCTGGGCGGCCGGCTTTTTTAGAGTAACCTGTTGTTATTTAGTCATCTCTGTGACTAAAAAGGACACTGTTAATTAATTATTTCTATGTGGTATCTTCTCATGTGATGGATGCCTGCATGCCGCTAAATTAATGTTCCTCATGTTCATATCTTGTGCATTAAATTTTGGTTTTTCAAAAATATAAAAGACATATCTTCTAAACTATGTGTCGAAATTTAGATCCATTTTCATCGTTGAAACCTCGCGACGTGCTCTTCAAAAGTAGATTTCGTGTGGGGATATTTCGACGAACTAGTCTTCTTGCTAACTAAACATCAATATGTGTGCAACTAGACTATACTGCCGCGCCAACTGAGCATATGTGTGTGTCAAATAGTTCTGCCAGCTAAACATCAATGTGTGTGCAACTAGGCTACATTACCGCGTTAACTGAGTATATGTGTGTGCCAATAGTCATACCAACTGAACATCAATGTGTGTGCAGTTAGACTATATTGCCGTGCCAAACTGAGCATATGTGTGTGCCAATAGTCTTGCCAACTAAATATCAATGTGTGTGCAACTAGATTACATTGCCGCGCCAATTGAGCATATATGTGTAACTAGTCCAAACAACTAAATATGAATGTGTGCGCAACTAGACTACATTGCCACGTCAATTGCGCATATGTGTGTGCAACTAGTGTCCTGCTAATTAAACATCAATATGTGTGCAACTGGATTATATTACAAGCCAACTGAGCATATGTATGTGCAACTAGTCTTTCTGCCAACTAAATATCAATGTATATGTAACTAAACTACATTATAAGTCAATTAAACATCAATATGTGTACAACTAAACTACATTACAAAACCAACTAAGGTGTGTGCAACTACCACCGGGGATGAGCAACTCCACCACCCAGGAGGAGGACCGCAAGTTGTGGCGGCGACAACCGCCGGTTGGTCGATCTTTCCGTCATTGGGATACGTGGAGGAGAAGACCTCCCAGCCTCACGTTGCTACCTGCTGCTCGAGGCTGGCCATCCATGGCGAGGCAGAGCTATCATACAACTCGAAAAAGGGAAGAAGAAAATGGCAGCGCTGCTGCTTCGGCTACACGGCCGACCTGCTCGCCGCGCTCCTCCGGTTCCGCCATCTCCCCCTTGACTTCCCGGGCATCAACGCCGACGTGCTCGGCAGTCAGAACTAATGGAGAGTTGGAGACGAGGAAGAGAGATAGCAGCGGGATGGGGTTAGCATGCACGCGCTTGTCGTTGTCGGGTAGCGGGCGACTTTTGTCGCTGTCTGGTAGCGGGTGCGTTGTGCGACGATAGGAGCCAGATCGAGCGGCCAGGAGCCGGCCACTCGTTCTAGTCGAATAGTGCGCGGCCACTTTTTAGATTTTAGGCAGAAAAAGCCCTAGTGCAAAACGAAGGGCCTGGTATGGGAGGTTGCATTGCGTGGGTTGTGGGCTGAGACGGCGCAACAAAGCTGTACTTCTATTTCAGATTCTTTCAGGTTTTTTTAGGTCTTTTCGTATTGTTTTATCTTTTAGATTTTTTAATATTCATTCTTCCATTTGAAATTTTACAAACATTTTTTGGGTTCACTATATTTTTTTGAGAACGTGCATATTTTTTAGTTTTGCAGATTTATTTTCAAATTCATTTTTTTTCTGTTTTGCGATTTTTTCCTTCCATTTTGTTTATGAATTCGTGAACATTTTTGGAACATAATTCTAGAAGTATTACAAAGAGTTTTTAATTTTACAGATTTTTGAATTTGCAAACATTTTTGCCCTTTTCACAACTATTTTTTTAATTCATGAACATTTTTTGAATCTGTAATCTTTTCTAATTTAACTTATATCTTTTGATTCATGAACCTTTTCGGTTCACAAACAATTTTTTGAATTCGTGACTTCTCAATTCATGAACATTTTTCAAATTCAGGAATATTTTATTAACACATTGTTTTAAAAAATTTGTCAACACTTTTTTAGAACGTCAATACTTTTTGAATCACCGATCATTTTTCAATTTACCAACATATCTTGAGTTCACACTTTTTTTTAAATTAGATTTTTCTTAATTCATGAACATTTTTTTGAAATCATGATTTCTTTTTGAATTCACAAACTTTTTGTACCTTTTCACAATTTTTCCAAAATAATTTATTTTTGTACTTTTTCCTGAAATAAGAAATACAAAAAAGACGAGGAGCATCAGACTGTGACCTGTCTGTGGTGCCAATCCCTATTCAGCGGTTAAGGCATCGTTCCCTTTTGTTAAGTGACACATCGCTCACAGGCTTCCCATACCGGGCCAGCCCATATAAGCCTCTTGCAAGCATAGATTTTGGCAAGCTACTAAATATGCACCCCTGAAAAAACTAGATACAGTTCAGTTTTTATGTCTTTTTTTTCGTTTCATTTATTGGGAATATGTTTCAAATTCATGAACTTTTCTAAATTTGTGAACACCTTTTTGATTCCATGTTTTTCTTACATATGTTTTTTTAACAAATTCATGAACTTTTTCGTATCCGTGTTTTTTTAAACCCATGAACCTTTTCCCCCTAGATGTCAATGGTCGAGCGGTGAATTGTGAATGGACAGAGCGAGCAGCTAGCGTATTGGGTAGACCAATGCGAGCGGGGCGCGTGAGAGCTGCTTCGTTAGCTGGCACAAACGGGACCGAAGAGGATGTCTTTTTCGTGCATAGATAAAGCGGAAACCAGTCACGGAATGTAACAATGAACCATGGCCAGCAAACGAGGCCCACTACGCGTCGTCCAACACTGGGGTGTGTGTGTTTCCTCTCTATTGTTCGCGTTACGCGCGGAATAGGAGTTCTCGGTCTGAGACTAACATGATAAACAACTACACCACCCATACATTTATTCGTCAGATAGATGTAGGGAAACGATGTTACATGTAAAAGGGTACCTATTAAGACTTCAGAGTTTAATGAGATTTCTAAGCTCAAGTGGACGCCTATATATTTTTATCATTGGAGATACTACAAAAACAATTCTTCATACCAAGCTACTATTCCAGATAGGAGATGCATGGGACGCTGATAATTATGGTGCAAATAAAAGAATTTGTCATGAACACTGTAATTATCTACTATTGCAGATAGAACATGCATGGCACGCTAGTATCTTCTAAGTTTCTAGATGAGGATAATTAATTTTTTCATTGTGGTCGGACTCTATTATGGATTTCTAACTACATTCTTCATATGTCCGTCTTAGATCTTCTTTCTACAATCTTGGATTAGGGAAGAAGGTGCAAAATTTAGTGATAGGATCACAACGCGTGTTACATATCCAAACAATCTTGTCATGGACTAAAATAAGTTATCATGAATTATAAAATAGAATACAAATATTTTTATAACTCCAGCTGTGATTCGACATGAGTGTTGCTCAATTATATAAAGCAACAACAATGATTTTAGTGTGAGTGGCTTAACATCCCCCCAAAGCAGTAAAAAGGAAGATTAATTATATATAACTCTTTAGTTCAACATAGTGGTCATTAAGGCCACCTCAATTTTTGAATAGTACAAGAGCGATATGATAATAATGTTTTTATCACATCGCAAGAAAGTTGTCCAATGATCATTAAGATATATAATGAAACCATTTTTGACTATGACCACGTAGTGGATTATTAATAATGAGAAAATAATTTTAATGGCATGTCTGAATAATGTAGGCAACATGTGTTGGTATGATAAGTTTGGCGGTGACATTGCTTGTACCTCGAGGCATATTTTTGGTGGATCTATTTATTCATGTATTAATTTTAATATTTATGTTGAGGAAGTAAGAACTATTTGATAGGAAATATAGAATTTTAAAAACAAGACGTTCGCCATGTTGGCAGAAACGAAAATGACCCGACATAATGAAATCGGATCCTTAGTGAAGACCATATAAAAATTTGTATAAGAATTAGCATGCAAAATTCTCTACAAAATTAAGAAATTGATAATATCTCTGCAAATAATATTGGTTGTGAGGAAATTTGATATGTGTTCATCTGAATGTGTCAGTAAAAATATATGTTGTTGTTATCTTTATCGTCTCTTGTTCGGGTATAATTTGCATTGTGTTAGTGTTGACTTATTAATGTTTGCAATAAATAATTTCCATGACAAAGGAGTAATTTTATCAATCACCAGTTTAGACAATAACTAATAAGATAACCAGATGCTAGGATGGTACAAACATTTTCTATTTAATCTTCAATTTATGTTGAGAAGACGCTACCACAGGTAGAACCGATTTATCAATATAGTGCTACATCATCATGTTGTGTAAGATCAATATAATGTTAGATGAATCAACACAATTACTCCTTTTACCGGACGGAGTGGAAATGTGATAAACATAAAATCATTCTACAACATGATCGAGGGTTGTTGAGAACTGGAACAAACCCAAAAAGTTATAATTTGTACACAACCCACATCCATTTTCATTTATTTTTGTTATTGGAAGAAGGGGAATTACGATGAAGATGAGTTAATCTATCACTATCATGACTTCTGGTAGAAGTATAAAATTTTCTGTAAGTTGCGACTACCTATTAATTAGCAACATACAAAGTTGTATTTAGTGTGAATCTATAAGCACCGTAAGCTGGCACATCAATTTCTCGTGGAAAAGTCATTAAACCTAGCCATGTAATAGTCACATAGAAATATAGTGAATTGGGCTGGTTTAAAGAAGATATTTCCCGGATAACTCAGGGTGACCATTACTAATTCTTAACCATTACTAAATGGATTAGACTATAAGAAAAATTACTAGCATGTTTTCTTTTTTGAAGTTTCTGAGTTTGTTCTAGGATCTGGTTGATAGACATAGTCATTCATATAAAATAGCGCATTAGTTACTGAGAGTGGCTATCTGGCTCCCGAGTTCACCTGCACTCGGTGAACATTTTTTTAAAACTAGAATTTAAAAAAAATCCATTTTTTTGCATGGAAGATGTTTAGGTGCGTGAGGCCCATGCCAATTTTCAGCTCGTTTGGACATCCGAGTAGCTCTCAGCTTAGTTATATATAAATTTCATGAAAATATAGTTTTTTTTTCTGCAAAGAAGGAAAATGTCCAGATAAAATTCTTGAATTCTACCAATACCCGTTTGCGGAAGGAAAAATGGGGCCTTAGACCATCAACAAATTTGACTACAAACGGAAAATGATCATTTGCAGATTTCTTAAATTACTTATAGGAGCTTAGCTTTCTATCTAGACCAAGAATTTTAATATCTAAGTCGATGATCCTGAACATTGATACACTAACATCGACGAGAAATTGAGTTTTTGTGTATTTCAGAAATTTTTATGCAACACTCCAAGCTTCGTGGTGTACAATTTGGACGTGTTACAACCTATATTTCTCAATTGACACTCAGACACCATAGAAATAGTAAATCTAATTATTTCCCATCACTGGTTTTGCCACTGATATGGGCCACTCGTAACTTGAGAAACCAAGCCTCTTCAAATGGCATCTTCCTCCCCAGTTGTTGGCATAAACATTCCGCATGATCTAAAGTTATATTATCCAACCTTCTGATCAATCCCAATAAGTAAATAATTTGAGTGAAACATGACCTTGTGGAGTGCTGGACGCGATGATCAACGCGGAGACCCACACTCCCCATCCCTGGTCGATATATCTTATAAAATGACAAAAGCAGCCATGTTTGACGGCAAGTTGATGATAAATAAGGGCCAAAATTCACTGGTATGTCCCCGCGCTAGCTCAACTGCCGGCACACGCACGCATGCATCTGATTCATACATGCATAGGAGTTTCCATGACTTTTGATATTTTCTCCTTCCTTATTTTCCGTGATCATCACGATACAAAGTCTCAACATAAAAGGAGCCGGGACACAATCTCCTTACATACACCCATCGTTTGTGATCAGAGCGATTATGCCGATCAGAAGTGACTTCTGATCTTCTCCTGACACACACACCCAGCAGCTTGACACCGAAAAGGCACACTAGTTCGGCCAACACCTATGAATGCAACTCTGGCTATCCTCCTATCCTATCAGCAAACATGTGGAGAACGAAGAAGGACATGCATACAGGGCTATGATTGGGCATCGATGGAGTGAGAAACAAGCATCAACTTTTCCCGGTCAAAAGAAGAACAAACTTCAACTTTTCGAACCAAAAGAAGTCGAAAAATTTCGGAGCACGTACGGGACATGGTGTGAGAGACATGGGATCTATTCTACTTTCCGCGTTGTTTATTATCTGCATCATCTCACACACTACGAGCACCATCTCGATCATGGCGGAAGCTAGCCCACTCCCAAATATTTTAAAACGAGAGCAACGAGTTGGTTAATTAGGTTCTGTCAGCACACGATGGCTCACGCTTGCTGGATTATCTGCAGGCAGTCATTTCGATAGATTATACTAGACAGTTGAACAGCTTCTTCTACGTATACCGGATGCCACTACTCCAAGGAATAAGGAAGCAGAAAGAAAAAAACAAAACAAAAGGTGCAAGCATATGACCAGCAGAAGATGATGTTTTTCTTTCCTTTTCTATATGACATGGGGCCGAGGAGTCCCCTCCCTGGTTTTCTAAAATGATGGCCTTTGCATTTTCTTGGGTTTAATGAATTTGGGAAGTTCCGTGTACCAACAGACATACAAGCATGCAACTGTCGGGTGTGACACTTGATAGGTTAGTGCAAAAAGTATACGTAAAACAATTCATAATGTTATAAGAAAATGACATGGACATTCTTAAACTATAAATACGCTTACACTCTGTTTGGATGTTGATATTTAAGGCCATGAAATTGAATTGGGCTCAATATCAAATCTTCCTGACTTTGATATTGACATTGAACCCAAATTCTGTTATTCAGATGTGCAAAGAATTCTCACTTGGAATTCGTATGAGAGACTAAATTTTGAAGATTGTTTGGATGGCCATTCGACACATTGGAATTGCTCATTTCTCAGATGAACATTGTACTTGATGCAATATATGAATATTTTTGTGAATGCTTATATATCAAGAATACAAATCAAGCATCAAGTATTTGTATAACATATGAATCAACAAATTGTACAATCAATCAAGCATGAAAAGGACCAAAAGCAAAAAAATAATATCAACATCACACGGCCAACAGACCAACATCATGCACAACCCACATCAAATACCTTGGATCTGCCTGTTGTGGATCCATGCTCAAATCCATTGACCTGCAAAAGGAAAAAAATCTCAGCATACAAGCACATACGGTGTAGTCACTACAAGTATGGATTAGAGGAGATTAGAGGATTAGGGTACGGTGGCCGTGGGGCTAGAGGAAGAAGCATCCATGTGGGGAAGAGGCTGCCGTGCCATCGGCCATGGGGGGCGGGGGCGTGGTGGTGGGTCATGCAGATGGCGGCCAGCAGAGGTGAGTGCGCGTGGAGGTGGGCGCACGCGGGGGAGGGGCAGATCCGCCGGAGAGAAGAGAGAGAAGGAGGAGGGCGAAAAGGGACTGACCTGCACCGTCGGGAGCTCCACGTCGCACCTTTGTCCGTCTCCTCTCCTGCTCGTTTGCTGTTCCTTTCCCTCAACCACGATGAAGCGGTAAGTCGAGCACTCGATCCCGAATATTAGCCGAAGTCGAGCTACTGACCTCTGATTTCGGGAATAGCTACGCGGGCTGCGAGAGCGGGCCAGTGAATATCTCGGGCCTATTCAGCGACTCAATTCCGTGACCATTCAAACAATGGCTTAGGACATTTGGGAAGTAATCTATTGGTGGAGCAATTGTGTAACTACTCAAAAAGTGGTTATTATTAGAGAGAAGCTAGTTTTTAAGTAGTACAACAATAATTAATTATGTTTGGCATGGTACTAGGCGAGAAGTAGTTTCTATTGAAAACCAGGAAACTTGCCTCATTGGACAACAAATCTACAATGAAGGCCAAGGATGAGAGGCGAATCCCTTACAAGCGCCTTAAACACCAATTAGCAAATAACCCCTATCTAAGAAGGAAGGAATTCTCACCTTGTGACTCATCGGTTCATCTTTGACTTGTGTACCATGATGGACTCACCCTCCATAGGTCATTAGTCTCTACGCCCTCTGTAAGTTACGACTAGACCTCCACTTAACGTAGCTCACCCTGCGCTTGCCACGATTTTTGACATGAAATTACCTCTACCTGGCCACGACAGGGACTCCGTTGGTTCTGCTTACCCTCCATTAGCTGCAAGTCACCCTACTGAGACTAGAGACCGTCTCCCCTCATAATTGAAGGTTGCACCTCCCCTATGTCCCCTGAGATGCCTTAGCCTCTTCATAGACATGTACATGTAAGCTAATGGATGGAGCATGAACCTGAACTTCTAATGCCCACAGTTTACTACCATTACGACGACAGGCAAGTATGTCAATTTTTTCCCAATTTCACAAGCTACATAAGAGAAACCATAGATTGATCACTAGGCAATGTTCCCTAGCATGTATTCTAATGCGACATGTTATTGTACTATTTCATGATAAAATTAGTAGGCTCCGTAACTTCAACACCACAATGGTGCCTAGCTTAAGTGACTGTAGAAGTGTCAGAGTATCATTAGGTTAGAGATGCATTAGGCATGAAATAGAGTGATGGTCATGAAAATGATGAGTTGTTGACATATGACATATCCACATTAGTGCTATAAGTATGTGCAAATTAGACTATGAGATGCTCATGTAAAGTCATATTTAGCAATTTACCGTACATAACATGGGATATTTGATGATTCTCGTTTGATACAAACTGATCATGCCAACCGCCATGATGTTGCATTATCAATCGAACATGAATTTGAGCTTGGCAATGATGGAGGGAGACATGATATGGAAATTTAACCTCCTTCGGTTGATTTGGACAACTTCATTACACTTAAAAAGAGAGCTACAAGTGGACCATTTCATGTGAGTATCATTTTCACCATAATTCGCTTAAAATTATATAACAATCACTGACTGGTATGAGTAATGAGTGTTATAACATTTAGAGTTCATCATGTAAACCCGATTGTGATGAGAACATAAAGCTAGCTGTAGGTATGGCATTTGAGAGTGTGGAATTTGTCTAGAAGTTTTACAAGGCTTACGCACACAATGCGGGATTTTCAATATGAAATGGGCAGAACTGGACTGTAGATGATGTGGTGGTCTGAAGGCATTTTCTTTGTTGCAAAGCAGGTTTCCGAATGATGGAGGAGGAATGCAAGAAGGATTTAAAGCGAGAGATGATAAGAACACATGCAAGAAATATTATTGTGTGCTTTGTGAGGCCATGGTAACATTCAAGTGTATGCATGATGGGAAATACTCTATATAGTATATTTAATCAAGTATAACAAAGTCAACGAGGAGGCCAACACCACACTATTCACATGTCATGAAGCTAGCATTGGCACATCTTTGGTAGTTATCATACACAGAAAATATTGGTTATGCTATTTCATAATTTGTTTATCCATTCAAACTACGATCTAGCTGGGTAACTTTAAATTTCAGAAAACAAAACATTTGCCCCTTTGCCGAGGCTTGCTGCAATAATAATGTGAAGATTTTATTCCCCAATTATAATGACTAGATCCACAGTTGTAACAAGCGAAAAGGATTTGATACACCATAGACTATTAAAAACTAGACGACATGACTATCAGGTAAAGACACTAGAACAAATTAAGAAACTATTAATGTTGTCTTTAAAAATGGTAATGGTTGTAAAGTGATTTGATGTATATGCATTTGAAATTGCCGCTAAATAATATATTATAGCTATCTTTATCATGCTCTCCTGTTTGAACGTACTTTACATTCTATTAGTGTTAACTTATTGATGTTTGCATCTTTTTCCAATTAAATTTGCCATAGAAGGAAGTAAAATATATCAATCATTAGTTTCTACCATATAAAGGTAACCATATAAGTTAGTGTGTTATATATTCACATTTTTCTTGTTAAATTTCAAAGTTGCAGATTGATGTTGAGAAAGACCTATCGTAGCTGGATCTGATTTATTTATAGAAGCACAAGTGCATTACATGGATTAAGATCAAGATACACGTCGGATGGATAAAAAAGATCTATTTGTGATCAACTAGTGGAGATTGAGAGCGATGTGAAAGACGTAAGATGATTCCGCGCTAGCTCCACTGCCAGCACACGCAAGCATCTGATTCAGGCATGCATAGTTTTATAACTTTCATTTGGGGTGCCGATCAAAGTGAGAACAACATTTGTCCCTTTTATGAATTTTAAGTTTGTTATGTGCGCGGAATGGGCCAGCAGGTGTACTGGTGAAAAGCCAAACGAGTTCGGCTGGTTCCTAACCTAACCTATCCTATCCGCAAACATGTGAAAGACGAACGAGGGCGAGACATGCATAGCCATGACCTATGAGGCTATGATTGGGCATCGATGTACTGAGAGACAGACATCAACTTTCTCCCGTCAAAAGAAGAACAAACATCAACTTTGAAACCAAAATAACCCCAAAAATTGGGAGCAACGCACGGGCACGGGACATCGATCGGGCCGAACTGCTCTCATATCGGCGTTCTTAATTATCCGCGTCTCCTCGCACACTACAATCGCCACCAACTTCAATCCACTTTATTCTCCATACCATACCACCATCACCACCACCACCACTGATCAGGTTATTAAACTTCGGGGTAGGGCTCGGCCACGCGTGCGGGCATGCCAGTAGCACGATCCGCACATACCCGATTGGGTGCAGGGAACGCAACACGCCAGCTGCCGATGTGCGCTATCTTCGACTTCAAGTCTCCCACTATCCGGTTAAAAATAATAGTCTCCCACGTCCATGCTCGCTCGACCATTGCGGAAGCCCTGCCCACTTATTTTAAAACGAAGAACAGTTGGCTAGTTATTAGTTTTTGCCAGCACACGATGGCTGACGCTTGCTGGATTATCTGTTGGCACTCATTCCATGGGACTAGAAAATCAAACAATTGATCGAGTGGGGCAAAGATTCTTGTAATGGCCTTTTTATTTCACACGGCACACTACTGTATACCAGACGCTAATGCTCCAGGGAATAACGAAACGGAAAAGAAAAGCAAATGCAAAACAAAAGGTCCAAGCATATGAACATGATGTTTCGTTTCTATATGAAATGGGGCCGGGCCGCACCGGAGAGTGGATTTTTGGATCCCGAGCTCCATGGAGCTCGAAATTTAGAAAAATTCAAAAATCAATTTTAAAGTTTAAAAAATATAGAAAATTTACACATGTGTATAGTGATGTGTACTTCATCTCTGCAAATTTTCATGATGAAATACGTTTTGATTTGGTCTACAAAAAAGTAGATTCAAGAAGTTTTATGGTGAATAGTACATGTGTTAGAAAATCATTTTTTTGTAGCTCACGTCAGAATGTATTTCATCGTGAAAATTTAGAGATATGTAGTACACATCCCTATATACATGTGTAAATTATTTTCAGATTTTTTTTGAAACTTCAAAGGTTGATTTTTGAATTTTTCAAAAATCAGGCTCCATGGAGGCTGAGCTCTATTATCACTTTCCGGCGCTGGGAGTCCCCCGCCTGATTTTCTGCAGAGAAAAAAAAGTTTAAACATATGCATAATGGATCAGACTAATAATATCGCTACTTGTTTCACTAATTTTAACTACTTGTTCTCTCGAAACAGGACGGACTGTACATGGTGTTGAGAAAATCCTCATACAAGCTAATGAAAGATAAAACTAGACTACACACAACCAACAAAACCAAAAAGGCACCATAAGTGCACTGCTGGATATTGTATGCGTGCCATCGAGTAGAAGTACAGGAGTAGTCGAACCACAACTAGAAGAAACCTACACACAACCAACACTCAGTGGTCTCGTGTCTCATGGAAGAAACTACCAGACTATGCCTCCAAGTCTCCAGCGAATCATTGCCGAAGAGGCCCCTCTATTCTCCCGCTCAGGATCGAGGAGCCCCACCTCTGCTAGCAAACAGAAGGGACCGACAAACTGGAAGATGCAGTTACATGTATAAGGGAGGAGACCAACAAGGATGCCCACCGCCAATGCCGAGGAAGCCTCAGCACATGATCCAAGACATCCCAGGAGGGATATGATGCAATCACGCTGCCCTCAAGTTTGTAGGTATGGATGTGGGTTTTTCCCGTAGTACGAACATAGAGAGCACATACATCTATGAAAAAGCCCCAAGGGGGACGTGACACCCTGAAGGTGTCGCCGATGACAACACTAAAGTGCTGAGGTTTCGCTCGGGACCTCCAGCATACCATGTCGCAGATCCCATCCACCAAGCCAACCCTAAGGAGAGGCCTGCCATGATGGATCTAGGCCTCCAAACTGGTACCGGCAAGAAACCAGAACCCAGATCCACGCCTCAACAGATCTGAGATGCAGTGCCATGCGTGGGAGCCTGAAATGCACTTTAGAGCATAGAGGAGTAGGGGAGGACGTGGATCCCCCAGCTGCAGTCCGGTGACAACGAGGAAACATGGCCTGTTTGAGGGGAAGTTTAAGGGGCGGTTGACGACCGTTTCATGAGTTGCATGAGCAACCCATGAGCCCAGGGTTGTTTTCTCCTCGTGATCTCTAGTTTTAACATCGAATTGTAGTGAGTCAGTCTAATAATATTAACATGGTTCATTGCTCTCCCTTGTGCTCCTAATTTATTGGAGCCAAGGAACCCCACTAATCACTTGGAAACATGGAGTGAGTTCTTTCAGAAGGGTTTTCTAATCTAGTGCATCATGGGATACTTGGATTTGAACCCATGTCATTTTTCGGAGGGAGAAGATCATGACTTATAAGGACGAGAGTAACCCCTCAATCATGGTAGTCTTTTGGGGGAGGATGTCTCTTATAACCATGTGTTGCTTGCTATGTGGTTGGGCATGGACATATAGACATGCTGGTAATGGGGAAGTCTTGGTTTGGGGAAGTTACCTGATGGATGAACGAGATCATGGTTTGGGGAGGATATCCAATGCATGAGATACCCAATAGATGACTGGGGCCATGGTGGGGAGGATAACCGATGGATGATCATGTGCGGAACGGGGAGGGAGGGGGCTGTTTTGCTTAGTCCCATGTAGTTTTTTAGTGGTGATGGTGGTTTGCTAGTCTTTTTTGAATGAGTGAAAGAGCAAAAGAAAAAGGTTTTTGTGTTCATGTTTAGAGTGTTTAGAGAATATTTCATCAGTTACATGAACACCAAAACCTTTCTTTTACTCTTTTCTTTATTTTGTGCACCAAGAAATCACTATGAAGGCTAAAAAAGGTGAAAATGCGGTATGAACATTTCTAGCAAAAGTATTGAATGCATTTCTATTAAAAAATTAAAAGGAAATATATATATAAATGAAAGTATGGCAAATGGTTTAAAAACAAAAAAGGAGAGTTGGAAAAAACATGAAAAGTAGAAGATATAAAAAGGCAAGAAGAAGATGAAAAAAAGGAAAGAATAATCACTTACTAAGGGTACGCCCAACAGGATTATCCCACATCACATCTAGTGGAGACACATGGAGCATTGCATGCTAGACACGAGTTGCCACTAGGTTGTATTGGTGGGATTTTTCCATCCAACCAGGGACAAGAGGGACTGCTCTAAGTGTTTCTTTTTCGGGAGTCAAATTTCATGTTGATATACTTTTGAACCGAGCATCAAATTACAAATTGTTTTCACCATGGCGTTCTTTGCCGATGTCTTCAAAGCTACATATCATATTGATAGGTTTTGATGAACGTTTTTGACAGAAGGTGTAGATCTCATCATAGTATACTTGTACTACCACTGAATATACTTGTACTTCTTATATTAGTTTGTGTACTTCCATGTGTTAGTGTGTTCACTTCTTTGAGTATATACTTCTCTTTCTGTTTGTGTGTACTTCTCGTGTTATATGTGTAGTTCCAAAATTAGTGCGCATACTTCCCATTTGTTTGTACGTGTACTTCTTGTGTTTGTGTTCATATTTGCCGCATTAGTGTTCATAGTTTGTCCAAGTTAGTGTGTGTACTTCCCAAATCACTCTGTGCACTTTCCATGTGTTTGTATTTGTATGATGTTTGTTTATTAATGTGTATTAGCAACATAGCACACATGTAAAATATAAATTTATTGCATAGGTAACGAGAACCAGAAATGGAAGGGTGAAAACGGGAAAAACTAAAGGTAAATGGTTAAAATTTAGAAAAAATCAAAACAAAAACTAGGGAAACTATAGAAAAAGATGAAAGAGAAAGAAATACTATGAAAATTCAAAGAAACATACGGGGGAAACAGTTAAATACCCAAGGCAGATCACTGCAATACAACACTCAGAAGCTACATGAATTGCTTCACATGCCCTCCCGCACCCTCCATAGAGGGCACCCTAGTTTGGTTGTCCCAAGGCAAATATGTATGCATAAATTTTTGATTGATTGGGTTGGCCCAAAATCCCAAAAATCTTGAGGTGTACGCATATCGGTTTTATTACCCGCCATGAGCGGGGATTAAGATATCATATAAGCATCTATTAATTTATGGTTAGACTTGGACGAGCTTGTACATTGATATAGCGAGCTTGTGACACGAAGAGGTTGGACACTAGTTTAGCGGCCTAGAATAGCGTAACACATTCTCCCTACATCCACAATGTAAGTGATATTTGTTTTGTCTCTAGGTCATCATGTTTGACCAAGCTTATTGAAGTACAATATCAACAATACAAAATGAATGGAATGAAAAATATATTTCATGATGTATCTGTTGGCATTAGTTTTGGTTTTCATTTATAGACGTTGGTGTCATTTTTTATAAACATGGTAAAACTTTAAAATGGTTGACTTAGAAACAAAGCAAATATACTTACATGTTCCTCTTTGGATTGAAGAAATTTCATTGAATTTTTTTAGAACTTCAATCCATAAAATCTTTTGGATCATAGAATTTTTTTCACCAGATTCCTATAGAATACATCTCTATGCCCTTTTATTCCATAATATGAATCTCAACATAATCTCTAACCTTATTTTATTTTTTTCTTTGAGACGTCCAATGCACTTGCACGTTATCTCTCTACTTTCTCTCATCAATTCCGGAAACTTTATATGTTTTTTCCGAAGACACATATTTATAAATTTCTATATTTTGAAATCTTGTAGGAATTCAAAGTACATTTTTCTGAAAAGGAGGATGGCCCCGGGCCTTTGCATGTAGCCATAGGAATTCAAAGAACATGACATCACAATCGTGGGCTTTCCCTATTCCTATGTTTTGCAACTTCCTGCAATGCAATCCAAAGAGGCCCCAAGGATGGAGGGAGTGTCACTTTATGACTTTTATTCCATCATGCATTGTATTTTACCGACCCATGATTAACTTGTCCATCGCATGAATCACGATTGGGCAGGAAAGTAACCTGATTTCTGGCTGTCCCCTCACGAAAGAGACTGCAACATGTGAAAAACGAAGGAGGAGACATGGCTTCCATCGATCAAGCAAGAGACAAAACATGAATGGCCAAAAGAAGGTTCATGGCGTATGTCAAGTCCAATGTACATGAAGGTTCGACGCACGGACGAATTCAAAGTGGTGGAGAATATTCTGTTGGGGATCGTAGCAGAAATTCAAAATTTTCCTACGTGTCACCAAGATCAATCTATGGAGAGACTAGCAACGAGAGAGAGGAGTGCATCTTCATACCCTTGAAGATCGCAATGCGGAAGCGTTACAAGAACGCGGTTGGTGGATTCGTACACGCAGCGATTCAGATCGCGGTCGATTCCGATCTAAGCGTCGAACAACGGCGCCTCCGCGTTTAACACACGTACAGCCCGGTGACGTCTCCCATGCCTTGATCCAGCAAGGAGAGAGGGAGAGGTTGGGGAAGACTCCGTCCAGCAGCAGCACAACGGCATGGTGATGGTGGAGGAGCGCGGTACTCCAGCAGGGCTTCACCAAGCACTACGAGAGACGAGGAGGGAGAGGGGTAGGGCTGCACCAAGAGAGAGATCAAATCACATATGTTGGGCAGCCCCATACCTCAAGTATATATAGGGGAGGGGAGGGGCTGCGCCCCCTATAGGGTTCCCTCCCCAAGGGGAGGTGGCAGCCCTAGATCCCATCTAGGGTGGCGGCTAGAGAGGAGAGGGAGAGAGGGGGGCGCCCTAGGGTGGGCCTTAAGGCCCATCTGGACCTAGGGTTTGCCCCCTCCCACTCTCCCTGCGCCTTTGGCCTTGGTGGTGGGGGGGGGGGGCGCACCAGCCTACCTGGGACTGGTCCCCTCCCACACTTGGCCCACGCAGCCTTCTGGGGCTGGTGGTCCCACTTGGTGGACCCCCGGGACCCTCCCGGTGGTCCCGGTACGTTACCGATAGCACCTGAAACTTTTCCGGTGACCAAAACGGGACTTCCCATATATATATCTTTACCTCCGGACCATTCCGGAACTCCTCGTGACGTCCGGGATCTCATCCGAGACTCCGAACAACATTCGGTAACCACGTACATACTTTCCCTATAACCCTAGCGTCATCGAACCTTAAGTGTGTAGACCCTACGGGTTCGGGAACCATGTAGACATGACCGAGACAACTCTCTGGGCAATAACCAACATCGGGATCTGGATACCCATGTTGGCTCCCACATGTTCCACGATGATCTCATCAGATGAACCACGATGTCAAGGATTCAATCAATCCCGTATACAATTCCCTTTGTCTATCGGTACGATACTTGCCCGAGATTCGATCGTCGGTATCCCGATACCTCGTTCAATCTCATTACCGGCAAGTCTCTTTACTCGTTCCGTAACACATCATCCCGTGATCAACTCCTTGGTCACATTGTGCACATTATGATGATGTCCTACCGAGTGGGCCCAGAGATACCTCTCCGTTACACGGAGTGACAAATCCCAGTCTCGATTCGTGCCAACCCAACAGACACTTTCGGAGATACCCGCAGTGCACCTTTATAGCCACCCAGTTATGTTGTGACGTTTGGTGCACCCAAAGCATTCCTACGGTATCCGGGAGTTGCACAATCTCATGGTCTAAGGAAATGATACTTGACATTAGAAAAGCTTTAGCATACGAACTACACGATCTTGTGCTAGGCTTAGGATTGGGTCTTGTCCATCACATCATTCTCCTAATGATGTGATCCCGTCATCAACGACATCCAATGTCCATGGTCAGGAAACCGTAACCATCTATTGATCAACGAGCTAGTCAACTAGAGGCTTACTAGGGACATGGTGTTGTCTATGTATCCACACATGTATCTGAGTTTCCTATCAATACAATTCTATCATGGATAATAAATGTTTATCATGAACAAGGCAATATAATAATAACTAATTTATTATTGCCTCTGGGGCATATTTCCAATAGTCTCCCACTTGCACTAGAGTCAATAATCTAGTTCACATCACTATGTGATTGTAGAGAATCCAACACCCATGGGGTGTGTTCATATCTTGCTTGTGAGAGAGGTTTATCAGTCAATGGGTCTGAACCTTTCAG
The DNA here is from genome assembly GCF_056163025.1 of Triticum urartu. Lineage (NCBI taxonomy): Eukaryota > Viridiplantae > Streptophyta > Magnoliopsida > Poales > Poaceae > Triticum > Triticum urartu. The sequence goes on from NC_141879.1 coordinate 112,687,258, forward strand.
ATCCATGTGTGCTTTACAAATCTCTATGTCATCTTGTATATGTAGCTACCACGCGCTACTTGGGGCTATTCCAAATAACCGCTCTACTATACGAATCCGATTTACTCCTCAGAGTCATCCGGATTAGTGTCAAAGTTTGCATCGATGTAACCTTTTACGACGAACTCTTTTACCACCTCCATAATCGAGAAAATTCCTTAGTCCACTAGTTACTAAGGATAACCTTGACCATTGTCATGTGATCCATTCCTAGATCACACTTGTACCCCTTGACTGACTCATGGCTTGGCACACTTCAGGTGCGGTACACAACATATCATACTTTAGAGCCTACGTCTAAAGCATAGGGGACGACCTTCGTCCTTTCTCTCTATTCTGCCGTGGTCAGGTCTTGAGTTTTACTCAATACTCATACCTTATAACACAGCCAAGAACTCCTTCTTTGCCGATCTATTTTTGAACTCCTTCAAAATTTTGTCATGGTATGTGTTCGTTTGAAAGTACTATTAAGCGATTTTGATCTATCCTTATAGATCTTGATGCTCAATGTTCAAGTAGCTTAATCCAGGTTTTCTATTAAAAAACACTTTTCAAAATAACCCTGTATGCTTTCCAGAAATTCTACATCATTTCTGATCAACAATATGTTAACAACATATACTCATCAAAAATTCTATAGTGCTCCCACTCACTTCTTTGGAAATACAAGTTTCTCATAAACTTTGTATAAACCCAAAATCTTTGATCATGTCATCAAAGCGTACATTCCAATTCTGAGATGCTTACTCCAGTCCTTAGAAGGATTGCTGGAGCTTTGCATACTTGTTAGCATCTTTCAGGATTGACAAAACCTTCTGGTTGTATCACATACAACCTTTCCTCAAGAAAAAAATGTCGAGGAAACAGTGTTTTTGACATCCTATCTACAAGATTTCATAAATAATGTAGTAACTGCTAACATAATTCCAACAGACTCTTAGCATCGCTACGAGTGAGAAAGTCTCATCGTAGTCAACTGCTTGAACTTGTCGGGAAACATCTTAACGACAAGTCGAGCTTTCTTAATGGTGACACTTATCATCATTGTCCGTCTTCCTTTTAAAATTCATCTACACCCAACAGCCTTACGACCATCAAGCAGTTCTTTTCAAAGTCTATACTTTGTTTTATACATGGATCTACTTTGTTTTATACATGGACCCTCTCTCGGATTTTATGGCCTCGAGCCATTCGTCGGAATCCAGGCCCACCATCGCTTCTTCATAGCTCGTAGGTTCATTGTTGTCTAGCAACATGACTTCCAAGACAGGATTACGTACCACTCTGATGTAGTACACATCCTTGTCGACCTATGAGGTTTGGTAGTGACTTGATCCGAAGTTTCATGATCACTATCATAAGCTTCCCACTTCAATTCGTGTAGGTGCCACAGGAACAACTTTCTGTGCCCTGCTACACACTAGTTGAAGTGACGGTTCAATAAACTCATCAACTCTCCACCATCCTCCCACTCAATTCTTTCGAGAGAAACTTTTCCTCAAGAAAGGACCCGTTTCTAGAAACAATCAATTTTGCTTCCGGATCTGAAATAGGAGGTATACCCAACTGTTTTGGGTATTCTATGAAGATGTATTCATCCGCTTTGGATTCGAGCTTATCAGCCTGAAACCTTTTCACATAAGAATCGCAGCCCCAAACTTTTAAGAAACGACAACTCAGGTTTCTCTAAACCATAGTTCATACGGTGTCGTCTCAACGGAATTGTGTGGTGCCCTATTTAAAGTGAATGCGGTTGTCTCTAATGCCTAACCCATAAACGATAGTGGTAATTCGATAAGAGACATCATGGTATGCACCATATCCAATAGGGTGCAGTTATGATGTTCGGACACACCATCACACTATGGTGTTCCAGGCGGTATTAGTTGTGAAACAATTTCCACAATGTCTTAATTGTGTGCCAAACTCGTAACTCAGATATTCATCTCTATGATCATATCATAGACATTTTATCATCTTGTCACGACGATCTTCAACTTCACTCTGAAATTACTTGAACCTTTCAATAATTCAGACTTGTGTTTCATCAAGTAAATATACTCAGCATCTACTCAAATCATCTGTGAAGTAAGAACATAACGATATCCACTGCGTGCCTCAGCACTCATTGGACTGCACACATCAAAATGTATTACTTCCAACAAGTTGCTTTCTTGTTCCATCTTACTAAAAACGAGGTCTTTCAGTCATCTTGCCGATGTGGTATGATTTGCATGTCTCAAGTGGTTCAAAATCAAGTGAGTCCAAACGATCCATCTGTATGGAGTTTCTTCATGCATATCTACCAATAGACATGGTTCGCATGTCTCAATCTTTTCAAAAACGAGTGAGTCCAAAGATCCATCAACGTGGAGCTTCTTCATGCGTTTTACACCAACATGACTCAAATGGCAGTGCCACAAGTACGTGGTACTATCATTACTATCTTATATCTTTCGGCATGAACATGTGTATCACTACGATCGAGATTCAATAAACCATTCATTTTAGGTGCAAGACCATTGAAGGTATTATTCAAATAAACAGAGTAACCATTATTCTCCTTAAATGAATAACCGTGTGGCGATAAACATAATCCAATCATGTCTATGCTCCACGCAAACACCAAATAAAAATTATTTCGGTTTAACACCAATCCCGATGGTAGAGGGAGCGTGCGATGCTTGATCACATCAACCTTGGAAACACTTCCAACATATCGTCATCTCACCTTTAGCTAGTCTCCGTAGCCTTTTATTTCGAGTTACTAACACTTAGCAACCGAACCGGTATTTATTACCCTGGTGCTACTAGGAGTACTAGTAAAGTACACAATAATATAATGTATATTCAAAATACTTCTGTCGACCTTGCCAGCCTTCTCATCTACCAAGTATCTAGGGTAGTTCTGCTTCAGTGACCGTTCCCCTCATTATAGAAGCACTTAGTCTCGGGTTTGGTTCAACCTTGGGTTTCTTCACTAGAGCAGCAACTGATTTGCCGTCTCATGAAGTATCCCTTCTTTCCCTTGCCCTTCTTGAAACTAGTGGTTTTACTAACCATCAATAATTTATGCTCCTACTTGATTTCTACTTTCACGGTGTCAAACATCGTGAATTGCTCAAGGATCATCATGTCTATCCCTGATATGTTATAGTTCATCACTACGCTCTAATAGCTTGGTTGCAGTGACTACGGAGAACTATCACTATCTCATCTGGAAGATTAACTCCCACTTGATTCAAGCGATTGTAGTACTCAGACAATCTGAGCACATGATCAACGATTGAGCTTTTCTCCCTTAGTTTGCAGGCTTAAGAAACTTGTCAGAGGTCTCATACCTCTTGACGTGGGCACTAGTTTGAAATCCCAATTTCAGACTTTGGAACATCTCATATGTTCTGCGACGTTTCAAAAAACGTCTTTGGTGCCACAATTCTAAACCGTTAGTATTACGCACTGAACTATCACGTAGTCATCAAAACGTGTATGTCAGATGTTTCCCAACATCTACAGACGACGCTCGAGGTTCAACGCACTGAGAGGTGCATTAAGGACATAGCCCTTCTGTGCAGCAATGAGGACAATCCTCAGTTCACGGGCCCAGTCCACATAATTGCTACTGTCAACTCTCAACTAAATTTTCTCTAGGAACATATCTAAAACAGTAGAACCAAAGCGTGAGCTACGACATAATTTGCAAAGACCTTTTGACTATGTTCATGATAATTAAGTTCATCTAACCAAATTATTCAATGAACTCCCACTTAGATAGACATCCCTCTAGTCATCTAAGTGATACATGATCCGAGTCAACTAGGCCGTGTCCGATCATCACGTGAGACGGACTAGTCATCATCGGTGAACATCTTCATGTTGATCGTATCCACTATAGGACTCATGTTCGACCTTTCGGTCTTCCGTGTTCCGAGGCCATGTCTGTACATGCTAGGCTTGTCAAGTTAACCTAAGTGTATTGCATGTGTAAATCCGGCTTACACCCGTTATATGCGAACGCTAGAACCTATCACATCCGATCATCACGTGGTGCTTCGGAACAACAGACCTTAGCAACGGTGCACAGTTAGGGGGAACACTTTCTTGAAATTTCAGCGAGGGATCATCTTATTTATGATACCATCTGAAGGAAATATGCCCTAGAATCAATAATAAAGTTATTATTTATTTCCTTATATCATGATAAATGTTTATTATTCATGCTAGAATTGTATTAACCGGAAACATAATACATGTGTGAATACATAGACAAACAGAGTGTCACTAGTATGCCTCTACTTGACTAGCTCGTTAATCGAAGATGGTTATGCTTCCTAACCATGAACAAAAGAGTTGTTATTTGATTAACGGGATCACATCATTAGAAGAATGATGTGATTGACATGACCCATTCCATTAGCTTAGCACCCGATCGTTTAGTATGTTGCTATTGCTTTCTTCATGACTTATACATGTTCCTATGACTATGAGATTATGCAACTCCCGTTTGCCGGAGGAACACTTTGTGTGCTACCAAACGTCACAACGTAACTGGGTGATTATAAAGGAGCTCTACAGGTGTCTCCAAAGGTAAATGTTGGGTTGGCGTATTTCGAGATTAGGATTTGTCACTCCGATTGTCGGAGAGGTATCTCTGGGCCCTCTCGGTAATGCACATCACATAAGACTTGCAAGCATTGCAACTAATGAGTTAGTTGCGAGATGGTGTATTACGGAACGAGTAAAGAGACTTGCCGGTAATGAGATTGAACTAGGTATTGAGATACCGACGATCGAATCTCGGGCAAGTAACATACCGATGACAAAGGGAACAAATTATGTTGTTATGCGGTCTGACCGATAAAGATCTTCGTAGAATATGTGGGAGCCAATATGAGCATCCAGGTTCCGCTATTGGTTATTGACCGGAGACGTGTCTCGATCATGTCTACATTGTTCTCAAACCCGTAGGGTCCGCACGCTTAAGGTTTCGATGACAGTTATATTATGAGTTTATGAGTTTTGATGTACCGAAGGAGTTCGGAGTCCCGGATGAGATCGGGGACATGACGAGGAGTCTCGAAATGGTCGAGACGTAAAGATCGATATATTGGACGACTATATTTGAACATCGGAAAGGTTCCGAGTGATTCGGGTATTTTCGGAGGTACCGGGGAGTTACTGGAATACGAGGAAGAAGCAATGGGCCTTAATGGGCCTTAGTGGAAAGGACCAGGAGGTGGCGCGCGCCCCTCCCAAGCCCAGTCCGAATTGGACAAGGGGTTTGGGGCGCGGCCCCTCTCTCCCTTCCTTCCCCTCTTCCCCCCTTTCCCCCCTTCTCCTAGTTGGACTAGGAAAGGTGGAAACCTACTCCAACTAGGAGTAGGAATCCTACTCCTCCTTGACGCACCCACAAGGGCCGGCCGGCCTCCCCCTTGCTCCTTTATATACGGGGGCAGGGGGCACCCCATAGACACACAAGTTGATCCACGTGATCATATTCTTAGCCGTGTGCGGTGCCCCCTTCCACCATAATCCTCGATAATATTGTAGCGGTGCTTAGGCAAAGCCCTGCGATGGTAGAACATCAAGATCGTCACCACGCCGTCGTGCTGACGGAACTTTTCCCCGACACTTTGCTGGATCGGAGTCCGGGGATCGTCATCGAGCTGAACATGTGCTAAAACTCGGAGGTGTCGTAGTTTCGGTGCTTGATCGGTCGGGCCGTGAAGACGTACGACTACATCAACCGCGTTGTGCTAACGCTTCCGCTGTCGGTCTACAAGGGTACGTAGATCACACTCTTCTCTCATTGCTATGCATCACCATGATCTTGCGTGTGCGTAGGATAATTTTTGAAATTACTACGTTCACCAACAGTGGCATCAGAGCCTAGGTTTTATGTGTTGATGTTATATGCACGAGTAGAACACAAGTGAGTTGTGGGTGATATAAATCATACTGCTTACCAACATGTCATACTTTGGTTCGGCGGTATTGTTGGACGAAGCGGCCCGGACCGACATTACGCGTACGCTTACGCGAGACCGGTTCTCCCGACGTGCTTTGCACAAAGGTGGCTAGCGGGTGACAGTTTCTCCAACTTTAGTTGAACCGAGTGTGGCTATGCCCGGTCCTTGCGAAGGTTAAAACAGCACCAACTTGACAAACTATCGTTGTGGTTTTGATGCGTAGGTAAGATTGGTTCTTGCTTAAGCCCGTAGCAGCCACGTAAAACTTGCAACAACAAAGTAGAAGACGTCTAACTTGTTTTTGCAGGGCATGTTGTGATGTGATATGGTCAAGACATGATGCTAAATTTTATTGTATGAGATGATCATGTTTTGTAACCAAGTTATCGGCAACTGGCAGGAGCCATATGGTTGTCGCTTTATTGTTTGCAATGCAATTGCGTTGTAATGCTTTACTTTATCACTAAGCGGTAGCGATAGTCGTGGAAGCATAAGATTGGCGAGACGACAACGATGCTACGATGGTGATCAAGGTGTCGCGCCGGTGACGATGGTGATCACGACGGTGCTTCGAAGATGGAGATCACAAGCACAAGATGATGATGGCCATATCATATCACTTATATTGATTGCATGTGATGTTTATATTTTATGCATCTTATCTTGCTTTGATTGACGGTAGCATTTTAAGATGATCTCTCGCTAATTATCAAGAAGTGTTCTCCCTGAGTATGCACCGTTGTGAAAGTTCTTCGTGCTGAGACACCACGTGATGATCGGGTGTGATAGGCTCTACGTTCAAATACAACGGGTGCAAAACAGTTGCACACGCGGAATACTCAGGTTATAATTGACGAGCCAAGCATATACAGATATGGCCTCGGAACACGGAGACCGAAAGGTCGAGCGTGAATCATATAGTAGATATGATCAACATAGTGATGTTCACCAATGAAACTACTCCATCTCACGTGATGATCGGACATGGTTTAGTTGATTTGGATCACGTGATCACTTAGAGGATTAGAGGGATGTCTATCTAAGTGGGAGTTCTTAAGTAATATGATTAAATTGAACTTAAATTTATCATGAACTTAGTCCTGGTAGTATTTTGCAAATTATGTTGTAGATCAATAGCTCACGTTGTTGCTTCCCTGTGTTTATTTTGATATGTTCCTAGAGAAAATTGTGTTGAAAGATGTTAGTAGCAATGATGCAGATTGGATCCGTGATCTGAGGTTTATCCTCATTGCTGCACAGAAGAATTATGTCCTTGATGCACCGCTAGGTGACAGACCTATTGCAGGAGCAGATGCAGACGTTATGAACGTTTGGCTAGCTCAATATGATGACTACTTGATAGTTTAGTGCACCATGCTTAATGTCTTAGAATCGGGACTTCAAAGATGTTTTGAACGTCATGGACCATATGAGATGTTCCAGGAGTTGAAGTTAATATTTCAAGCAAATACCCGAGTTGAGAGATATGAAGTCTCCAACAAGTTCTATAGCTAAAAGATGGAGGAGAATCGCTCAACTAGTGAGCATGTGCTCAGATTGTCTGGGTACTACAATCGCTTGAATCAAGTGGGAGTTAATCTTCCAGATAAGATAGTGATTGACAGAATTCTCTAGTCACCATCACCAAGTTAGTAGAACTTCGTGATGAACTATAATATGCAAGGGATAACGGAAACAACTCCCAAGCTCTTCGTGATGCTGAAATCAACGAAGGTAGAAATCAAGAAAAGCATCAAGTGTTGATGGTTGACAAGACCACTAGTTTCAAGAAAAGGGAAAAGGGAAGAAGGGGAACTTCAAGAAGAACGGCAAGCAAGTTGCTGCTCAAGTGAAGAAGCCCAAGTCTGATCCTAAGCCTGAGACTAAGTGCTTCTACTGCAAAGGGACTGGTCACTGGAAGCAGAACTACCCCAAGTGATTGGCGGATAAAAAGGATGGCAAAGTGAACATAAGTATATTTGATATACATGTTATTGATGTGTACTTTACTAGTGTTTATAGCAACCCCTCAGTATTTGATACTAGTTCAGTTGCTAAGATTAGTAACTCGAAACGGGAGTTGCAGAATAAACAGAGACTAGTTAAGGGTGAAGTAACGATGTGTGTTGGAAGTGGTTCCAAAATTGATATGATCATCATCACACACTCCCTATACTTTCGGGATTAGTGTTGAACCTAAATAAGTGTTATTTGGTGTTTGCGTTGAGCATGAATATGATTTGATCATGTTTATTGTAATACGGCTATTCATTTAAGTAAGAGAATAAATTGTTGTTCTGTTTACATGAATAAAACCTTATATGGTTACACACCCAATGAAAATAGTTCGTTGGATCTCGATCGTAGTGATACACATAAACATAATATTGAAACCAAAAGATGCAAAGTTAATAATGATAGTGCAAACTTATTTGTGGCACTGCCGTTTAGGTCATATTGGTGTAAAGCGCATGAAGAAACTCCATGCTGATGGGGTTTTGGGATCACTTGATTATGAATCAGTTGATGCTTGCGAACCATGCCTCATGGGCAAGATGACTAAGACTCCGTTCTTCGGAACAATGGAGCGAGCAACAGATTTGTTGGAAATCATACATACTGATGTATGTGGTCCGATGAATATTGAGGCTCGCGACAGGTACCATTATTTTCTGTTCTTCACAAATAATTTGAGCAGATGTGAGTATATCTACTTGATGAAACATAAGTCTGAAACATTTGAAAAGTTCAAAGAATTTCAGAGTGGAGTGGAAAATCATCGTAACAAGAAAATAAAGTTTCTACGATCTGATCGTGGAGAAGAGTATTTGAATTACGAGTTTGGTCTCCAGTTAAAACAATGTGAAATAGTTTCACTACTCACGCCACCTGGAACACCACAGTGTAATAGTGTGTTCGAATGTCGTAATCATACTTTATTTGATATGGTGCGATCTATGATGTCTCTTACAGATTTGCCGCTATTGTTTTGGGGTTATGCATTAGAGACAGCTACATTCACGTTAAATAGGACACCATCTAAATCCGTTTGAGATGACACCGTATGAACTATGGTTTAGCAAGAAACCTAAGCTGTCGTTTTTTAAAGTTTGAGGTTGCAATGCTTATGTGAAAAAGTTTCAACTTGATAAGCTCAAACCTAAATCGGAGAAGTGCGTCTTCATAGGATATCCAAAGGAAACTATTGGATACACCTTCTATCACAGATCCTAAGGCAAGACTTTTGTTGCTAAATTCGGAAACTTTCTAGAGAAGGAGTTTCTCTCAAAAGAAGTGAGTAGGAGGAAAGTAGAAAAACTTGATAAGGTAATTGTACCTTATCCCTTATTGGAAAGTAGTTCATCACAGAAATCTGTTCTTGTGACTACTACACCAATTAGTGAGGAAGCTAATGATGATGATTATGTAACTTCAGATCAAGTTACTACCGAATCTCGTAGGTAAACCAGAGTGAGATCCGCACCAGAGTGGTACGGTAATCCTGTTCTGGAAGTCATGTTACTAGACCATGACGAACTTGCGAACTATGAGGAAGCGATGATGAGCCCAGATTCCGCGAAATGGTTTGAGGCCATGAAATCTGAGATATGATCCATGTATGAGAACAAAGTATGGACTTTGATGGATTTGCCCGATGACCGGCAAGCCATAGAAAATAAATGGATCTTCAAGAGGAAGACGGACGCTGATAGTAGTGTTACTATCTACAAAGCTAGACTTGTCGAAAAAGGTTTTTGACAAAGTTCAAGGTGTTGACTACGATGAAATTTTCTCACTCGTAGCGATGCTTAAGTTTGTCCAAATCATGTTAGCAATTGCCACATTTTTATGAAATATGGCAAATGGATAAATAAAACTACATTCCTTAATAGATTTAAAGAAGAGTTGTATATGATGCAACCAGAAGATTTTGTCAATCCTAAAGGTGCTAACAAAATATGCAAGCTCCAGCGATCCATCTATGGACTGGTGCAAGCATCTCGGAGTTGGAATATACGCTTTGATAAGTTGATCAAAGCATATAGTTTTATACAGACTTGCGGTGAAGCCTGTATTTACAAGAAAGTGAGTGGGAGCACTACAGCATTTCTGATAAGTATATGTGTATGACATATTCTTGATCGGAAATAATGTAGAATTATTCTGCAAAGCATAAAGGAGTGTTTAAAAGGATTTTTTCAAAGAAAACCTCGGTGAAGCTGCTTACATATTGAGCATCAAGATCTATAGAGATAGATCAAGACAGTTGATAAGTTTTTTTTTCAATAAGTACATACCTTGACAAGATTTTGAAGTAGTTCAAAATGGAACAGTCAAAGAAAGAATTCTTGCCTGTGTTACAAGGTGTGAAATTGAGTAAGACTCAAAGCGCGACCACGACAGAAAATAGAATGAGAATGAAAGTCATTCCCTATGCCTCAGCCATAGGTTCTATAAAGTATGCCATGCTGTGTACCAGATCTATTGTATACCCTACACTGTGTTAAGCAAGGGAGTACAATAGTGGTCTAAGAGTAGATCACTGGACAGCGGTCAAAAATATCCTTAGTGGAATATTTCTCAATTATGGAGGTGACAAAAAGGTTCGTCGTAAAAAGTTACGTCGATGCAAGTTTTGACCCAGATCTGGATGACTCTAAGTCTTGATCTAGATACATATTGAAAGTGGGAGCAATTAGCTAGAGTAGCTCCGTGCAGAGCATTGTAGACATAGAATTCTCAAAATACTTACGAATCTGTATGTGACAGACCCATTGACTAAAATTATCTCACAAGCAAAACATGATCACACCTTAGTACTCTTTGGGTGTTAATCACATAAACGATGTGAACTAGATTACTGACTCTAGTAAACCCTTTGGGTATAGGTCACATGACAATGTGAACTATGGGTGTTAATCACATGGTGATGTGAACTATTAGTGTTGAATCACATGGCGATGTGAACTAGATTATTGACTCTAGTGCAAGTGGGAGACTGAAGGAAATATGCCCTAGAAGCAATAATAAAGTTATTATTTATTTCCTTATATCATGATAAATGTTTATTATTCATGCTAGAATTGTATTAATCGGAAACATAATACATGTGTGAATACATAGACAAACAGAGTGTCACTAGTATGCCTCTACTTGACTAGCTCGTTAATCGAAGATGGTTATGTTTCCTAACCATGAACAAAAGAGTTGTTATTTGATTAACGGGATCACATCATTAGAAGAATGATGTGATTGACATGACCCATTCCATTAGCTTAGCACCCGATCGTTTAGTATGTTGCTATTGCTTTATTCATGACTTATACATGTTTCTATGACTATGAGATTATGCAACTCCCGTTTGCCGGAGGAATACTTTGTGTGCTACCAAATGTCACAACGTAACTGGGTGATTATAAAGGAGCTCTACAGGTGTCTCCAAAGGTAAATGTTGGGTTGGCGTATTTCGAGATTAGGATTTGTCACTCCGATTGTCGGAGAGGTATCTCTGGGCCCTCTCGGTAATGCACATCACATAAGCCTTGCAAGCATTGCAACTAATGAGTTAGTTTTGAGATGATGTATTACAGAACGAGTAAAGAGACTTGCCGGTAACGAGATTAAACTAGGTATTGAGATACCGACGATCGAATCTCGGGCAAGTAACATACCGATGACAAAGGGAACAAAGTATGTTGTTATGCGGTCTGACCGATAAAGATCTTCGTAGAATATGTGGGAGCCAATATGAGCATCCAGGTTCCGCTATTGGTTATTGACCGGAGACGTGTCTCGGTCATGTCTACATTGTTCTCAAACTCGTAGGGTCCGCACGCTTAAGGTTTCGATGACAGTTATATTATGAGTTTATGAGTTTTGATGTACCGAAGGAGTTCGGAGTCCCGGATGAGATCGGGGACATGACGAGGAGTCTCGAAATGGTCGAGACGTAAAGATCGATATATTGGATGACTATATTCGGACATCGGAAAGGTTCCAAGTGATTCGGGTATTTTCGGAGGTACCGAAGAGTTACGGGAATACGAGGAAGAAGCAATGGGCCTTAATGGGCCTTAGTGGAAAGGACCAGGAGGTGGCGTGCGCCCCTCCCAAGCCCAGTCCGAATTGGACAAGGGGTTTGGGGCGCGGCCCCTCTCTCCCTTCCTTCCCCTCTTCCCCCCTTTCCCCCCTTCTCCTAGTTGGACTAGGAAAGGTGGAAACCTACTCCAACTAGGAGTAGGAATCCTACTCCTCCTTGGCGCACCCACAAGGGCCGGCCGACCTCCCCCTTGCTCCTTTATATACGGGGGCATGGGGCACCCCATAGACACACAAGTTGATCCACGTGATCATATTCTTAGCCGTGTGCGATGCCCCCTTCCACCATAATCCTCGATAATATTGTAGCGGTGCTTAGGCGAAGCCCTGCGACGGTAGAACATCAAGATCGTCACCACGCCGTCGTGCTGACGGAACTTTTCCCCGACACTTTGCTGGATCGGAGTCCGGGGATCGTCATCGAGCTGAACATGTGCTAAAACTCGGAGGTGCCGTAGTTTCGGTGCTTGATCGATCGGGCCATGAAGACGTACGACTACATCAACTGCGTTGTGCTAACGCTTCCGCTGTCGGTCTACAAGGGTATGTAGATCACACTCTTCTCTCGTTGCTATGCATCACCATGATCTTGCGTGTGTGTAGGATAATTTTTGAAATTACTACGTTCACCAACACCGTCGTTCTAAGCAAATAAGATGTAAACATGACAAACATCACATGCAAATCATAAAGTGACATGATATGGCCAATATCATCTTGCGCCTTTTGATCTCCATCTTCGAGGCGCGGCATGATCACCTTCGTCACCGGCATGACACCATGATCTCCATCATCGTGTCTTCATGAAGTTGCCTCGCCAACTATTACTTCTACTACTATGGCTAACGGTTAGCAATAAAGTAAAGTAATTACATGGCGTTTTCATTGACACGCAGGTCATAAATAAATTAAGACAACTCCTATGGCTCCTGCCGGTTGTCATACTCATCGACATGCAAGTCGTGATTCCTATTACAAGAACATGATCAATCTCATACATCACATATATCATTCATCACATCCTTTTGGCCATATCACATCACATTGCATACCCTGCAAAAACAAGTTAGACGTCCTCTAATTGTTGTTGCATGTTTTACGTGGCTGCTATAGGTTTCTAGCAAGAACGTTTCTTACCTACGCAAAATCACAATGGTGATATGCCAATTTCTATTTACCCTTTATAAGGACCCTTTTCATCGAATCCGATCCGACTAAAGTGGGAGAGACAGACACCCGCCAGCCACCTTATACATCAAGTGCATGTCAGTCGGTGCAACCAGTCTCACGTAAGCGTACATGTAAGGTCGGTCCGGGCCGCTTCATCCCACAATGTCGCCGGATCAAGATAAGACTAGTAACGGTAAGAAATTGAACAAATCATCGCCCACAACTGCTTTGTGTTCTACTCGTGCATAGAAACTACGCATAGACCTAGCTCTGATACCACTGTTGGGGATCGTAGCAGAAATTCAAAATTTTCCTACGTGTCACCAAGATCAATCTACGGAGAGACTAGCAACGAGAGAGAGGAGTGCATCTTCATACCCTTGAAGATCGCAATGCGGAAGCGTTACAAGAACGCGGTTGGTGGAGTCGTACACGCAGTGATTCAGATCGCGGTCGATTCCGATCTAAGCGCCGAACAACGGCGCCTCCGCGTTCAACACACGTACAACCCGGTGACGTCTCCCACGCCTTGATCCAGCAAGGAGAGAGGGAGAGGTTGGGGAAGACTCCGTCCAGCAGCAGCACAACGGCATGGTGATGGTGGAGGAGCGCGGTACTCCAGCAGGGCTTCGCCAAGCACTACGAGAGACGAGGAGGGAGAGGGGTAGGGCTGCACCAAGAGAGAGATCAAATCACATATGTTGGGCAGCCCCATAGCTCAAGTATATATAGGGGAGGGGAGGGGCTGCGCCCCCTATAGGGTTCCCTCCCCAAGGGGGGGCGGCAGCCCTAGATCCCATCTAGGGTGGCGGCTAGAGGGGAGAGGGAGAGAGGGGGGCGCCTAGGGTGGGCCTTAAGGCCCATCTGGACCTAGGGTTTGCCCCCTCCCACTCTCCCCTCGCCTTGGGCCTTGGTGGGGGAGGGGGCGCACCAGCCTACCTGGGACTGGTCCCCTCCCACACTTGGCCCACACAGCCTTCTGGGGCTGGTGGCCCCACCTGATGGACCCCCGGGACCCTCCCGGTGGTCCCGGTACGTTACCGATAGCACCCAAAACTTTTCCGGTGACCAAAACGGGACTTCCCATATATAAATCTTTACCTCCGGACCATTCCGGAACTCCTCGTGACGTCCGGGATCTCATCCGGGACTCCGAACAACATTCGGTAACCACGCACATACTTTCCCTATAACCCTAGCGTCATCGAACCTTAAGTGTGTAGACCCTACGGGTTCAGGAACCATGTAGACATGACCGAGACAACTCTCCGGCCAATAACCAACATCGGGATCTGGATACCCATGTTGTCTCCCACATGTTCCATGATGATCTCATCGGATGAACCACAATGTCAAGGATTCAATCAATCCCGTATACAATTCCCTTTGTCTATCGGTACGATACTTGCCCGAGATTCGATCGTCGGTATCCCGATACCTCGTTCAATCTCGTTACCGGCAAGTCTCTTTACTCGTTCTGTAACACATCATCCCGTGATCAACTCCTTGGTCACATTGTGCACATTATGATGATGTCCTACCGAGTGGGCCCAGAGATACCTCTCCGATACACGGAGTGACAAATCCTAGTCTTGATTCGTGCCAACCCAACAGACACTTTCGGAGATACCCGCAGTGCACCTTTATAGCCACCCAGTTACGTTGTGACGTTTGGTGCAGCCAAAGCATTCCTACGGTATCCGGGAGTTGCACAATCTCATGGTCTAAGGAAATGATACTTGACATTAGAAAAGCTTTAGCATACGAACTACACGATCTTGTGCTAGGCTTAGGATTGGGTCTTGTCCATCACATCATTCTCCTAATGATGTGATCCCGTCATCAACGATATCCAATGTTCATGGTCAGGAAACCGTAACCATCTATTGATCAAGGAGCTAGTCAACTAGAGGCTTACTAGGGACATGGTGTTGTCTATGTATCCACACATGTATCTGAGTTTCCTATCAATACAATTCTAGCATGGATAATAAACTTTTATCATGAACAAGGAAATATAATAATAACTAATTTATTATTGCCTCTAGGGCATATTTCCAACATATTCGTCAAGGTGGAGTTTGTTAGAGTTGTGTCGAATATTATTGTACAAAGTAGGTTACAGTTGGACTTGGTTTTGGACTGTGTGTAGACAGGGTAAGAGTTGTTTTCCTAATAGGATACTTGTATCCTAGGCCTCTCATATATCGGAGGTAGACACACGATGTAATCTATGCTAACATAATAGTACGGGCACGCGGGGGAGCCGGCGGCGTGTGCCGGCGCTCGGGTGGCCGGTGTGCGGTATTACGACGGTGTCATGGGGAGGAGCGTCCATAGTCAGGCCCCGGGGATGTAGCCATATCAGTGAACCTCGTTAACAAATCTCAGTGTCGTGCTCGTGTGATTGCTTGGTCCTCGGATGATCGACGGTATGCCTCAGATTTATTCTAACATGCACACTTCCCATTTGTTTGTACGTGTACTTCTTGTGTTTGTGTTTGTATTTACCGCATTAGTGTTTGTAGTTTTGTCCAAGTTAGTGTGTACTTCCCAAATCACTCTGTGCACTTTCCATGTATTTGTATTTATCGAGAGCAATATCCATTGACAACTTATCTCGCATCTAACCTTCGCCCCCGCGAGGCGACGGGGACGCGCCCTAATCCCGCCACCGCCAAGCCCCCCTCCCCATCTCCTCCTCCCTCGCTGCCACCGCCACAGAGCGCGGCCGGGCAAAGCCCCGGTTGGCGGCGGCGGCGGGGATCGATTGTCCCCTTGCGCAAAGGGCTAATGCGGGCCGGTTCTTCGGGTGAGGGCTTGACGTTGCAGGGTGTCAGGGCGTGTTCATCAATCGACGCTTTGCATTTGGTGCGGCAGAGATGCGGCGGACGACATGGCATGAGGCTGGAACCCGGTTGAGCGGCGATGTGGTTGTGGTGGGGCGCCTCCGGAGGCCGGCCGATCTGGCGCTAGGCTCCAGGGCGCGGAGCCGCTCTGGGCGTTCTGGACCTGGCTGCCCGATCTTCCCTTTTGGCTTAGATCTGAGTGTGTCGGGTCCAGCCAGGGCTGACTATGGTGGTCTTGCTGTGGCCTTCGGCCACGATGGCGACCTAGAGTTGGGCACTGGTCTACCCCGTCATTGCTGTCGTTCCTGCTGAGTGTGGTCTTGCAGCGTCGGGGCGGCGAGGCTTCAGATTAATGGCGGCGGTCCTAGGTTCCTCTCACGTCAAGATTAAGATCTGCCTGATACCCGTCCTCCTGATTTGGCCGGAGTGTCGGGTTCCAAAGGCTCCACTAGCGAACTCCCATCGACGTGTTATGCCTGGAGATTGCTGGATCGGGTGGGATTCGGTCGTGCCCACTGGTCCTCCGTTAAGGAGGGAGCGACACGAAGCTTTGCTATCTGTTGCCATTAGGAGCTATGTTTTGCTCCATGGTGAAGTTAGAGGCGGAGAATGTCATGGAAGCCGAGGTTGGAGGACTAGTAATGGTGATTGGAGCCTACGACGTTGAGGAACTTGCTTCGAGTTTCGGGATTTGTAGCAGCGGCATGTAAGTGGGGGCGACAACACATGTGAAGTTCAAGGTCTTACCTTTTAGGGTGAAAATCCAAGGCCTAGCCTTAATTGGTTGTGTCTGACAATGGCCTTATTGAAGACATTGTTTTGAGAGCGGGGATTGTCTCCAGGGTGAAAACCCAAGATTTACGATCGGGCAACGACGGTGCTGGTGCACTGTTTCCTTCTTGGAGGCGTCGCTTTTGGAGAACTTGGATATCAGGTGTTGTCTTGGTGGTGGTTGTGCTGCAGCTGCATGGACTGCAACTCTGTAGCGGGACTTCTCTTTGTTTAGCCTTTTCTTCTTTTGTTTTTGGCTGTGTGCATCCGTCATGCCTTTAGGGCATTGCGTTGTTGCAGAGGTCGGGTGTAATTGGTATCTTCACGATATTAATATATACTCTTTATCGAAAAAATTGTATGGTGTTTGTTCATTAATGTGTATTAGCAACATAGCACACATGTGAAATATAAATTTATTGCATAGGTACCGAGAACCAGAAATGGAAGGGTGAAAACGGGAAAAACTAAAGGTAAATGGTTAAAATTTAGAAAAAAAGTCAAAAAAAAACCCCAGGGAAACTATAGAAAAAAAACGAAAGAGAAAGAAATACTATGAAAATTCAAAGAAACATACAGGGGAAACAGTTAAATACCCAAGGCAGAGCACTGCAATACAACACTTAGAAGCTACTCCCTCCGTTTTTATTTACTTCGCATATTAGCTTCGGTCAAAGTCAAGCTTTGTAAACTTTGACAAAGTTTATAGACAAAAATATTAACATATACAATAACAAATCAATACCATTAGATTCATTATTGAATGTACATCCATATCATATATATTTGTTATGGTAAATATTTATATTTTTTTCTATAAATTTGGTCAAACTTTACAAAGTTTGACTTCAGTCAATTCTAATATGCGGAGTAAATAAAAATGGAGGGAGTACATGAATTGCTTCACATGCCCTCCCGCACCCTCCATAGAGGGCACCCTAGTTTGGTTGTCCCAAGGCAAATATGTATGCATAAATTTTTGATTGATTGGGTTGGCCCAAAATCCCAAAAATCTTGAGGTATACGCATATCGGTTTTATTACCCGCCATGAGCGGGGATTAAGATATCATATAAGCATCTATTAATTTATGGTTAGACTTGGACGAGCTTGTACATTGATATAGCGAGCTTGTGACACAAAGAGGTTGGACACTAGTTTAGCGGCCTAGAACAGCGTAACACATTCTCCCTACATCCACAATGTAAGTGATATTTGTTTTGTCTCTAGGTCATAATGTTTGACCAAGCTTATTGAAGTACAATATCAACAATACAAAATGAATGGAATGAAAAATATATTTCATGATATATCTGTTGGCATTAGTTTTGGTTTTCATTTATAGATGTTGATGTCATTTTTTATAAACATGGTCAAACTTTAAAATGGTTGACTTAGAAACAAAGCAAATATACTTACATGTTCCTCTTCGGATTGAAGAAATTTCATTGAATTTTTTTAGAACTTCAATCCATAAAATCTTTTGGGTCATAGAATTTTTTCACCAGATTCCTATAGAATACATCTCTATGCCCTTTTATTCCATAATACGAATCTCATCATAATCTCTAACCTTTTTTTCTTTGAGACGTCCAATGCACTTGCACGTTATCTCTCTACTTTCTCTCATCAATTCTAGAAACTTTATATGTTTTTTTCAAAGCCACATATTTATAAATTTCTATATTTTGAAATCTTGTAGGAATTCAAAGTACATTTTTTCCAAAAAGAAGGATGGCCCCGGGCCTTTACATGCAGCCATAGTATAGGAATTCAAAGAACATGACATCACAATCGTGGGTTTTCCCTATTCCTATGTTTTGCAACTTCCTGCTATGCAATCCAAATAGGCCCCAAGGATGGAGGGAGTGTCACTTTATGACTTTTATTCCATCATGCATTGTTTGTGGAAAAAAATTATATGAGACTAGGTCTCACGGTTAGCAGGTGAGACCCGTCCTGATGAATGACACGTGGC
Source organism: Triticum urartu (assembly GCF_056163025.1). Lineage (NCBI taxonomy): Eukaryota > Viridiplantae > Streptophyta > Magnoliopsida > Poales > Poaceae > Triticum > Triticum urartu. Next base: position 112,706,132 of record NC_141879.1, read on the forward strand.
ATTCACAAATCACAAAGTATCTAATCTCTCTCCCCTTGATTTTAAGTGGGGGGTGGGGGATGCTTTGTGATTTATGAATGCCACGTGTCATCCATCAGAATGGGTCTCACGTGAGACCTGGTTTCATAGAATTCTTTTCCATTGTTTTTTACCGACCCATGATTAACTTGTCCATCGCATGAATCACGATTGGGCAGGAAAGCAACCTGATTTCTGGCTGTCCCCTCACGAAAGAGACTGCAGCATGTGAAAAACGAAGGATGAGACATGGCTTCCATCGATCAAGCAAGAGACAAAACATGAATGGCCAAAAGAAGAGCGTATTCCAAATTTTCAAAGGAAAATGACCCCATTTGTTTTGTTGGACTAAGTTCGATCGCGACATCAACCAAACCATCGTTGTTGTTAATTCCCACGTTCTTATCGCCAGCTACCATCGATCGATCGCTCGCTATCCACTAGTACTATATATAATCACCATTGGTGAGCATAACAAGCAACAACCAGCTGCTCCAACAGTCGTACGCATAGTGGTCGTGGCTAGTGGCGGCACACACTGCACTGCACTGCACACCTAGCGATCGAGGGGTAGATATCAATGGCGTCCAGCTCCGATCAAGAGGGCAGCGGGAGCGGGCGGCGAGGGAGGCCGCTGGTGTTCGACGAGCTCAGGTGGGTGGTGCAGATCCGGGAGTCCCTGACGGAGGACGGCGACGACGAGGACGACAACGGCATCCCGGTCTCGGTGTTCAACGTGCCCAAGCAGCTGCTGGTGCACAAGCCGGAGGCGTACGTGCCGCAGTTCATCGCCCTCGGCCCCTACCACCACTGGCGCCCCGAGCTGTACGAGATGGAGCGGTACAAGCTCGCCGCCGCCCGCCGCGCGCAGCGCCGCCTTCGCCCCGCGGGGCTCAAGCTCGAAGCCCTCGTCGCGGAATTCGCCGACCGTCTCGAGCGCAAGATCCGCGCTTACTACCATCGCTACCTCGACTTCAGCGGCTTGACGCTCACCTGGATGATGGTCGTCGACGGCGCCTTCCTCCTCGAGTTCCTGCAGATCTACGCTGCCGCCGAAGACTGTGGCAAGCCGGCGCTGCGGAGGGTGTCGTCGAGGATGGCGCACCTGGTGGACTTCGCCGGGAGGAAGTCGGCGCACGGGCTCATACTGCGCGACATGCTCATGCTCGAGAACCAGATCCCGCTCTTCCTCCTTCGCAAGATCCTTGAGCCGCAGTGCACGTCGGCCGACGAGGCCGGGGTGCTGCTCACGAGCATGGTCACCGGGCTCGTGAAGGAGCTCTGTCCGTTCAAGATGATGGACGGCGCCTTCCCGGCCGTCGACGTCGCCAAGTACGCGCACCTGCTCGAGCTGCTCTACTACCTTCTCGTGCCCAAGCCGTCGGCGGAAGACACTACGGCAGAGGCACAAGACCATGACGAGAACTACGACATCGAGGAACAGCCGGCGGACGGCGACGGCGAAGAGAAGCCCTCTGGCGGCGGGTCCGAGTACGTGTCGCAGCTGTTCGCCGCGCTGTGGGGCTTGGCGTCGAAGCTCGGGAAAGGCCCGCTGCACTACGTGATGAGGCCGATCGCTTTCGCTGTCAAGGCGCCGTGGAAGATGCTCACCGTCGTGCCGGGCATGTCTGGCATGAAGCACCCCGTCGAATCATTCTTCATGTCCGGGGCCGACGGCCGCGGCGACCCGTCGTCTTCGTCCACGGCGGGCCACCTGAGCCGGCCACCGCTGATCGAGGAGATCATGGTGCCGTCGGTCTCCGAGCTCGTCAACGCCGGCGTGCAGATAGCAGCCACAACCGGCGACCTGTCCACCATCTGCTTCGACTGCAAGACGGCGACGCTGCACCTCCCGGTGGTGACACTCGACGGCAACACGGAGGTGATGATCCGAAACCTTGTCGCCTACGAGTCGTCGGCGGCGTCCGGCCCGCTGGTGCTCACCCGGTACACGGAGCTGATGAACGGCATCATCGACACCGACGCCGACGTGGCCCTTCTGCGGCAGCGTGGCGTGGTGCTGAACCGCTTGAAGAGCGACGGCGAGGTGACGAAGCTGTGGAACAGCATGAGCAGGTCGACGCGGCTGACGAAGGTGCCGGCGGTGGACAGGGCGGTGGAGGAGATGAACCGGTACTACGACGGGCGGTGGCGCGTGAAGACGAAGCGGTTCATGCGGAGGTACGTGTTCAGCTCGTGGCAGCTGCTCACCTTCCTCGCCGCCATCATGATGCTGCTGCTCACCACGCTCCAGGCCTTCTGCTCCGTCTACACATGCTCCCGGTGGTTCGGCGCCGTCACTGTCACGGCGGCGTCGGGGGAATGATAACCCGTTGAAAATTGAATTTTGGATGGGTGATCTGCATCTGCATGCGTGCCTTTCTGGATTCGGCTACGCGAGATAGATTGGCATGCATGTGTTTGGTTTGGCATTGGTATTTTCGGAGTGGATGTGCATTTTTTGTTTGATTTTTGGGTTCTAGTTGATGCAAGTGAGATTGTTTATAGCTTCATATGAATGCCATTGGTTTGTAAACATACTAACTATGATTATTTTCCATTAAAATTACCGAGAGAGGTATATACATGTAAGCATTTGAATATAAATTGTCAAGCACCTCAGAAGATTTGAAATCTCAGTTGGAATCTAGACCATGCAATTTCTTGGGGCTCTGTGCTCTAGTTGCCTCGGTTCATAGGATAGGATTATCATAGGAATAGAAATCTTGTAGGAAATGAGATGACATGTATCTCAAATCCTATGAGTAGGAATAGGAAACAAGATGTCATTTGGTTGACACCAAAGGAATTTTTCCATTGAGTCTAGGCTCTTTTTTATTTTCCTATGAAATGTGGAGGATAGGAACCAATCCTATGTAGGAATAGGAATCCATTCCTATGAACCAAAGGGCTCTAAAGGAATCCTATCCTCTAGAATTCCTATGAAATTTCTCTAAACCAAAGGAGGCCTTAGGGTTTCAAACTTGTACTGTGGCGGTTATAAGATAGTGTTGGGGTTTTGACACCAGAGAAAAAACCCAAGCCGCCTCACCCTCCCCCCAAAATCTAGAGGGATGGTCGATGCTCGAGCCGTAGAGGCAACATGGTAACTGCTTCAGTCAGCAGTAGGATAGATGCCGGTGAGCGGAGTCGGAGAGCATTGTAGGTTGTGATGAGGTAATTGGGAACGAGGATGATTGGAAGTAAGGAAAAGGCTGGGTTAGGGAGAAACGGGGTTATGGTTGTCGAAAGGAAGGAAATATTGTGAGGCATTCGATATAGATTCATTGGCTAGGCGGGAAGGGGGAGGGGAGGTGTGGTTGCGAGATCACAACCACAATGGAATTTCTTTATGTATATGTAGATGTGATTTTTTAATGCAATGTAATGGAATGTAATGCAATGATGTACAAATCTTCTGCATATTCTCAAAAAATAAGACATAAAAGAAGTCAGCAAGAGAACTGGAGAAATGGGCCATGCTCCAGATCTCCCAGAAGGCGCCTTAGTTGGACAATCAACATTAACATGAGAACCAAGTATCCTTTATGTAGAAAAAAATCTTTACTATCTAGCTAGGAATTCAACATGATTCGACATAAATGAAAAAAAAACTTTTATGCCCACATGAGATTCTTCCACGATCCACATTGCATAATTTAGAGATGACATGATGTTCACCATCATCACTACAATCATCACCATCATCGTCATTCTTAAATCGCTCACTGTTAAACACTCTGTAAAGCAGGAAGGGCAAAATCGCAGACAAATAAACTGAGTGTCCAAGCTGTTCTCGGTTTTCGTACAAAAGAACACTGTTTTGAGTCATTTGTTGTTGTATTGTACTCCCTCCCTAGAGAATATAAGAGTATTTAGATCACTACTTTTATGATCTAAACGCTCTTATATTCCTTTACAGAGGAAGTAATTGCAAGGCACATGAAATAGTGTCACCGCTGGGATGAACAAATAATGCATCTGATAAATGATAGGTGGTACCTCGATACGAAAACGTACATATCTGCTAGCTGATATCAAAGCTTGGGTAGTGCAAATACGAGGGGACATGCAATTTACCTACCAAAACGTCTAATATTTTGAGACGGGGGTAATACCATTCAACATAATTTTTTAGACAGTATTACCATTTAGCATAATTTTAAGATAAGATTTGATCTGCATTTTAAGAAACAACAAAAGTGCCAAGAGCAGGAAAAAAATATGTCGTAGGATTCCAAAAAAAAGATGGTCCGTACTATGAGAAAAATACAAAATTGAACCCAAAAAGAATGTCAAATAAAACGGGAAAGAAGAAGAGTGATCTGGTTCAATAATTCGACCAATCCACTCCAGATCGATGCTGGAGAATCATTGCCACTCGATAGACCGACTAATTTTCTAATCCATCAGCAAATAGCTGCCCACTGCCCGGACATAATAATAGTACAGCAAGTGTGTCCCACGGACCATAATTAAGGCCACATGCGTGCTGGCAAAACTTAGGCCTCCTTTGGTTCATATGATAGAAATGTTATAAGAATAGGAAAATCATAGAAAATAAGATCAATTCCTATAGAGAAAGAGATGTCATTTGATACATAAGATAGGAATTTTTTCATTGAGTCTTAGCTAATGTTTTTTTCCTTCAAAATGTGAAGGATTGATTCCTATCCTATATAAGAATAGGAATCCATTCCTACAAACCAAAGGATCTCAAAGAAATTTTTTCTATGCAAATCTTATTCTATAGAAATCCTATGAGATTCTGCAAACCAAAGGAGGCCTTAATGTATTATTCTCGTTTGAAGTTACTTGGTGATAGATCATGGCGTCCACCGTGAGACACTGATTTGCATAGAAGAGTAGGGGCAGTTTACCAGACCTGCTGACACACTTGACTGTCGCCATGAAGACGGCCGAGCATAAGACTGCTGTTTTTTATCAGGAAAAAAAGTGGAGCAGATACATCGAAAATACATCGCCATCAGAACAGGGTTAGCCATGCGCGTTGGCTAAGCAGGCTGGACTAGACGCAACTTGTCGGTCTGGCTCATTGCCTGAGTTCAATTATTTCACGGTTATTCTGTGATATTGTAATACTGGTTCTTCCGATTTGAACTTTTATATTGTGCTCACAAGAAGAAGAAGAAAAGGTTATTCGCAAAAAGAAAAAGGGTTGCAAGTGGCCAAGTGGGCGTGGCGCATAGTAGGCTGGCATGTTTTTTTTTGCATGGTAATACGTGTCTCATTCATATCATAAAGATCAAAGTACAAGCCACGTAAGGACCGACATGACAAAACTGAAAAGATAGCAGAACATCTCTGAGCTTGACACCAACGCCCGTCACCTGCCTCCGGCACCACCACAACAGCCACCGAAGAAAAGAATGGCGGATCACCTCCTCACCCGAGCTCGACGCGGCTCCATCGCTGATATGCAGCTTTGCGGACCTCCAAGGTGGCTCAACCAAAAGTGAAGCCCTTGCCGTTGAAAGAATCAGACCGGGGCAACACCCTGGACACGCCATCGAACTACAGATCTGACACCCCATCACGATCAAGACGCCGAAGGAGCAAACCATACCTGTCATCCACGAATCACGAACCCAACACACGTTCTGGTAGGAGCTAGGGCCCTACCGGATCTAGGGCGTAGGTTGTAGGGGAAGGAGGGGGAAAGGCGAGGGCTAGTGCACGACGGCTGGCGGTGTGGCGCCGTCCTTGCGACGGGAGCAGCGGCGAAAGCAAGAGGCGGCTAGGGTTTAGGTCTCCTGGCTCCCTAAGGGAAGCCGAGCAAATATTGATTGCTTCTTGCTTGATTAGATTAATACATCTCCCCTCCTTATATAGAGAGGTTTACTTGACTCCTAAACAAACGATCCTAATACAATAAAATAATTGGGCTAAGCCCCTAATTAAGATACTTGGGCCATAACCCACTGGGCTAAGCCCCTATGCCGGTCATAACACTTCTCCCTGCCTGCACAAACAGCTCGTCCTCGAGCTGTAAGGTAGGGAAGCGCTTGCTGAACTCCTCGAGGTGATCAACCAGCGTCAAACACCTTCGCGACAGCTGGGGCGGCAAGGTCGGCGGCGACGGCGTCCTTCGGAATGTAGTCTGCAACCTCCAGGTAGAAGAGTCGCGGGCAGGCGTGGCCGGGCATGTAGGGCTCATCGCAATTGAAGCACAACCCTTGGCGGCGACGCTCGAGTAGCTCGGCCGAGGTGAGCCGGCGGAACGGGCGCGCCGCGGTCGCGGCGAGGGGTGCCGCGGAAGCCTGAGCAGGCCGAACCTGAGCGGGATCTGGCCAGGGTAGCGACCCAGTGTCTCGGGACGGTGACTCTTGCTGGACGGCCACAGCGCGGCGCTCGAACGCGCGGGCGTAGTACATGGCCGTCTGGATATCCTGGGGTCCCCGAAGCTCCACGTCCACGCGGATGTGATCCGGAAGTCCATCGACAAAGAGGTTGGCCCGCTGCTACGCCGTCACGCCCGACGCGTGGCATGCCAGGGCCTGGAAACGGTCGGCGAAGTCCTGAACCGTGGAGGTGAAGGGAAGGCGGCCTAGCTCCGCCAGGCGGCTCCCGTGGATCGGGGGCCCAAAATGAAGGAGGCAGAGCTCGCGGAAGCGCTCCCAAGGGGGCATGCTGCCCTTGTCCTGCTCGAGGGCGTAGTACCAAGTCTGTGCCGCGCCGCGGAGGTGGTAAGAGGCGAGCCAGGTGCGCTCCGAGGCGAGGGTGCGCTGCCCACAAAAGAACTGGTCGCACTGGTTGAGCCACTTGAGGTGGTCCTCCGTGCCGTCATAGGTGGCGAAGTCGATCTTGGCGAACCGCGGCGGTGTCTGGGTCGGAGCGTCGTGTCGATCTAGCTCGGAGGTGTGGAGCAGCGCGGCGGGTGGCGCCTGGTCGGAGTACTCCAGGTAAGGACCCGCGGAGCTGGATGGCCCACCGAATTGCGGAAATGGGGTCGGCTGCTCCGGAGCCGTGGTGTAGACCGGCGATGGCGAAGACCCAGCCACCCAAGCTGGTAGTGGCGACGGGGAGGCCGGAAACCTGACCTGATGTATCGGAAGGCCGGCTGGCGAGGACACCCCTGAGCTGGGCAGAGGTGGCGCCGGTGGTTGCAGCATTGGCAATGGAGGGTGGGCGGGTGCGTCGGTTACTGCGGGGGAAGGTGGCTGCAGATGCCAGAGGGGAGCCACAGCTGGCGGTGGCGGCAGATGCCACAGAGGAGCCGCGGCCGGAGTGGTCTCGTCGGGGTGCCCCGCCTGGAACAGTAGCAGCGGCAGCCTGGTGCAGGCCGTCGCGCCCTGGGCCGACCATGGCAGCGCGGGGGGCCCGCCTGGAACGGCAGCAGCGGCTGCCCGCTGTAGGCAGGCGCGCCCTGGAACGGCCACGGTAGCGCGGGGAAGCCCGCCTGGAACGGCAGCAGCGGCTGCCCGCTGTAGGCAGGCGCGCCCTGGAACGGCCACGGTAGCGCGGGGAAGCCCGCCTGGAACGGCAGCAGCGGCTGCCCGCTGTAGGCAGGCGCGCCCTGGAATGGCCACGGTAGCGCGGGGAAGCCCGCCTGGAACGGCAGCAGCGGCTGCCCGCTGTAGGCAGGCGCGCCCTGGGACGACCATGGCAGCGTGGGGTGGCCGTAGGCGGCGATCGGCGTAGCCGACGGAGGTGCGTACGGCCCGGCCATGTACGGTTGGTACTGGTTCAGAAGGCGTCCTTGGACGGCCGTCACGAGATCTCGCAAGGTATTGGTGACCTGTTCCGACGTGAAGACAACGGTCATTGGCGGCGCCGAAATGATGGGGGCCGGGGGCGGTGAGGAGCCCGCGGTAGTGACTGGGCCCGACAGCGTGGAGGCCCCTGCGGTGGTCATCGGGGCGGACGTCATCGGCGCGGAGGTGGAGACGGGCGGCGGCGGCGATGGTGTTGACGAAGACATGATCGGACCCAAGTCTCTGGATACCAAATTGGTAGGAGGTAGGGCCCTACTGGATCTAGGGCGTAGGTTGTAGGGGAAGGAGGGGGAAAGGCGAGGGCTGGTGCGCGGCGGCTGGCGGCGTGGCACCGTCCTTGCGACGGGAGCAGCAGCGGCGAAAGCAGGAGGCGGCTAGGGTTTAGGTCTCCCGGCTCCCTAAGGGAAGCCGAGCAAATATTGATTGCTTCTTGCTTGATTAGATTGATACATCTCCTCTCCTTATATAGAGAGGTTTACTTTGACTTCTAAGCAACTTGACTTCTAAGCAAACGATCCTAATACGATAAGATAATTGTGCTAAGCCCCTAATTAAGATACTTAGGCCATAAACCACTGGGCTAAGCCCCTATGCCGGTCATAACACGCTCCCTCTTCCAGATGTCGTCGATTCAGACCACAATTTGTATCCGTTCCTGGACTACCTCCCAAGCTCCGCGCCGACGCTGGAGCAAACGCCGCCGCAACGGCGGAGCCCGAGGACACAGGTCCACCACGAGGATGCCGCCTCCGCCACGCCATCCTTGCTTGAACAGGCTGGTTTTTAGATTCATCCCCAACCATAGAATCGATGGCCTCGTCATGAAAGGATCCGAAGAATCTTCATTTAACGCCTTCATCATCGCCGTCGAAATCAAGACGATGTACAACCTAAAAACCTAGACTATGAAAAAGTAAAAACGATCCACGTGTGTGGATCCAGCGACCCCTCTCAACACCGACAACCGAAGTCGCCGGCGGAGGAGAGCCGCCGGAGGACGGCGCTGGAAGATTAGCCTCCTGGCAGCGACTAGGCTTCCAGTCGTTAAGACGAAAGGAAATCGATCTGTATCGTAGGCTGGCATGTGCAGTGAGTTTCATGCACCGGAAGTTTCACATACTGACAACACGTGAGCTTTATAATCAGACACCGTGACTAATCGTAAATGGATTTGGATGTATTTTTGTTTCTCCATACAGTCGAGTGTTAAGTAACACTCCCTCCATTCCTAAACATAAGTCTTTTCAAAGATTTTAATATGAAGACATCCATATTGAAATCTCTGAAAAGGCCTATATTTGGAAACGGAGGGAGTAAAAGCATTGTATAGAATAGAACATATTCCATGTATCTTGTATCCTGTGTGGTACATGAGATGATGAGTCAACCCACTCTTTTACCCTTAGTGAGGCAAATCCCTCAAAGCTTTTCCTCTCTTTTCATCGTTGAGAATGCTTCACAAACTAGTATCTACTCCATCTACTGTCTATCCCTCGCGCATCGTGCGAAGCAACCTATGGTTGGATGGTTAGGAGGACAGTAGCATTCCCAGCCCAATAAGGTTCAAGTCCTAGACTTAACATTGGTGCTCGTATTATTTCTGAATTTATTTAAAATTTTGGGCGATGTTATTCAGTGGGAGGAGACGTTCCCGTCAACTGCGATGCGTCTACTGTGACTTCGTAAATTCTCAAGATGCTATGCTGGCTCAGTCTCTCGGAGGTGAGTGTATACTTGTGTATGTGAGCGACTTCGATTGGACTGTGCTAAAAAAATAAAAATAAAATGTCCATCCCTCACACTAATGTTTATTTATCTCAATAGGCTAATCATTAGACTAACAAAATGGAGAGCAACATAACATTATTTTTATTTACTCTACATATTAGTATTGTTCTAAGTCAAACTTTACAAATTTCGACCAAGCTTATAGAAATGAGTATAGATATTTACAATAACAAATATATGTGGTGAGAAAGTATATTCACAACGCTGAATCCAATAGTATTGGTATTGGTATTGTATTGTATATGTTAATGATTTTTTTCTATAAATTGATCAAAGTTTGACTTGAAATGAAGCTAAGATATAGAGTAAAAAAAACACACGGAGTACATCTATAAATTGTCCATTCAACCATGTTAATCAGCACAATAAAGTAATTATTCATCGCATATCAAAGGATCCACAACAAGATTTATATAGATGATCAAAACAATGTAGGAAGCTTATCTGACTAAAAAAACTGAAACACGTAGAAAGATCCTCTACATAGCCACTACTATGAACCAATAAACATGTTCGGGTTTTCCAAATTTATTTTACCTTATGTGGCGAGTTTATTTACTTTGTTCCTTTTACTACATTTTATTACTTTTATTAATTTCTGTTTCTTCGCTTATATTTCATTTCATTTTATTATTATCCTTAATTTTACTATTTATCTTTTTTTATATTCCTTATTATTTTACCTTTTATACTTTATATTTTTTGAAAGAAAATGTTAAAATAAAGGAATATTTTTTCAATGCACGAACCCTTTCTAAAACCACATGAACATGTTTAATAAGATATAAATTACCAGAATAAGTTTTTTTATCATCTTGTCATTCAGTGAACAGTTTTCAAATGCGCAAGCACTTATAAAGACTACATGAAGATTTTTAAAATGTGTGAACACTTTTGAGACAACATGAACATTTTTGATAAGAAAAATTGAATGCCTGAACACTTTTTAAGACTGCATGAACATTTTCTAAAATATGCGGACATCTTTTCGAAAATTACAAGTAAAAATTCTTCAAATACGTGAACATTTTTCTTGTTACATGAACATTTTTCAAAAATACGTGAACACTTTTTTAACTACACATTTGTTTTCAAACATGAAAACTGCTTTAATAAAAAAAGCAATTAAATTTAAATAGATTTTTTATATGCTTTGAATAATTCGAAAAATTTATAAACACATTTAAAATGACGTGAATTTTTTTAAAACATATTAAACATTTTTAGTGGGCTAATAATTTGTTAAATTAGATGAATAATTTTATAAGATGTAACAAAATTTTATTAATTTCATGAAGACATTTTAAAATACGCAAGAACAAAATTTTATTAATTTCATGAAGACATTTTAAAATACGCAAGCACATTTAAAATATAGGAGATTTTCAACATTATATTAACATTTCTTAACAATACAAACACTTTCATAATTTGATAACAAAAATATAATTTCACTTTTGGATTATATACACAAAATTAAAATAATTATTTTAACATATATATTTTAGGGGAATTGTTTTAGCATATATGTAAAATTGTGTTTTTCATGGACCCATTCGAGTCTAGTTTTTAACGTAAACAAGTTTGTTATCATCAAAATTAATGGCGTGGTAAATGGGCATGCCCAAGGATGAGCGGCACGGTGTGTAGGACCGTGTTCTTCGATATGATGCTCGTTGCATCATAGATCCTGGAAAGCATAGGGCGCCCTTTATGTTTTTTTCATCAAATTCAAAATAATAGTCATGAATTTTATTAAATGCTCAGGAGTTTTAAAACTGTTCTCTGTTTTAAAAACTATATATGATAGTTTTTCAAATGTGCTCATATTAGAAAAGTGTTCTCTTATTTTGAAAAATGTTCACAAATTAAAAAAAATCAACAAATCTACAGACATGTACATGATTTTAAAAAAATCACGCGTACTAAGAACATACCTGAATTTTAAAAATTACGAAATTTAGAAACTAAATATGAGTTTCTACAAATTTCTCAAAAAAAATCTTTCATTACTATAATTTTTAACACATTAAAAAAGTTCCTGATTTTGAAAAAATGGTCATGTTTGTGGAAAATTGTCATGAATTTCGATAATGTGCATCAAAGTTAAGAAGAAATGTGAAAATTCAAAAGGTTAAACGAAAATAACATAAAAGGGAAAAAGGAAATAAAAGAAAAAGATTGAAAAGTGAAAAGATAAGAAACCAGAAGAAGGAAAACATACAAAAGAAAAATACCAGAAACCAAAATCTGTCCTTTTTTTGGCAAAGAAACCATAATTTGTAGAAAAAAGAAGAAAAAATCAATGGAAGAAGGAAGAAAAGAGAAAATATCGGTCAGACAAGGATTGCAACTTCGGTCAGGCCACTGCGCATGTGTGTGTGCGCGCGCGCGAAATTTTGATGAATGATGTCACATAATAGTTACCTGTAGCATCACCTACCCACGGTCAGAAGTGAGCTACGTAGTACACACCTCCTCCCCTCTCTCCTTGGCTTCTATGTCAACAAGTGCAACTCGGATGGGTACCCGGGGCAGGCGGCTGACCCTTGCGCCACCGCCGGCCTCTGCCGGGCCGGCGACGTCGCCAGCGTCGAGAAGCTTGTCTGGCTCAAGATTCTCATGCCCGAGATCGGATGTTGGCTCCTCCGACGAGGAGGATGCTGTCACGACCAGTATAGCGGGCACCAACGAGACCAAGGGCTATGACCTTGGGCCCCCAGCAAACGGCGAAACAGGCGGGCAGGAGGAGAAGAAGACGCTAACGAGTGGACCAGGCAGCGAGTGAGAGCGTGTGTGTGAGCTGGCCTGCGTCCCGGGCAAGTATATTATGAGGCGTGCGTTAGCAAGTGAAGGCATCGAGAATTATTGTAACCGAATATTCTATCGAGAAGCTGATCTTCTCTGGCCTCCTCCTTCTCCTCCCTGCTACCTACTCCTTCCCCAGATCTAGATCAGACCCATTACAGTTGGTATCAAAGGTCAGCCGACCTGGAGACGGCGTACCCCCGACCGCGCTACACCACCAAGCAGGTGCTCAAGGCGGCGGCGATGGAGGAGCAACTCGCGGCGTTGATCCAGTCGGTCAAGGAGGGTCGCGCCGCCAACGACGCCAAGCTGCAGGCGATCTAGCAGTCGCTGGAGCTCTGGCGACCGGCGGTCCAGAACCTGCAAGGTCAGATCGACGAGCTCCGAACTCAAGTGGGTCGGATCGCGCTGCATCCCGTTCTCGCGGATCCGGCGGCCACCGAGGAAGAGACCGCACAGGCGTCACCGCCTGCCGCGTCGGAGCACTCAGGGCCAAGTGGCCACGGCGAGATCGACGACTCCGGGGGCTTGGTTCATGGGGTGGTCACCACCCTAGTACCGCCTCCGGTCAAGGGTGCGTTACCTTCTTCCTTCTCGGCTAATCCAGTACAAGGGGATCTTGAGTTGGTTCGTGGGTCGACGAGTGAGGGGCCGCAACATCACGCCCAACACGCGTCGCTCGCGCATTGGGCTTTGCCAAGCTTGATTTTCCACAATTCGATGGGGATAACCCTCAATTCTGGAAAACTAAGTGCGAGAAGTATTTTGATGTCTATGGAGTCAATAAGGATGTGTGGGTGCGGGTGGCAACCCTGCACTTCACGGGTAACACTGCTAGATGGCTGCAATTGTATGAGTCGGGGATGAAAAACATAGAGTGGGAAGGGCTGTGTGCTGCACTCTGTAGCAAATTCGGACGCGACCAATATCAGGCGCAACTCCGTCAATTTGCTCAGTTATCACAGACGGGTTCGGTGTCGGATTACATGACACAGTTCGAGGAGTTGATGCATAATCTGCTAGCTCACAATCCTGGGTTTGATCCACTGTATTTTACTACAAAGTTCTTAGATGGGTTGCGTTCAGATGTTCGATCTGGTGTAGTTTTGCACCGTCTGAAAGACCTCGATGCTGCCTATTCCTTGTCTCTATTACAGGAGGAGTTGTTGGAAGGACAGCCACGGCGCGATTATTGGCGACAGGAGCAGCCGCCGGCGCGGGGCCAGCCACGTCTGGTGCTGGCGCCACCGCCCCAGAGAGCCTTGTTGCCTGCGCCACCACCAGCAGCAGAAGATCGTCGGGGGTTGGATGGAGCCCGGGGGGCGGAACGACGGCCTGAACAACCACCGGCTCATGGCGAGGATTGAGTCGCAGCACTGAGAAACTATCGTAGAGCCCAGGGGCTTTGTTTCAAGTGCGGGGAGAGATGGGGGCAAGGCCACCAATGCGCCCCCACTGTTCAACTGCACATTGTCGAGGAACTGCTGGAACTGTTGCAGGCAGAAGAAGCTGAGTGCCAAGAGAAAAACCCTGAACCTGAGGAAGAGCAGCTGATGTCTATATCTAAACTGGCCACCACAGAGCAGACGACACCGAGGACGGTACGACTGCTGGGTCACATTGATGAACAAGAGGTGCTGATATTGGTGGACTCGGGGAGCTCGCATAGCTTTATCAGTGAGGCAATTGCGGGCAAGTTTCCAGATCGTGTTCGGGCAATGACTCCGCTGTCAGTCAAGATAGCAGATGGGGGACTGCTCTCGTGTTTAGGTTACATTCCCCAGTGCAAATGGGAGGTGCAAGGACAGGAATTCTCCACGGACTTGCGGGTGCTATCCTTAGGCTGTTATGACATGGTGATAGGTATGGATTGGCTTGAGAGCTGTGGACCTATGATGGTGGATTGGGTGCGCAAGACACTGACATTTCAGCACGAGGGGGATACAGTGTTGCTGCAAGGGCTATGTCCGAAGATGCAACAACCAGCCCAGATTTCCATTTCCCAGTTGGAAGAAATGGAACGAAACGACTCTATTGTGCATGTGGTGTTGCTTTACACGAGTGAAGTCGAGGACCAGCAACAAATTCCTTCCTCCCTCCAAGCAGTGCTCGACCGATACCCGCAGGTGTTTGAGGAACCATCAGAATTACCACCAAGGAGGCCGTGGGATCACGCAATTCCGTTGATGCCAGGGACCAAACCAGTAAATATACGGCCATATCGTTACACCCCAAAGCAGAAGAACGAGATTGAAAAGCAGGTGGAGAAAATGTTGCGAATGGGATTGATCGTTCCAAGTACCAGTCCTTTCTCTTCTCCGGTGCTCCTGGTCAAGAAAAAAGATATGACATGGCGTTTCTGTGTGGATTTTCGCCATCTGAACGCGATTACAGTGAAGTCCAGCTATCCTATGCCAGTCATTGATGAGCTGCTCGATGAGCTCGTAGGATCACGTTGGTTTTCCAAGCTAGATTTGCGAGCGGGGTACCACCAAATCTGGCTTGTGCCTGAAGATGAACACAAAACAGCATTCAAGACACATCAAGGGCACTTCCAATTCCGTGTGCTTCCATACGGAGTGACAGGGGGCCCTCCCACTTTCCAAGGAGGGATGAACACGGTCCTGGCCCCACTCCTGCGACATGGTGTATTGGTGTTCATGGATGACATCTTAGTGCATTCGGTGACCTTGGAGGAGCATGCACAACTTTTGGAGCAAGTTCTGTGCCGACTGGATCAGCATAAATTGTATGCGAAACGATCCAAGTGCACGTTTGCACAGCCGAAGATCCATTACTTGGGGCACATGATTAGTCAAGAAGGGGTAGCCACCGACGACAGCAAAGTACAAGCAGCCCAAGAATGTCCAGTTCCAGAAACAGTCAAGGAATTACGAGGGTTTTTGGGTCTTGCCGGGTACTATCGCAAGTTCGTCAGAAACTTTGGGGTGCTAAGCAAACCGCTCACTGATTTGCTACGCAAAGGTGCTGTTTTCGTGTGGACACCGACGACAGATGCTGCTTTTGGTGCACTCAAGAAAGCACTCATGGAAGCACCAGTGCTCGCATTGCCAGATTTTACCAAAACATTCATGGTGGAGACGGATGCGAGCGCACTGGGGATAGGGGCTGTGCTAATGCAGGATTTTCATCCGATTGCATACCTGAGCAAGGCGTTGGCACCCAGGAACTTGGGACTCTCAGCTTATGAGAAAGAGTGCCTGGCGCTGCTGCTGGCAATTGATCATTGGCGCCCGTACTTGCAGCATGCTGAATTCATCGTCAGGACGGATCAGAAGAGTCTTCTACACCTTACGGACCAACGGCTTAATACCCCAATTCAGCAACGTGCCTTCACTAAGTTAGTGGGACTGCAGTTCACAATCCAGTACAAAGCTGGGATGCTGAACCGAGCTGCAGATGCCTTGTCCCATCGGACCCACGTGGAAGAACCATCCCTGTCAGCGCTGTCAGTGTGCAAACCAGCATGGTTGGAAGCAGTTCGCTCCAGCTATCACGAGGATCAAGCGACCAAAGACCTTCTCACCCGCATGGCAGTCAATCCTGACAATGAGCCAGACTACAAACTTGTCAATGGCATTCTTCGGTTCAAAGGGCGTGTGTGGATTGGGGCCGACACAGAGACTCAAATGCACATCGTTCGAGCATTGCATGCCAGCGCAGTGGGGGGACATTCAGGGTTTCATGCAACGTACAACAGAGTGAAGCGCTTGTTCGCTTGGAAAGGATTGAAACAGCAAGTCAAGCAGTTTGTGCAACAGTGTATGACCTGTCAGCAAGCAAAAACAGAGCGCATCTCACCGGCTGGGCTATTGCAGCCACTTCCCATTCCTCGGCGACCGTGGGCAGTGATATCCTTGGATTTCATCGAAGGACTGCCCAAGTCTGGGGGCTACAACACCATCTTGGTCGTGGTCGACAAATTCTCGAAGTATGCTCACTTTATCCCGCTTGCCCACCCCTTCACAGCGCTGGATGTGGCAAAAGTGTTCATGCAAGAGATCTACAAACTGCATGGACTACCACTGGGGATCATTTCAGATCGGGACCGGATCTTTACAAGTCAGGTATGGCAAGAGCTGTTCAGATTGTGCCGCACGGAGTTGAACATGAGTTCATCATATGACCCATAGACGGATGGGCAGACAGAGAGGGTGAATCAGTGTTTGGAAACATACCTGCGTTGCTCGGTGCACTCATGCCCGGGGAATTGGGCGCGATGGCTAGATCTTGGAGAATACTGGTATAATACTTGCTTTCACTCGGCTCTGGGACGTACTCCATTCGAGGTGATCTATGGACACTTGCCCAGGGAGTTTGGCATCTCGCAGGTGGATGAGAGCACCGTTTCAGATCTGGCAGCTTGGCTACAAGAGCGGGAGGTTCTTATGGAGCACTTACAGCAACAACTTAAGAAAGCACAAGATAGGATGAAAGCCCAGGCGGACAAGCACCACACGGATCGTTCATTCGCTGTGGGAGACAAGGTGCTGCTCAAACTCCAGCCCTTCATTCAGACTTCGGTAGCCAAGCATCCATTCCAAAAGCTTGCGTTCCGATACTACGGACCCTTCACGATCCAGACCAAGATTGGTGCGGCAGCATACCGTTTGAACCTGCCAGCCACCAGCAAGATCCATCCGGTGGTGCTTGTTTCCTTGCTGAAACGAGCATTGGGAGCCACAGTTCCGGTAAGTGCTGCACTACCACCGACTAACGCTGTCCTGCAGGCGGAACACGTGCCCACACGCATCCTGGACTGGAAGGGCGTCCAGAAGCTCGGCAAACATCAAACACGGGTGCTGGTGCAATGGGATGGCGTGCCGCTGTCATTAGCAACATGGGAGGGGCCGGACCAGTTGCAGAAGGCGTTTCCAGCTACGCCGCCTTGGGGGCAAGGCGGCCTACAAGGGGGGGGGAGAATGTCATGACCAGTACAACGGGCACCAACGAGACCAAGGGCTATGACCTTGGGGCCCCAGCAAATGGCGAAACAGGCGGGCAGGAGGAGAAGAAGACGCTGACGAGTGGGCCAGGCAGCGAGTGAGAGCGTGTGTGTGAGCTGGCCTGCGTGCCGGACAAGTATATTATGAGGCGTGCGTTAGCAAGTGAAGGCATCGAGAATTATTGTAACCGAATATTCTATCGAGAAGCTGATCTTCTCTGGCCTCCTCCTTCTCCTCCCTGCTACCTCCTCCTCCTTCCCCAGATCTAGATCGGACCCATTACAGATGCGTCGGCTGTTGGCGTGCAGCTGGCCCTTGAGGTGCTTGGGGAGGATGTTGGAGGCGTGGAGTGGAACACGGTGTCTCGCCGGAAGAAGAAAACTGAGGCGGAGCTGGTCCAGGAGTTCTGGGACGATGCGGGATTCCCGACGCCGGCATCTCGTTTCTGGGAACACCGGTCGCCGTCGTCGCCAGGGTCGGGTGTGCCATCTTGCAGGAAGCAGGAGAGGATCGCCAATGCGGAGGGCTCGGAGCTGGTTGGTTCGGCGTCGCTGTCGAGATCGGCGGCCCCGATGCTCTCTGGCCGAAAACCTGTGTCCCCACCGTCCGAGCCGAGAGTCACCTGGCCGCTATGATTGGGGCCTTGGCGTGGACCCCTATCGCCGCGCTGGGCGACGCCCCCGCCGGTGCTGGGACAGTTCATTGACGCGGCCAGGAAGAACCCCTCCGTGGCAAGCCGGCAATGCCCGCCGGCGTCGGATGCATCGCCGAGATCTGACGTCGTTCGGGCGCCGGGTCCGGTGGCGAGATCGCAGGGAATTCAAACTCAACTGTCCTCGGGCTTTGGGCCCATGCATGCACAAAAGGACGCATGCCAAGATGTATTTTCTTGGGCCTTTTTGAGGACGCGCATGAAGGCAATCTGGGCAGGTTTTGGTAACCATCAGTCCGCGATCGCAGCAGTTCCTTTCACTGCTTCGTCCTCATCCTCGTATCCTGACGCAGATCCTTCGATCGCCGCCAAGCCTCTGCACACCTCACAGACGCCGTCTCCAACTCCAGCATCACCTCCCTGCGCCGGGGTCGCCCGCTCCTACGCGGCGGTCGCCGCGACGTTTCAGCGCCCCATGGCGGGCGTTCCTCCGACAGCACCTAGTGTCGCTGCCACGGGAGGGCCAAACCCTCGCCCACCACCAGCCATTGGGCCGACACCCGCTCCTTCACGTCCTCCGGCGCAGGCGCCGGGCTACTCCGGTCCACCACATCAGCAGCATGGACTGGCACCGGTCTACAACTATGCTCCATCAATGCAGCAGCCCCCTGTTTACGTCCAGGGAGGGCAGTACGTCTCGCCGTACGGTACAGTCGTTGTAGGAGGGCAACATCCCATGTACGGGGTTCCGTCGACCGGAGTGTCCACCCCTTCGCAATTCCATCCAGGTGGGGCGATGCCTCAGCCGGCTCAAAAACGCAAAAAAAAGAAGAAGCCACAGCAGCAGTAGTTTGCGGGTGGAGCTTTGCAACCCGGTATTCAAACTCCAAAACACGTGCCAGTTCAACAACAATTTCAGCAGCAGCACATGCAGTCATATCAGCATGGGCAATATCAGCATCCTCAGATGCCAAACGGGCCTGCTATTGTTGATACCCCACCATTGGCGGCTCCAGTGTCTGATGTGCAGGTCGATACGGCGCCCAAGTCCAAGGCTAAGAAGGGGGTTCGTTGCTGGAAATGTGCGGTTAATACGCATGCAGCGAAGGATTGCACTGTGCAACATTACTGCTATATTTGTGACAAAATCGCTCATCCAATGTTGCAGTGTCCTGTTCTCAAACTCCCTAGGCCCAGTGCTTTTGTTTCGGGAGTTGGTGCTGAGGAGACGTACTTTGTCCAGTTGCCTGATTCCGTGGTGAAAGATCATTTAGCACCGACACAGTCTCCGATAGCCCAAGTTCAGGTTACTGGTTTGATGGTACCGGCTAGTGTTGTCGAGAGCCAGATTGCTAGGAGATGTCTGGTACATGATCAATGGAAGTGGGAGGCTATTCAACACGGGTCTGATGGTTACCTTGTTAGCTTTCCGTCTTTCGAGGACTTGGACAGGGTGGATGGTATTCAGATGAACGTCCCATCTGTTAATTCTTAGATGACCATTACCGCATGGAGGTCTCAGGAGGTCCCACATAAGCTCGAGCTTCAGTAGATTTGGCTCCATGTCGAGGGGGTTCCCCATACGGTTCGTCATTTTTGGGGCTTATGGGCTATTGGTACTTTGATGGGAAAGACATTGGATGTCGATCTTCTTAGCCTGCGTCGTCATGGTGTTGTACGTATTCTCGTGGCTATGACCAACTCTCAGATATTGTCAAAGGAGAACGACGATGCTGGTCCTTTTGCTGCAACAGATGTGGTGGTTAAGCTCAAGGGCTACACTTTCTCATTCAGAAGGGAGCCGGCGGGTTACATTCCGGACCCTGATTTTGTCCAGTTCGTTTGGAGACGCAAGGGTGATGATGCTGATGATGATAGTGCCGCCAAGGAAAAGGACAATGACATGGACACATCGGAA
Source organism: Triticum urartu (assembly GCF_056163025.1). Classification (NCBI taxonomy): domain Eukaryota; kingdom Viridiplantae; phylum Streptophyta; class Magnoliopsida; order Poales; family Poaceae; genus Triticum; species Triticum urartu. The sequence goes on from NC_141879.1 coordinate 112,726,019, forward strand.
TACACCGGGAACCCATCCAACCATCCGTCGTCCAGTTCTGCTCCGGCGAATAACACTAATGTGACTCAAGTTCAACAACGGGAGCTGCCGACTGTTGGCTCTGGTGGTGCGACGGGAGGTGGTCCTGTGTTGTTGGCAGTCACTTCGTTTAACTCTGCGCTGCAGACGCCGAGAGGCATGGAGCTTGCCGCGGATCTTAGAGTCAATTCCACCTTACCTGGATGTCTCGAAATATCCCCTCTGGTTCACCGACAGGAGTTGTCCTCGCCTCTGCAGGCTGTGGTTGCATCGCAGCCGTCGTCGCATTCTCGGCCTGCATTGTCCCAGTCCGCTGCCCTCCTGTCGGAGCAAATCACCGGCGGCTCAGCGAGGCGCCCGTACTCTTCTGCGGTACACCTACAACCAGCTGCTAAGGTGGCGTCGCAGCCGCCGGCGTCGACGCGGACGGCAGCGTCTAAGCCGGCTGTTCCCGAACCGGTGCAGGCTGCCGATGGTACAACGCATGTGGGGTGCCGGCATCCTGTGGCTACGGTTGAGGCCAATTGGCATGCAGCTCATGTGGAGATACCCATGCATGCACGTACTGGGGAAGTGGAGCTACCCATGTATGCATGTAGTGAACCTGGACGTGAAGGGCTACCCCCAAGTGTGCAGCCGTGCATAGCTGCACCCGCGGCTGCCCTTCGGTCTCCGTCCGCGCCGGACGAGTCCGCGGCCGCTCCTCAGTCTCAAGCTGAGCCGGACGTGTCTGCCTTACCCATGCACGCTCCTCCAGTCAGGCCATCTTCGAAAGTGCCGCCGTGTGTTACGGCGGCCGAGACTGCCGGGGAGGTGGTTGCTACTACACCAACATCCCCCCTCCAGCGGCGGTGCTTGCGCGACACCCTTCACCAAGAATGACACCTACACGCCGAAGTGGCCGTCATGCGGTGGCCGACGATGGAAGGATGGACACTGACGAGGACTCTTTGGTCAAGGCTATGCGGTGTAAAGCGGCGCAGAACCTTGACAACCAAGGTACTGCGTCATCACTCAAATCATTTTTATCTTTTTCTAATACATCCATCGTTTTCCAAGTTGAATAATGTGGGTGTTAGTCTAGGAAATAATGAGAATGATATTTCTGTTTCGACAAATGCTTTGAAACATTTGGAATATGACCGATTGAAGGTTACTCCACGAGTTTCTAGCAAATCTTTTATCTCACATCTAGATGAGGAGGAGCTGCATGCCACATCAGATGGTCAACTACTCACTCATGTAGTAGGGGAGATTTCGGACGTGGGCTTGGAGGAACCCGGGCTTAGCTCATTGCTTGAGCTTACAGCTTCCGGTCGTAAATCCAAGTCGGACCATTCGAAAAAATGTCGTAAATCCTCTAAGAGGGCGAATTTTTCTAAATCTCCTATTGTTTCTTCATGAATGGCATGTTCTTTAATAGCAGAGGTCTTGGTGACTTGGCTAAACATCTATTCATTGCGGAATGTAATAGGGAACACAATTTAGACTTTTTGGCTTTATCTGAAATGGGGAGACGTGATTTCTCAATAAGTCTTCTTAACCGTCTTTCTGGCGGGATAGACTATACTTGGATTTCTCGGCCACCTCGAGGTCGTTCTAGGGGCATTTTACTTGGCGTAAACACGGGGACTATGGATGTGTTGGCTAGTTCGGATGGTGAGTTCCACATTAAACTCCATATCCGAAACAAAGCCATCAACTTCACATGGACCCTTGTCGCTGTGTATGGAGCATCCCAGGATGAGTTCAAGGCTGATTTTCTCCGTGAATTGGTTAATCTGGCGAAGGAGAATCCCTACCCCATTCTTATCGGCGGGGATTTTAATTTGCTACGATTTCCAAATGAGAAAAGCCGAGGTAGGTTTGATAATCATTGGCCTTTCCTCTTCAACGCTGTCATAGACAGTCTAGATTTGCGAGAGGTTTCCATGATTGGAAGACAGTTCACTTGGGCGAATAGTCTTCCAGAACCGACATATGAGAAACTAGATCGCGTATTAATGGATACCGACTGGGAATCCAGATTCCCTATGGTTTCTGTACGCGCTCTACCTCGCATAGAGGCTATCTCAGACCATGCACCCATCCTTTTAACTACTGGATTGCCACGACCGCAGCACAGACGCAAGTTCAAGTTTGAACTGGGTTGGTTGCATCGGGATGGATTCCATGACATGGTCAAGAAGGTGTGGGATAAACCGGTTGCCGGGCTTACCCCAATACACAAATGGAACAACAAAATTCGTGCATTACGTAAGTTCCTTAGTGGTTGGGCTAGGCACACTGCGGGTATCCTCAAAAAGGAGAAGCTTCGTCTTTCGTCTATCATTGATGAATTAGAAGCCTTGGAAGAGGTTAGACCTCTATCTGAGCATGAAATCGAGATCAAGAGTCATTCGAATGCACAGATAGCTAGCATGCTGCGTGAGGAGGAACTCAAATGGTACCAACATAGTAACTCTCAGTTTATCCTGAAAGGTGATTCGAATACTAGATTTTTCCATGGAGTTGCCAATGGCAGACACCTGAAGAAAATTATTCATTCCCTACAACAGGATGAGGGCATGATTGAGGGACATGAGCAACTTAAATCTTATATCACTAATTATTATAAACATTTGTTCGGAGCCCCAGAGGAAGGTAACTTCTCAATGGATGAGTCCCGAACGAATGACATCCCCCAGGTCTCTGATGAGGAAAACGACCTTCTAACAACCCCATATTCCGAGGAGGAAGTTAGAAAGGCGGTTTTCCTAATGGAGCACAACAAAGCCCCGGGTCCATATGGTTTTCCAGCTGAGTTCTACCAAAACTTCTGGGAAGTCATCAAGTCGGATCTCCTACTTTTGTTTAGCGACCTACATGCTGGCCATCTGGAATTGTTTCGCTTAAACTTCGGTGAGATTATTTTATTACCTAAGGTTAATGAGGCTGAAAGGATACAACAATATAGACCTATTTGCCTCCTTAATGTTAGTTTTAAAATATTCACGAAGGTTGCGACTATTAGGCTAAATTCGGTTGCTGAACATGTGATTCGTCCTTCACAGACTGCTTTTATGCAAGGAAGAAACATCCTAGATGGAGTTGTTATCCTTCATGAAACAGTCCATGAATTACATCGGAAAAAGTTGAATGGGGTGGTACTCAAAATAGATTTTGAAAAAGCGTATGACAAAGTCAAATGGCCATTTCTTCAACAGACTCTCAGAATGAAAGGATTTTCTGCAGAGTGGTGCGCTATGGTCCATAGCTTCGTTTCTGGAGGTAGTGTTGCCATTAAGGTCAATGATGACGTTGGACACTATTTCCAAACAAAGAAGGGATTGCGACAAGGTGACTCGGTATCGCCCATGCTATTCAATATAGTGGCGGATATGCTAGCGGTCATGATTGAGCGTGCCAAGGTTGATGGACAAATTGATGGAGTAGTAAGTCATCTAGTTCATGGTGGTCTCTCTATACTTCAATATGCCGACGATACGATTCTCTTCATGGATCATGACCTCGAGAAAGCGAGAAATCTGAAATTAATTTTATCAGCATTCGAGCAACTCTCAGGTCTGAAGAACAACTTTCATAAAAGTGAATTATTTTGTTTTGGCGAGGCTCAAGACGAGGCCCACCTGTACGCTGAACTGTTCGGATGTGGGTTGGGCCAGTTTCCGATCACATATTTGGGGATATCGATACATTATCGGAGACTCACAAATGCTGAATGGAAACATGTCGAGGAGAGGCTGCAAAAAAGACTTAGCAGTTGGAAAGGCAAATTGTTGTCTCTAGGTGGAAGATTGGTCCTCAAAACTCAGTACTAAGTAATATGGTACTATATATGATTTCCTTCTTCCAGTTGCCAAAAGGAGTTTTACATAGATTGGATTATTTCCGATCAAGATTCTTTTGGCAAGGAGATAGCGAGCGAAAGAAATATCGACTGGCTAAATGGAGTGTGGTTTGTCATCCCAAAGACCAAGGCGGGTTGGGCATTCATGACCTTGAGGTTAAGAATAGGGCCCTCCTTGGCAAATGGTTGTTTAAATTACTGACCAAAAATGGTGTGTGGCAAACCCTCCCGAGGAGGAAATATGTGGGCTCCAAGGCGGTATCCCAAGTATACTGGAAGCCTGGGGATTCTCACTTTTGGGCGGGTCTAATGGCTACGAAGAAATATTTCTTCTCCTATGGATCCTTCTCGATTAAGGACGGCTCGGAAATTAGATTCTGGAGGACAAGTGGCTAGGAAATGCCACACTCCGGGAACAATATCCGGCTCTATACAACATTGTGCGTCACAAGGGTGATACTATTGCCACTGTAATGGAATCATTTCCGCCAAATGTGACGTTCAGAAGAGATTTAATTGGACCTAGACTCCAATCGTGGTACATCCTGCTTCAACGGTTGTCCACGGTGCAATTGTCACATGGGTCTGATGTATTTCGATGGAACCTACATGAGAATGGAAAATTCTCAGTGGAGTCTATGTATAGAGCGTTAATCCAGTCTGATGTGCCAGTTGATAATAATAAGAAGATCTGGAAGATGAAGATACCTCTTAAAAATAAAATATTTGCATGGTATCTTCGTCGCGGAGTCATTCTTACTAAAAATAACCTTATCAAGAGGAATTGGCATGGAAGTCCGCAATGTGTTTTTTGTCATCATGATGAGACAATAAAACATTTATTCTTTCAATGCAAATTGGCTCGGTCTATATGGTCAGTCATCCAGATAGCTTCTGGCTTGTATCCTCCTTGTAGTGTTGCCAATGTATTTGGCAACTGGTTACATGAGATTGATCACATGTTTAGAACTCTTGTTAGGGTGGGAGCGCTAGCCGTTATTTGGTCGCTTTGGCTATGTAGAAATGATAAGGTTTTTAACGATAAACGTACTTCTCTAATGCAGGTTATCTACAGATGTACCGCGACTCTTCGTTTATGGTCCTTTCTACAACGCGTGGAGAATCGAGACCTATTTACGGAGGTGTGTACACGATTGGAGGATACGGCGAGGGATACTTTTATCCAACATGGGTGGCAACATGATCATAGGATTGGCCCACCTCCGCTTTAGGCGTTATACAGACTCTATCTTTGTATTCCGCCTATCTATTTTTCGTTCTTGCAGAGGACTTTGTGTGACTGTGTGCATCTTAGTTATTCAGAGGCTGGATGTAGTGCTTAAACCTTTTAAGTAATAAAACGCCCTTTTTCGAAAAATATTCAAGAACCCTGATTTTTTCTGAGTAACCATTCAATAACCCTGATAACACTGCATAGTTGAGGAAACTCGCATGCTTGGTTTTCTAGGCCTGGCCGTAAGCGGTTTTCAATCATTTCATTATCTGTTTTGTAGAAATATTTTTTTATTTTAAAAAACAGGTCAATCAATTCTAGAAAATTGACACAAGTATATTGTGGAAAATTCTAAAGATTTTCACGTAGACAATAAAAATGTCGTATATATAAAGTACAATGTTCATTGCCTATTTAAAACTCATGCATGCTAAAAGATAATCATGTATTTTAAAAATACGCATTTGTAAGAAAATATGTAGAAAAACCATCAAGGGTCCTAAAAGTATTTGTTGTGTGCAAGTTGAGGCTTATAATGGTAAAAATTGTACATTTGAGTTCTAAAAGTGAATAAACGGTTCAATGCAGTTTCTATTTAGATGATCCACGCACTCTATTTTGCAAACGAAGAAGAACCTAAAATTACATTTTTTAATTTCGTTGGCCTCATCTTCCCATCAATCTTCAAATTATAAACAATGACTTATGCCTGCAGGGGTTGACGTCATTGTTCAGCTAGAAGTTCTACGACGGGCCACTCGGCCACCACGCGTGTGAATCATGGGCAAGATGTATAACCAGCTCATCACAAAAAAACAGTATGACCACCGACGCCGGCAGATCGACCTCGTGTTCAAGGCCGGTCCTAAGGTTTTGAGGGCCCGGGGTGAACGTACAACTCGGGGCCCTTAATATACACATCATAGTAATAGTAAATGATATACGTATATATATAGTGTTATCAATAATATTTAAATGCATCCAAAATCAGTACGTGTATCAAATAATTTATACGTCAAAATTACCTTAAAATTTTCTTATAACACTCCTCGATGCAAAGTCACTTATGCTGGGGTAGATGTCAATCTCATCCAATAATTTCTTCTCGATGTAAATCTCATAATCTTCAATTCGGAAATAAGATCATATACGTCAACATCAGATGAACCATCAAGAGAGAAAGTTTCTGCAGGTTTTGTACAACACTCTTCAAGTTCATTATCACTTAGTGACTTCAGGGTGCCCGAGCTCAGTAAAAATCCAAATATATCTTTAAACACCATGAGTTCTTCAAATCTATCCTTCGCCATATCAATCAAAACATTAAAATATTTAACTCGGAAAGCCTTCTCAACTTCTAAAATTTCTTGAAATTTTTTTGATGCATCGATTTATCCACTTCCTTTTTTCCTTTTCCTTTGGTGGCTACCCGATGGATATGTCCTATTTGCTGGACGACATGATAACAACACAATGTTGAAAACAAAACAGTTTGTTGCATCAATCGTTGAACGGTGCCAGCTATGCAACCAAGGAAATTATTGTATCAATATTATATGAATATACCTCAATTCCTGATCCTGATGGTCAAACTTCGGTGCGTCTTGTCTGCCTATACAGCGCGGCAGCAGCGCAGCGCGAGTCTGCAGAGGATTGAGAGAAGAGCAATTGAGCAAAGGTCAAATTGTTGTTGACGATGGTGCCCCAGAATTGAAATAGGCGGCTGACATAATTGGATTAGTAAGGCAATTACCAAGGGACGACGGCGAGGCTGGAATACATGTACGGCGTAGGGCGTCGGCGGCATAGGGCGGCGTCTGCGTGATGGAACAGAATAGGAAGTGAACCGTCAGATTCGGATTGAGCGCTGATCGCTCCTTTTCTTTTCCTTTTTACGTGATCGCTCTCCTTTTTTTATGCGAAGGAAATCGGAATAGCTCGCTGCCTGGTGCTTTTCCGAGAAAACGAATCGCTCACTGGGATCAGGCGATCGACCTGTGCTACTCCCTGTGCGCGTCTGCCTGCAGTATGGGCCATAGGCCTAACCTACCTACATACCTGGGCGGGGGGCCCTGAAATTTGGGGGCCTGGGGTGGCCGCCCCCCCTGCCCTCCCTCAGGGCCGGCCCTGCTCGTGTTCGATGTCGACCAAGCATGTGTGTTGTATTACTGCCGGAGCTGATGGCGCCACGACATTGCTGGTGCGCGAGACGGCCTTGAGTCTCGTGTGCATCACGAATGATGTAAAAAAATCATGGATGTTAGGGAAATGCTTATATATATGAAATAAAATATTCATCACATATTTTGAAAAAAGTAATTGCATTTTTTTAAAATTACACATAATATATATAAATACTCATGTATTAAAAAGTTTTCTGTAATTTTTAGATAAATGAAAGAAAGAAATGTGAAAAAGAATCAATTATTTGGATCAAAAGAGGACAGAAAAATCGAAACAAAAAACAAAAAATGAATCAAATATAAAGGAAAAGCCTCTGAAATCAAGAAAAAAAGCTAGAAGAAACAAACGAAAAACAAAAGAAACCAGTGAAAATTTGACAAAGAAATCAAAAAGACAAAACGGATTGCAAACCGGCGAATGGTGCATGCCCATTATGTGCATGGGCGATTGGCGAACTATTCCATGGACTAGGCACGGACTACGGTCAGGAAAAAAGGGTGTCGAGTAGGTTTTGTGCATCAGAAATGTTTTTTAACTCAAATTTGGTTATATTAGAAAATTAGTAGAATGCCCGTGCGTCGCCACGGGCCAACAACTAAATTTGTAAACAATCCTCATTTTTCGGGCCACAACTAAATTTGTAAACAATGCTCATTCTCCTCACATAATGTTCAACCACAACACAAATGCAAAGCATCTTCTCTCTATTCTTACAAACACCGCATAACACAAATGCAAGCATCTTCTCTCTATTCTTACAAACACCACACACCCTCTAGATGCTCTTTCCCGTTGAACTTGTCGTCTGTCCACCTTCTCTCATCATTCATCCTCGCAACCTATTGCCCCTAACTCTGCATATAGCTTCCATGTCATTTTGTTGTTGTCTCAAACAATACGAGAACAACCCTTCCCGGTCTATTCCTAACTGAATGCCCGTGTGTTGCCATGGAAGAACAAACTTATCTATGGAAGCTAAATCTAGCTGAATGCCCGTGCGTTGCCATGGACGAACAAACTTATCTATGGAAACATATATCAAAATATCATTATATTTAGTGGGTACATCACATATTTATAGTCATGTTGCAACAAATAGTTCTTGTCTATCTCTTGCTTTCCTCTAAATATGTTTCTCCTAGCATGCATTTGAATTTCCGCCTTGGCCAGAATATCTATTTCATGTACTCCTTCAACCCAACAATTGTCTTAATCTCCGCCAATCCACAAGATTCCCTTTTCATCGTTGTGTTGCACATGTCATCTTTAAAAACAAGGCAATCGAATGGCATCATCAACATTAGTCATCTGCATTGGGCACTCGAGAAGAAGGTACAATCGGCTTCTCTGACCAGATTCTGTTTGTGTTACTCTTCGATATTGGCGAGTTCCGTATCAAGCGAATTCTAGGCTTTCTCCTTTTCAACACAAGCACTAAAATTGAGATGCAAAACTTGAAGACATACATAATCTGTGATTTCATACAAATAATTATAGTGAATATATACTACTACTACCACCACTACCAACTACAACTTGTGACTGATCACATAAAGATATATATTTAGAAGGATGTGTGTTGCTTCGACTTTTAAAGTGATATATCATTACCGTGTTTTGTCTCTTCTCACTTTTTTCCTCTCCTCCTCTTGCTGGCTAGTCTTCTCTAATTATTTGTTGTCAATTGTTTTATGAAGGTTATGCAAAAATAAAGTTCAAAATGCTCACATCCAATATAACTCTCTATGAAAATTGATTATTCAAGAGTGATGATGCAAATTAAAAGATGAGACACCACCTTGATGAAAAAAAAGGCAAATCCACTTGTATGGCATTGGAATATGTTACCCAGTGGGTTTCTTGTTCACTGGAGTAAAGTTCAGCACTTTCATGGAATTAATCAGTAGAATTATTGTAACACCAAGCATGTACAAGTATCCCAAGATGATCACGAGTGAAATTTCTACTATAGTGCATACTAAACATACCTGACCTTTTTCTTCTTGAATCCATCAAATTTTCATTTCATTTAGAGCATCATAATGTTGTGAATACAACTTCAAAACTATTCCTCAAAACTTCTAAGTCTGAAATCATCTATATAAATGATTTGTGTAGCAATTCATAAATTGCAGTCAGTAGACAAATTAGTTAGATTTCACATGCATGAGACGATGGATTGTATAGATGATCCCTAAGATGTAGACAAAGGGACGAATTAGCTAGCTAGATTGTGGTTGCATGCATGAGTCAGCCGACGCAAGGGAAGTTGCGCGGAGCGCCACGACGAGCTCGGGGTCTGGGCCCGAGCCGTTGCACCTCCGCAGATAGCTGTTTGTTGCCGGGTAGACACCACGGCCGACAGCGGCCAGCACAACCGCTGGGTCGCCAGTGTCCACCGCACTGCTGAATCAGCCGCCAATTGTAGCCACTGCATACAGTGTCCGCGCCTCCATGATGTGTGCCCGGCGAGGACGACACAGGGCAGCGGAGTCGTGCTGATCCGATAGTGAGATTGAACAGCGAGGCGAGGTGACCGACGGCGAGCGGGCAGGGCCTGCGGCGTTAGCTGCCGATCTCCCAGAACAGAGAGAAAGAGAGAGAGGGACAAACTGAGGAAGGAGAGGCAGGGTGCAGGAAGAGAAGAGGGCGTGGTGGAGGATTCTGGTGCCCATGGCGAGGCCTCTGTTGTCCCTTCCACCCGCAAACCTCCATGGCTAAGGTGCACCTACACACTAGCATGACCTGACGGTGAACGGGTTGGCGTGACGAGCGCGGGGTTGGCCATCACCGCCTCCTGGTCCTCCTCGCTGCTGCATAGCAGGCACGAATCGCTGCCTGGGTGGAAGAGTTGAGCTGGGAGGAGGAATCAACCGGCAGCGGCGCAACCTCTCTCGAGCAACCCTACGCGTGTGTGGAAAGGAGTGTAGAAGAAAGAGAATAAAGGAGAGGAGCGGCTTGTATGGCGGGGGCCTAACCATGATAAAAATCGGTACAACCCATGGGAGGTGGAGACCGAATGTATAGCTCATGATTCGATTGAGATATGATAGGGGAGGAAGGAAAATTGTGATTCAGTCGGTCGAAGTTTTGGAAAGTTCTAATTCAGCTGAGAAATAGATGGAACTAATGCCCGAGGGTGATTAGGAGGTCAGATATGACAAGGAGAACTTTCTTTTGGAAAGTTTTGATTCTGCCGAGAATGGAGTTTGAGCGTTAGGAAAGGCCACCAATTGTATTTAATTTATGGTTGCTGATAATGATTAGGCCGGTGGTTGGTGAGGAAAAATTAAACGGTGGTGGGAGGTGGGAGGAAATAAACCGAGCGAAAATAAAACCGGTGTACCAGGCTACCAACTGAGGTGGAAAACAAATGTATAGCTCATGATTCGATCGAGATATGATAGGGGAGGAAGGAAAATTATGATTCAGTCGGTCAAAGTTTCGAAAAGTTCTGATTCAGCCAAGAAATAGATGGAAATAATGCCTCAGGGTGATTAGGAGGTCCACGATTAGGATATGACAAAGAGAACTTTTTTTGGAAAGTTTTGATTCTACCGAGAATGGAGTTTGAGCATTAGAAAAGGCCACCAATTGTATTTAATTTACTGTTGCTGATAATGATTAGACCGGTGGTTGGTGAGGAAAAATTAAATCAGTGGTGGGAGGTGGGAGGAAATAAAACCAGACGAAAATAAAAACGATCTATTAGGCTACCAACTGCTTCATTAGAAGTAGAGATTAGGAGTAGAGATAAAATGTTGCATACAATCAAATATGGGGTAACTGAACCCGACACAAAACGACCATAAGTGAAGAAGAGATTATAACTAGGACTTTATGCCTCTAAATTCTTGCTGAATCCACAACTGAAATTCTCCTGTTGTACCATCATTGTTTCAATAAAGGGTTTCCCTCCACTTTATATATAAAGCAATATCCGATACAGCCAGCTCGCTAGGGCCACCGTACAAACAAGCCCAAACGAAAAAAGAGAGAGAAAAAGAAAAAGAAAAAAATGCCAACAACGGTAGATCAACCAAACGAAGATGGCCTACAACCGCTCCACCCTCCGAAGAAGTACCACCACGCACCCAGCACTCCGAAGCATCACGTACCAAGCAACATCTTCAAGAAGGGGAAGACGATGATGTCGCTGTTTCCTGGACTAGTCCTAGGGTTTCCCCCGATACGCGGGGGCAGTGGGGGAGGGTGTACCCGACACTCTTCAGGAAGGTCCGGCGGCACCCGCAGGCGTTGCCGCGTCGGGGCCGGACGAGCCGCCAGAGATTTCTCCTGACCCAAACCCCCACCACCACCCGAGACGATCCATAGTGCACCGCCCAGCACGCCGCCCACCAACATGTGCCACCATGGTCACCGAATCAACTTCGCCGTCTCCCTGAGGCCACCAACACGAGACCTGGAGGATGAGAGAAGAGATAGTGGGCTCGAGGGCATCGGCAACGCAGCCGACGTGAGGGGACATCCACCACCGCCACCGCGGAGCCGACCGGACGCACGAACAAGGGGCCTACCAGGCGTTGAGGCCCAACCGGACCCCAAAAGGGTCCGAACAACCCCTGCCGTCGCGCTGCAGCTCGCCGCCAACGAAGCCGCCACCACCTCCTTGCCACCAACACAAGGGAGCAGCGTCGCCGTGCACCGAGCCGCCGGCCCACCCTAGCCCAGATGGAGCCCAAAAGGGCCCAGATCTGGGCCGCGCGGGCGCTGCTGACCACCAGCACAGCCACGCCGCCGCACGACCAACGGTCGTGCCGCCGCACGAAGGACCCCGAAGCCGGCAGGAATCCCGCCGCCGAGCCACACCGCGGCCGGCCGAGCTGCACCGCCGCCATTAGGAGGCCCCTGCGCCCCCCATGTGTGCATGGAAAGGAACGGTTCGCCGCCGCCAGCACCGCGCGGGCAGGGCCCGACGGACCAAGTCGGCGACGGTTGGGGGGAGGGAGGGACTGGGAGGGGGACGGAGGAGAGGGAGTGGCAGGGGGTCCGCCCGTCGCCCGGGGGGTGGGGGGCGAGCGAGTGGACGGGGAGGACGGGGGAAAGGGTTGGGCCAAGAGGGGGAGAGGGAGGCGGGGCGGGGCGCGGTCGGCCGGCGACTGGCAGCAGCTGGAGGGGAGGGCGGCAGATGGCGGCAGGGTGGAGCGGGGCAGAACCCTAGCCTAGCGCATAGGTCGGGAGGGTCCTCTTGATCAACTTCGGTCTCTGGAATGAACTTTGGATCGGGTTACGTCGTACCACCATTGTTCTGGTCGACAATGTAAAAAATTCAGAAATCCAACCTCTAAAATAACTGCAAAGACTTGCAAAGGATCAGAACTCGTTGAACTGACGCAATAGTAGACCGTCGTAGTCGAGAACTTCCCCGCGGAAGCGTAGGGTCATTGATACTTCATTTTCGTGTGTGTATGCATTCGTACGATTACTTTGCTATTTTCTGAACCTAGCAATCTGATGGTGGACAGGCTGTGGACAGTACATTGCAGGCACATTGGCATCCTGAGGAAGCACGGACTGCAGATCTCGCAGCCGGGGCTGGACGCCACCAAGGGGACGACGGCATACAAGGTCTCCGTCAAGAGACACCGGCGACATGCAAGCAGGCGGCCGGGCAGGCATGATCATGCATACAATCAATCTTGAACATTTTTGATGGGTTATACTATATGACTAATGGATGCGTCACGCATCAACGATATAGGGCGGATGAGGAACCAACCTGTGAGTTGGATGATTAAAGGGACAGTGATATTTCCAACCCATCAAGGTTGAAATCCTGATGCTCACATTTATTCCTAGATTTATTTCTGGATTTCCGGCGATACGCGTTCAGTGGGAGGAGACCTTCCCGTCGACGACGAGGTGCTTACGGTGACTTTGTAAATTTCAAGATGGTATGCCAGCTCAGTCTTTCGGAGGTGCTCATAGGGGTAGGTACGCATGTGTTCGTTCATACGGGTGAGTATATGCGCGAGTATATGAGCGCTTGCGTCTGTACTATGTTCAAAAAACGATACATGGCGGATGCAGGTGGGCAGCATCAAGGTTTTGGTTACCGAATGAGGCAATTTTACTGAGGGGGACTGATAAATGTGATTACCGTGGTTACCGAGAAATACCGACAAATACTGAGAATATTTCGAGCGAATTTTATAGTTGAATTTTGAATTCAAATAAGTGAATGAACAAATATTCAATCTAGAGACCTCTCAAAACAGAAACTAGGTTGCTACCAACACACCATAACCAACTCTCATTGCATTAATTAGATCCTACATACTTTATTGTAAATCAAGTGTTTAAATTCAAAAATTTCAAAAAAAGATATTTTTTGCTTGGTATGACGATTTACCGAGAGGCACGGAAATACACGGTAATCATAGAAAATCTTGAAATTTCGACTGGTAACCAAAACCTTAGGCAGCATTACTCGGACGTGCACCAGCGGCGGCCGTGCACGTCGCGACCGTGAAGAATGGCTAGCTTTAGTAATTAACTACTTTGCTCTACGAACTGGTTGGACCATGAAGATCAAGTTGGGATCGTGGACGCACAATATGTTGATGTCATGCAGTTCCCACACCCAGCAATAAATTTATCGAGTGCTTAATTTATCATGTCGACTCAATTGCATGCCCTTATTTCCACAACAATTTTACTACGGTTGGGTCTTATAGCATGTTTATATTTAGAAAAGATTTTTAGCAGCAAAAATTTGAACTTTCACTAGTAGGGAGGACCGTGCTGCCGTGCCTGCTTGACTGAGCACCAATATTTAAAAGTTGCTGTGGCGAGTTAATAATTAACATTAAATTATCTAAGCATTGATATTATTTTTAGAAACACAGTAAAAACACATAAGTTCAAAAGACACTCACCCATATGAATGCAAATATACATACCTTGCACCTATGCGCATCTATGAAAGAATGAGTTGACAAACCTGAAATTAACGAAGTCATCACAGACAGCTCATAGCCGCCGACTGGAATGTTGCCTTCAATTGAACAAATATTACCGAAAATCTTAAAATAAATGAAGGAAAATGTGAGTACACGTATTAAGTCTAGGACTTGAACCCGGAAAGGAGGGCGGGGGGACTAACCTTCTTAGTTACACCCAGTTCACAATCATTGATAAATACATGGTGCTTTCTCCTATGGTGGGAATGTATAAGTCTGACTCTTTCTAATTCCTGGTGGATAGAGTTTGTAGTGTTCTTCATGGATGGGAGGAAAACAGCCTCTATTTTTGGGGAAAAGGTACTTATAATAGTAGTTGCTGGAGTTATTTCGTCATATGTAATGTCAATTTTCAAGCTACTGGCATAGATATGTAATGTCAATTTTCAAGGGGTAATTACTGATGAAACTATGTATTTAGGGTAGGGTCATGGACTTGTCCTAACTGCCCTACCCAAGGACATCTCTAGAAGAAATCACCTTTCAATCGACTTGGAGGTGTTCCACTCGACAGACTCGAAGACACTCGACCAAGAAGCAATCACTCGACCAAGATCCAACCACTCGACGGCCAGAAGACCTAAAGTCACTCCGCACGCTAACAGTCGGTCATTAAGTAACTTTTATGGTCATCATAGCACTTTATTAGGGGCATTACCAGCAACGCCCGATCTTAATGTATTTAAAACCTTGCATAACTGAGGGCCGGAGGGGTCTGGCGAACTCTATATAAGCCACCCCCTCCTCAGTGTAAAGGGTTCGCACCCCTGTAATTCATAAACACATAATTCAGTCGACCGCCTCCGGGCTCCGAGACGTAGGGCTATTACTTCCTCCGAGAAGGGTCTGAACTCGTAAACCTCGTCTGCTTACAACTACTCCATAGCTAAGATCTTGCCTCTCCATACCTACCCCCCTACATTACTGTCAGACTTAGAACCACGACAGTTGGCGCCCACCGTGGGGCAGGTGTCTTAGCGATTTGTTGGAGGAGTTGCGATCTTTTCCGATCCAAATCATCATGGTTTCTGGCGGAGTTTTGGTGGAAGGCCGCGAGATCCGTCTCGGCTCGCTCACGTTCATCGCCGACGACTCCGCTTGGCTTCAGGAGGCTCCGCTCGATGTCGATGCACTCCCTGTTCGCGGGGCAACGCACTTTCGCGCGTGCGTCCGCGGCGTCCTCTTGCGGCAACCGTCGACCCATTATCGGTCGGCCCCTGTGTTGTCCTCCCTCCCTGTTTCCAGCCGGCGCAAGCGCTCCGGTCGGTCGAGACTTCAACGGTGGGTGAGACACGCTGTGGCACGCCAGTCGGCCACCCCTCAAGTCGCGGCGATCGAGCCCGACGAATCCCTCTACGGCCTGTTCGACCTGTCGACTGGCTCCGCAGAGACCGCATCTGAGTGCGACAACAGTGATCCGGCGGCGGAGGTTCTGATGGTCGATGGACCGCACAGTCCTCCCAGTTTTCCCCGCACCGACGGAGGCGCAGGTGGAGGCGACCCGTCGCATCCCCATGAGGAATATCTCCCTGAGCCTCTCACGTCGCTGCAGAGAGAAGAACTTCGTCGCCGGAATATGGATGCACTGCACACTCCTATCGTTGAAGAAACCCCCGAGGCTCGTGCCTTGGAGGACGCGCGCCTGGCAAACTTGGCTGAGCGCACTCGACTGGAGAACCTCCAGCGAGCACTCGACGAGCGTGCGCGACAACGGGTTCCAGAATTCAGTCGACGTCAGCTCTTTCCGCCCCCGCAGGTATATCGAACTCCGATTCAGAATTTAGCAGCTGCAGCCCGTATAGCAGAGTCGATTCAACCTTCCTAGTCAGAGGCTGGCAGAGGCTTGCTGCAGATCAGAGCGTTACTCCGGGCAGTAGGAGACCAGAATTCCGCTGTTTCTCAGTCGCGGAACAGGATTCATAACAGATCCATTGTTGCAGACACAGTCCAGTCGGCTCATAGCCCAAGATCGCCCCCGAGGCGTGAGGGACGTGGGGACCGGCGTGATCAGTACGGAAACCGTGAGCAGTATGATCACCGATTCGATCGTGACAATCGACATCGAGTGCCCACCCCTCCCCCAAGGAGTGGATCGTATGTGCCTCGACAGTAGGATGACAGGCGCCCTCATAGTGTTGGGTGAAGGATTCCAGTCGACCCCAGGGAACCAGGCTTTGATGCGAGATCCATTCTCGTTCAAGGTTTGGTCGACAGGAATAGAGCTCACCGAGAAGGTCACGACAGAGATGCACCTACCAGCAGCAGAGTACATGTTTCGGGGCCAGAGTGCTTTAGTAGAGCCATCAGGGCCGCTGTGATTCCTCCCAACTTCAAGTTGGCGACTGGAGTCAGTAAGTTCACTGGTGAGTCCAAGCCCGATACTTGGCTTGAAGACTACCGAGTGGCTGTCCAGATTGGCGGTGGCAATGATGAAGTGGCCATGAAGCACCTGCCTCTCATGTTGGAGGGCTCGGCCAGAGCGTGGCTGAATCAGTTAGCACCCAGCAGCATTTACACTTGGGAAGATCTCGCCCGAGTGTTTGTCACCACATTTGAAGGAACATGCAAGCGACCGGCAGGTCTGACGGAACTGCGGTCTTGCGTGCAGAAGCCGAATGAAACTTTGAGGGATTACTTCCAGAGATGGATCACGTTACATCACACGGTAGAGAATGTGCCTGATCACCAAGCAGTCTGTGCCTTCAAAGAAGGGTCAAGTACAGAGAACTGAATCTGAAATTCGGTCGAACCGGAGACATGTCTCTAAATCGGATGATGGAGATTGCCACCAAGTACGCTACACCCAGCCGGTGCTTGCTGCTCCAATCAGCAAAGAGCCTTTGCTGCTTTACATCGCAACCACGGGACAAGTCGTCAGTACGGTACTTACGGTCGAGCGGGAAGAAGAAGGAAAAGCCTTCAGAGTTTAGCGCCCAGCATATTATGTTTCTGAAGTTTTGACCCCGTCGAAGCAAAGATATCCTCATTATCAGAAGCTTGTATACGGGATTTATATGACCACAAAGAAGGTTGCTCACTACTTCTCTGATCATTCCATTACAGTCGTCAGTGACGCTCCATTGTCAGAGATCCTGCACAACAGAGATGCAATTGGTCGAGCGGCAAAATGGGCGATTGAACTCCTTCCTCTAGATATCAAGTTTGAGGCAAAGAAAGCTATCAAGTCCCAAGCAATAGCAAATTTCGTCGCCGAGTGGATTGAACAACAACTGCCGACTCAGGTTCACTCGGAGCATTGGACCATGTTCTTCGACGGTTCCAAAATGCTGAATGGTTCCGGTGCCGGGGTAGTATTAGTCTCCCCCTGAGGAGATAAGCTCAGATATGTTCTTCAAATCCACTTTGATTCCTCCAATAACGAAGCAGAATATGAAGCACTTTTATATGGGTTGCGCATGGCCATTTCACTCGACGTCCGTCGCCTCATGGTCTATGGAGACTCAGATTTGGTGGTTAACCAAGTGATGAAGGAGTGGGACGTCAGAAGTCCGGCCATGACTGGTTATTGCAATGCAGTGAGAAAGCTGGAGAAGAAATTCGAGGGGTTAGAACTTCATCACATACCCCGACTGAAAAATCAAGCAGCTGATGATTTGGCGAAAATAGGTTCCAAAAGAGAAGCCATTCCCAGCAATGTGTTTTTGGAACACATCCACACACCATCAGTTCAGGAGGATCCCTACACTGAAGAAGCCCCGCAGCCAAAAAGTGCCACGGATCCGATTGAAGTTGAAGTTCCAGCTGTGGTCGATCTGATCATGGAAGTTTTGGTCATCACTCCCGACTGGACGGTACCGTACATCGCGTACATCCTAAGGAAAGAACTCCTAGAGGACGAAGAAGAGGCTCGACAGATCGTCCGTCGATCCAAGGCCTTCACAGTCATAAAGGGACAGTTGTATAGAGAAAGCGCGACTGGAGTCAGTCAGAAGTGTATAACACCAGAAGAAGGTCAGATAATCCTTGATGATATCCACTCGGGGACCTGTGGTCATCATGCGTCCTCTCGGACCATTGTGGCTAAAGCATACCGAGCGGGATTCTACTGGCCAAGGGCGAATGAAATGGCAAAAGAGATAGTCGACAAATGTGAAGGATGTCAGTTTTACTCCAATATGTCGCACAAACCTGCGTCAGCCCTGAAAACCATTCCACTCGTCTGTCCCTTTGCTGTTTGGGGACTGGACATGGTTGGACCACTGAAAACGGGCAGGAGCGGCTTCACTCATGTGCTAGTAGCAGTCGACAAGTTCACCAAATGGATTGAAGCTAAGCCTATCAAGAATCTTGATGCTTGCACTGCTATCAGTTTCATCAGAGAGTTGATATTCAGATATGGAGTTCCGCACAACATCATCACTGACAATGGGTCAAACTTCGATTCCGACAAATTCAGGGCTTTTTGCGCCTCTCAGGGCACACGAGTCGACTATGCTTCGGTCGCTCACCCTCAGTCGAATGGAGAGGCGGAAAGAGCAAACGGCCTAATTCTCAAAGGACTGAAACCTCGATTGATGCGCGATCTCAAGCACGCAGCAGGTGCATGGGTCGACGAGCTTCCATCAGTTCTTTGGGGATTGAGGACGACCCCGAACCGATCGACTGGAAGAACCCCATTCTTTCTGGTCTACGGAGCCGAAGCAGTCTTGACGAGTGACATGCTTCACAACGCCCCTCGAGTCGAGCTCTACTCTGAAGAAGAAGCAGAACAAGCCCGGCAGGACGCAGTCGACCTCCTGTAAGAAGAAAGAGAAATGGCCATGATCCGATCCACCATCTATCAGCAAGACTTGCGTCGATTCCATGCCAGAAATGTGAAGAGTCGAGCCTTCCAAGAAGGAGACTTAGTCCTCCGAGTGGATCAGCAGAAACCACACAAACTCGCTCCTACTTGGGAAGGCCCCTTCATAGTCACCAGAGTCCTCCACAATGGAGCGTATCACCTCTATAATGTCGATCGCCAGATTGATGAGCCACGAGCCTGGAATGCGGAGCTGCTCCGCCCCTTTTATACTTGAATTCTCACTCGGATGAGATGTAATAAGAAAAACTTCTGTAGTTTATTTATCAAAGACAAGAGCGTTATAATTTTCCCAGTGTTTGTTATTGTTTTTGTTTGCGTGAGAAATCCCCCAGTGGGTGGCTTAGCTGCGAATCCGTTTCGCCTAAGTTTGTAAAAGTAATTTCCTACCGAGTGGTGAGCCAGCCTCTCACTCGGAGGCTTAGTTGCGAACCCGTTTCGCCTAAGTATTTGAAAATCCTACCGAGTGGTGAGCCAGCCTCCCACTCGGGGGCTTAGCAGCAGTCCAGTACTCGCCTAAGTATTTGAAAATCCTACTGAGTGGTGAGCTAGCCTCCCACTCGGAGGCTTAGCTGCAGTCCAGTACTCTCCTAAGTATTTGAAAATCCTACCGAGTGGTGAGCCAGCCTCCCACTCGGAGGCTTAGCTGCAGTCCAGTACTCGCCTAAGTATTTGAAAATCCTACCGAGTGGTGAGCCAGCCTCCCACTCGGGGGCTTAGCTGCAGTCCAGTACTCGCCTAAATTTGAAAATCCTACCGAGTGGTGAGCCATCCTCCCACTCGGGGGCTTAGCTGCAGTCCAGTACTCGCCTAAGTATTTGAAAATCCTATCGAGCGGTGAGCCAGCCTCCCACTAGGGGCTTAGCTGCAGTCCAGTACTCGCCTAAGTTTGAAAATCCTACCGAGTGGTGAGCGACCCTCCCACTCGGGGGCTTAGCTGCAGTCCAGTACTCGCCTAAGTTTGAAAAATCCTACCGAGTGGAGAGCGACCTTCCCACTCGGGGGCTTAGCTGCAGTCCAGTACTCGCCTAACTTTGAAAAATCCTACCGAGTGGAGAGCGACCCTCCCACTCGGGAGGCTTAGCTGCAGTCCAGTACTCGCCTAAGTTTGAAAATCCTACCGAGTGGAGAGCGACCCTCCCACTCGGGAGGCTTAGTTGCAGTCCAGTACTCGCCTAAGTTTGAAAAATCCTACCGAGTGGAGAGTGACCCTCCCACTCGGAGGCTTAGCTGCAGTCCAGTACTCGCCTAAGTACGAAACACATCCCAATCCGCAAGGACGACGAGGTGTAGGTCGACTGCCACCTTCTCCTTGGGAGCTTCG
Source organism: Triticum urartu (assembly GCF_056163025.1). NCBI lineage: Eukaryota > Viridiplantae > Streptophyta > Magnoliopsida > Poales > Poaceae > Triticum > Triticum urartu. The sequence continues at coordinate 112,746,434 of NC_141879.1, forward strand.
CGACAAATACAACGTGCGCTCCATCCCAATCCGCAAGGACGACGAGGTGCAGGTCGTCTGCCACCTTCTCCTTGGGAGCTTCACTACAAATACAACGTGCGCTCCATCCCAATCCGCAAGGACGACAAGGTGCAGGTCGACTGCCACCTTCTCCTTAGGAGCTTTGCCACAAATACAACGTGCGCTCCATCTCAATCCGCAAGGACGACGAGGTGCAAGTCGACTACCATCTTCTCCTTCGGAGCTTCGCCACAAATACAACGTGCGCTCCATCCCGACCCGCAAGGACGACGAGGTGCAGGTCGACTGCTACCTTCTCCTTCGGAGCTGCGCCACAAATACAAAAGTTGTCTCGAGTGAAGAACGAGTTCCACTCGACGAAGAATTCGTGAAGATATTCAACGAATTCAATGATAAACCAAGTTCAGATAAATCCTAAAGGTTCCAGACCGCAGATCGAAGTGCTCGGGCGTTCAGCCCGAAAGAGTTTAATGGTTACAAAAACCACTCGGCATTCCGATGCAAATTTAAAGTTTGTTCACTCCGCAGGAGGAGGACTGGCAGGCTCGATGAACTCGTCCAGGTCGACGCCGTCGGCGATCTGAGTGGCTGCAGCAATAAAAGTCTCCATAAAAGATCAAAAGTCATGCCTCTGGGTGTTGGCGACCTTGATTATTGCTAGCTTATCTTCTCGCGCCTCCTTGCAGTGGACATGAACCAAAGACAGAGCCACATCAGCACCACACCGGGCGGAGGATTTCTTCCATTCTTGCACTCGGTCAGGGATCTCGTTCAGTCGAGTCATCAGAGATTCCAGATCATTCTGAAGCGTCGCCCCCGGCCAAAGCGTCGAGTCGATTCGAGAGACAACCTCCTTCAGGCGTGCGAGGTAGCTTGTGGCGCTGGCGATACGGGACTCCAGTCGGAGCACGTTCATTGCAGTTTTGTCGCAGACCGGGGAAGCGATAGGGTCCAGACCCGTCTCGACCCTTCCAGTTTCTTCATCAAAGTCTTGACAAAGTTCTGCAGCCAAAAGTCAGTTCAATCAACCGAGCAAAATCCGATGGCAGGCATCAACACAGTCGGATTAAAAGAAATACCTCCCAGCACGAGATAAAGCTTCTTGGCAAGGGTCCTCAGATAAGCTTCTGTGTCGTTCCTCTTGCGGATCGCAGACTCCAACTTTTCGTTCAGGGCGACCTTATCCTTCTTCAGGCTGGTCACTTCGTGGTTAGCTTCATTAAGACAAGATGTCAGTCTAGTCACCTCTCCTTCAAGCGTTTCGACTGAAGCAAGCTTCTCGTCCGCGAGAACGGTTTTGTCTTGGGCTGCTTTTTGCGCGGCGGCGAGGTCCAAGTCCTTCTTGTCCAGAGCCAACTTCATTTTCTCTGCAAAAGAAATAATCGAATCAAAGAAGAGACCAAAGAGATATATTGAAGTTCAGTCGGCAATCAGTTACCTTCCATACCAGCGGCCTCGTCTTGAGCTTTTTTCAGATTTTGCTGAGCCAATTCCAAGTCAAGGTTTAGCTGGGTCTGCTGTTTCTCCAAGTCAGCAAAGCGAGCTCCAAGATCACAAGATTTCTGCAATCAGGGAGGGGAAGTTATTTTACAGCGAAAAACGACAAAGACAATAAATACTAAGACTACAGTCGACTACCCGCAGCCCACCATAGTCTCGGGGACTACACCCAGTGGGTGCACTTTGCGTGCCCCCACCGGTTCGGTTTACACTCGACACGGCCAGACTAGATCGAGCGAAAGAATCAAAATACAAAGACTACAGTCGACTGCCAGCAGTCCACCGTAGTCTCGGGGACTACACCCAGTGGGTGCACTCAGCGTGCCCCCACTAGTCCAAAAATTCAATCGACGCACCCAGTGGGTGTACAGATGCAAAGATTTTCGGAAAGAGAGTCTTCAGATAGCATATCCTAACAGAACAAGCGGTGACCAACTAACCTGAACATTGCTTTGGAGAGCCAAGCTGGCGTCATAGGCGGCCTGACTGGCGTCCCGCACCGCCTTCATCTTCTCCATCATAACGCCCGCCTGGCGTATGGCTTCCTTGGCAGCATTCACTTCGTCCTCTGGGACATGATGGATCACAAAAACTAAAGGTGGGTCGGCAGGAGCTTGGGCAGTCGACGAAGAAGGCAGGGCACTCGACAATGGTACGACGAAGGTAACAGAACCCCGATTGGCATCACCAGCGTCCTGAACGACTGGTTCCGCCATCGGCGTCGACTGTGGCACCTTGCTTGCAGGAGCTTTCCTATTTTTCCTCGTCAAAGGCCTCTCAGGATCTTCTTCATCATCATCATCGGGGAGGTCAATAATGTTAGGAGCTGTTCAAAGATCAATCGCCAAAATCATATCACCCAATGGTACACATTGCAGTTGAGTCGACCAAATAAAGACAGAATGACAGAAATCATACCCAGATTGGAAGTGACTGCGTCCTCCATTACCTCATCCTCATCCTTGTAAGTTGAGGTCCCGGAAGTAGCAGCGCTGCCAGTTCCAAAGTTCATCTGGTTAAATCAAGAAAAAGATAAACAACACGGAGCATCGAGTGAATACAAAGGGAGACATTCACGCAGAAGCGACGGGGATGTCAATCTTAATCTTCGGCAACGCCTTCCGAGGCTTCTGCTCTGCAACTTTGGGATGCTTTGACGCTTTTTTAGTTGGGGTTGGTGAAGATGTCCGAGGACGCTTTGAAGACTGACCAGTCTGAGCAATCGCCTTCTCACGGGCGCTTGGTCGTTCTTGGTCAAGCTTGGATCGCCTCTCCCTGCGAGGAGGCGACTCGACTTCTTCTTCGTCACTTGGGTCGTCGCTTTCTTCGTCCCCTTCTCCGTCAGAATGCCATTCGCCACTGTGGCTGCCGCTCGCCTCTCCTTCCGGGTCTTGCTCTTGCTCTCCGTTGGGCATTGAGTACATTTCGATAAGGGCCTGAAAGGTAGCAGGAAGAATAAAGTCAGTCGACGCAGTATAGACAGCTGCGCGAGTGAATTCAGATTATAATCAAAAGCTCAGAATCCGACCTTTTTTGGTTCATGGGACTGGTCGAATGGAGGAACTCTCCTGGCTCCCCTGGGGTTGTCCTTGTTTCCGGTGATGCCCGACAACCACCCCTCCAGTGTGTCGTCATTGACCTCCTCCGGGTGAATCCGAGTGGTGTCGTCAAGACCCAAATACATCCACATCGGATGGTCTCGAGCTTGAAGAGGCTGGATGCGCCGTCGAAGGAAAACCTCCAAGAGATCCATACCAGTGACCCCGTCACGGATAAGCTGGACCACTCATTCGACCAGCACCCTAACCTGCGCCTTCTCCTCCGGGATCACCTTCAAAGAGGAGGGTTTCCTCACTCGGTCCATGGTAAAAGGAGGGAGGCCAGTCGACTGCCCTGGCGTCGGCTGGTCTTTGCAGTAAAACCAGGTCGACTGCCATCCGCGGACCGAGTCGGGAAGAATCATGGCCGGAAAGGAATTTTTCCCTCTCATCTGAACACCAAGACCCCCACACATCTGAATCACTTGCGTTCTCTCATCACTCGGATTGGCCTTTTTCACCGTCTGAGAACGACAGGTGAAAATGTGCTTGAAAAGACCCCAGTGAGGCCGACAACCCAAGAAATTCTCGCACAAAGACATGAAAGCAGTGAGATACACGATTGTGTTGGGAGTGAAGTGGTGGAGTTGTGCCCCAAAGAAATTCAGAAATCCCCGAAAGAAAGGGTGAGGAGGCAAGGAAAATCCACGGTCGACATGAGTGGCAAGGAGAACGTGCTCACCCTCCCGAGGTTGCGGCTCGGATTCCTTCCCCGGAAGCCGCGCTGATCCATGGGGGATCAGTCCTCCGTCGGATAGGTCGTCGAGGTCTTCTTGGCGGATCGCCGAGTGGATCCAGTCGCCTTGGATCCAGCCCTTCGGCAGGCCGGCTCGTGAGGAAGATCCACCCCGACTGGTCGCCTTCCCCTTCGCCTTTGCCGTCGCCTTCTTCGCCCGCTCCAGAGCCACCATCGTCTCCTTCCCCATCGTCGCCGGCGAGACGCGTACGGAGCGGCAGCGCTGGGGCGAGAGCGAGCGTGACGAAGAAGCCTGAAGAGGAGAAGAGGAAATGAGAACGCACTGTTCAAGAAACCCCGGTCCGACGCCTTATATGTGGTTGCTTCCGAGTGGCTGACTGGTAGGCCTGGACAATCCTGTCAAATCCCGTAACAATTGCGCGCGCGATACGTGGCGAAAAAGGTGGCACGGAGATCGAGGCGGCTCCACCCTATCCCATCCGATTACTTCGGCCTCCCCCGTCCCGCGCGCTTCCCAAAATTCGAATCCCGCGAAATCTGCGGGCAGCAGAACAACTTGTCAGACGGAAGATCTCCTCCACACCGTCACTCGGAGCTTTTCAAGTAAAGAAACTCACTCGACAGAAAAACTAAGAATGGATCAAGGCGACTGAAAAGGAAGTTGCTGTCATCACTCAGGTTCATTGATCCGAAACAAGATATGCTCATGGCATGAAAAATGAGTCGGAGAAGTTCTCAACTCCTTCCCCACTCAAACCTCGATCCATTTGGGGGCTAATGATGAAGCTATGTACCTAGGGTAGGGTCATGGACCTATCCTAACTGCCATACCCAAGGACATCTCTAGAAGAAATCACCTTTCAATTGACTTGGAGGTGTTCCACTCGACAGACTCGAAGGCACTCGACCAAGAAGCAACCACTCGACCAAGATCCAACCACTCGACGGCCAGGAGACCTAAAGTCACTCCGCATGCTAACGGTCGGTCATTAAGTAGCTTTTATGGTCATCATAGCACTTTATTAGGGGCGTTGCCAGCAACGCCCGACCTTAATGTATTTAAAACCTTGCATAACTGAGGGCCGGAGGGGTCTGACGAACTCTATATAAGCCACCCCCCTCCTCAGTGTAAAGGGTTCGCACCCCTGTAATTCATACACACATAATCCAGTCGACCGCCTCCGGGCTCTGAGACGTAGGGCTATTACTTCCTCCGAGAAGGGCCTGAACTCGTAAACCTCGGGTGCTTACAACTACTCCATAGCTAAGATCTTGCCTCTCCATACCTACCCCCCTACATTACTGTCAGACTTAGAACCACGACAATTACTGCACTTGTACCCCTTCATAGGCGAGGGCCTAAGAGCTAGGGTTTCTTGTGCCTCCCTTCGGCGCCGCCGCCGCTCTATCTCGTCTTCTATGTTCTTAGGGCCATGGAAGCGCTATGGATCCCGGCCCTTGCCAATAGGAGGGCTTCGTTTTTAGATGGGTTTTTGAGTTTTTTTAGGGTTTGTGTCCTTCTCAGAGAGGCGAGGCGGCAATGGCTCTCTGAAGATTGAATAAGGTCCTCCCCGTCTAGCCCCCTTCCCGGTGGTGTTTCTAGCATCGCCGGAGGATGTGTGGAGGTTTTTCTCCGCCGGATCTCGCAAGATTCGGTCAGCATTTTTCTTCGAGGGATCCATGTGGATCCATCTTCGTTCGTCTGTATTCATGTGTCTACAAGTTGGATCCTTCTGATCTACCCATCTCTTCATCAATGATGGTTGCTATCCTACTGTGCTGGTCCTATGGGGCCTTAGCACGATGACTTCTTGGCTGTCTACTACAACAAGGTATGCCCAACTCTGATGAGGGAGGGGCGATGACGCCGCCGCGCCTTCGGCTTGCTCCATTTCTTGTAGTCGTCGCTAGGTGGTCTACGAACATTGATGTATTTTTTATTTCTGGTGTTCTTTGTACTACCTTGATAGTTGATGAATAGATAGGAAGTTTTTCTTGCAAATTACTGCAATATCCCAACACTTAGGAGATGAAGATCAAGAAGCATATGTATTGGTTAGTTTGGTGGAAATTGTGCACCCCAGAGAAGCAAGGTGGCATGGGGTTTAGGCTTTTGCGATGTTATAATTTGGCCATGTTGTCTAAGAAATGTTGACGCCTTCTAGCAAAACCAAATTCTCTTTATGCTAGGATTTTAAGAGCAAAGCATTTTCCAAATGGCGACTTTCTTAATTGAAAATTAAATAAACGCAACTCTTTCACATGACAAAGCCTAGCAGGTATTCAAACATTTAAGAGATCTCACATATGGAAAGTTGGAGATGGTTCAAATATAAACATTTGTGATGACCCATGGGTTCCTAGCAGCCCAACAAAAATAATTACAACAAGGAGAGGTAATATTGTTCTTACGAAGGTTTCAGAGTTGATAGACTCAGATACGGGATATTTTGGGCCTATTGACGCTAACTGGATTATGAAAATCACTCTATCCCTTGGCATGATGGAGGATTTCATCTCTTGACATTATGGTAGAAATGGAATTTCCTCAGCTAATCATCATATCAATTACTCCCTCCATTCCTTTATGTAAGGTGTATTATTTTTGGCACGGTGACTGTCGGTGTCAAAACCGGCGGATCTCGGGTAGGGGGTCCCGAACTGTGCGTCTAGGTCGGATGGTAACAGGAGACAGGGGACACTTTGTTTTACCCAGGTTCGGGCCCTCTCGATGGAGGTAAAACACTACTCCTGCTTGATTAATATTGAAGATATGGGTAGTACAAGAGTAGATCTACCACGAGATCAAGGAGGCTAAACCCTAGAAGCTAGCCTATGGTATGATTGTGTATAGAGTTGATCCCCTACGGACTACAACCCTCCAGTTTATATAGACACCGGATAGGGTTAGGGTTACACAAAGTCGGTTACAATGGTAGGAGATCTTGAATATCCGCATCGTCAAGCTTGCCTTCCACGCCAAGGAAAGTCCCATCCGGACACGGGACGAAGTCTTCAATCTTGTATCTTCATAGTCCAGGAGTCTGGCTGAAGGTATAGTCCGGCTACCCGAACACCCCCTAACCCCGGACTCCCTCAGTAGCCCCCGAACCAGGCTTCAATGACGACGAGTCCGGCTCGCAAATTGTTCGGCATTGCAAGGCGGTTTCTTCTCCAAATCTTGTGTACCTGTAGGAATAATGTCCTATTCTTGTAATGTAGCGCTCCTCGACTTCCATGCCCAATAATGGCCGTCTTCTACGTGTAAAGCAGATGCGAAAAGCCGGGGCGTTTTTACATTTACACCCCTGGCCGCATAAACGAGCCGCCTATTTAACGGGATGGGGATTTAGATCCAAACCACATCTCCTCCTTTCCGCGAGTGATCATCAGAGCGCTTCCAGCAAAGGTCTATTCCAACATGACCAGCCGTCGTAGCTCCTCCCCTCGCACCTCCGGTCCCAAACCCGGGGACTGGGAGAGTTGTACCATCCCGCATAGCAAGTTAGTGTCACTTCAAGCCCAGGGATTCCTACCCCAGGCATGCATGGTCCCGGTCCGAGCCGGTCTCGCCACCTATAATGGCGGAAAACAAGCGGAGAGCACCCCCAATCCTTCTAGGGGAGAGCGGGTGTGCCTCGTCCCCTATCTATTAAGGGGACTGGGATTTCCAATTCACCCATTTCTCCGCGGGCTTCTGGAGTTTTACGGCCTCCAACTGCACAATCTCACGCCCGCCTCCGTGTTGCATATTGCGGGTTTCGTCGCCCTTTGCGAGCTATTTTTAGGCGTTGAGGCTCATTTCGCACTGTGGAAGAGGTTATTCTGCCTGGTGCCCCGTTCTCAAAAGGGGTCCATATACCAAGTGGGCGGAGCCGAAGTATGGCGTATCGCCGGGACCGGATACCTATCCGGAACCCCAAAGGAAGCGTCCGAGGACTGGCCTTCAGAATGGTTTTATATAGATGACGTCCCGCTACCGGACCCTATCCGGGTCAGTCTCCCTGAGTTCAACAGTGCTCCTTTGAAGAAGCGCTTGAGCTGGCGTGCGCGGAGTTCTCAAAGAGAAAACAACAGAGACGTCCTTTACCTGATGGGCCGGATAAGACTGTTGGCTCATTCCGGACTAACCATGATCGGAGTCATGGCCGCATGCATTATGCGGGGGGTGCAGCCGCTTCAATACAGAGGCCACCCAATGTGGGAATTCAACGGGGAGGATGACGCCACCCGTTACGGTCGTAAAGGGCCGGACTCAGCTGCCGCTCTGGAAAAGATCTTATCCTCTTTGTACAAGGGAGAAAAGGAGGAATTCCTCCGCGTCAACCCGCAGGCCGGATTCAGCATGTACGATCCTCCAAGTTGGGTAAGTGAACAATTGCGCTTGCCCGTTTGTTTTATACTCCCGTGGTTAGATAGGCAGTCTAACGATTTTAATGTAGGAACTGCGACAGGAGGTAAAGAATATAAGTAGCCGCCCTCCACAGCCCGAGGACCCAGAACAGTCGCTTGATCCGGACTCCAAAGAGGATCCGGACATATCGGTGGAGCTTATCAACGGGGTGTTCTATCAGCTAAGAAAGGACAATACCTTGGTAGCCATCACGGCTGATTACCCAGGGTTAATCCCGGCCTCCCAGGTCACGGAAACCGGAGTCTCATTCATTTGAGAGGGATTACACTCTCATGTATTTCGGTGTTTCTGACGACAACCGCATTTTACAGGGGAGATTTCCACGGCAGGAGGCCGAACCTGCGGCGGCTAGCCAACGAGGAGCCGCAGAGCCCCGTAGGGCAAAAAGGAATGAAGTCCGGACTGAAATGCTGTCGCAAAGGTATAGTGCACCCTCTGCTTCCCTGGAGTTATTCTGTCAGGGCCATATTAACGTTCGTGCTATCTTCAGGACGAAGAGACCTCGCCGGACTACATCTGGAGAGGTCGCCAATCGCGCCTCCACCAGCCAGGCTCCAACGTCTGGCCAGGAAGCGGAGGCGAGTACAAGGCGCGCACCGGATGCTCCTCCGACAGAGGATGCGGACAGGCTATCCACCACAAATTCATAAGTGGAGAGTGCCATGAACCACAGGCGTCGCCGGGCAACTCTACGTGACGGTTGTTTCTCCCAAGAGGCTTTAGATGCCTTTAATTCGGGAGATGCGTACCTCCGTGCCGCTCAAAATGGTTTAGCCAGAGCTACGGAGCAGTATGTGAAAGACATACGGGTAAGAAAATTTTGGTTAAATATATACATATGCCAGTAGCCCCCGAGACTTGAAACAGTTAGAGCAACTGATTTAAGGATCATTGAATATGCAGGTTCTTACAGAGAAGAATACTGTACTGTCCCAGGAGCTGGAGAAGTGCAAGGCCCAACTAGAGGCCGCACTAGCCGCAGCAGGGGAGCCCCGAGAGACCCCCTCAGGTAAAATACACTTTGAAAGATTAGTATTGTGCGGCGTGGGTGCAAATCTGACAAGTTAAATTGCAGATGGCGCCGGACTCGATCCGGACAAGCAACAACTCGTACGCCAGCTAAAGACCGGTGAGAGTATGTTGACAAGGGTGAGGCGAGAGAAGAATGATCTTCACGATGCCAACACCAAGCTAGATGTTGAACTTAAAGATGTTCGTGGCCAGCTGTCGGACTCCACGAAGGAGAATCAGCGGCTTCGACGCGGCATTTTTAGTAAGTGCTTGAACAAACTTTGAAAAAAGAGTTCGGGGAGGAAGTCGATTAACAGAGAAATGTCTGTAGGTATGCTCACAGGTCGTCCTGCAGAGGAGATGCCCGGTTCTACGGGTGACCTTCTTCCCGAACTCATGCAACTGCATGAGCGAATTCGGCAAGCGATGCGAGGTGTTGCCCAAGCCTTATGGCCTGCCCACTCCGTGCCCGAGAGCCTTGGAGAGCTTGCGGAGAAGCTGAAGGGAGCTCGGCGGCGCTTCCGATTGTGGAAGATATCGACCTGCCGACAAGGCGCTCGGGAAGCCTGGGCCATGGTGAAGACCCGTTTTACGAAGTCTGACCCGAACCACATGGCCGAGGTCGGACCCATGGGGCCTGACGGGAAGGAGATCCCTGTGAGTTTAGTATATGGCCAAGTAGAGTTGGCCACAAAGTATTCCCAGCAGGACTGTAAATTATACAGCCTATTAGATGGTATAGAACAGGAATACAATCAGTCATAATGACCATGTAATTTTGAATTGACATGTGTAATGCCTTCTAGCCGGATTGTAGATCGTTTGTCGTTGCCGACCTTTTCGCTTCAACCTCCAGACCTGACGGTCTGGAGTGTGTCCGAATACCATAGCGGTTATATAAGAACCGTGGTATGCGTGGAGACCAGGCGTAGGGGTCATTAGTGCTTTATCAGACAAGTGCCCAACTAGTTATGTTATATTACATGGTTAGTAAGAAACATCTTCCAGAGAGAATAGTTCCGTTAGGGGTTCCTTTCGCTGGGAGGCATGCCCTAAAGTGCATGTCCGGACTGCGTAAAAAGACGCAAAAAAAGCATTTGGGGGCGCATAAAATGGGTAAAAAGATCATCTTCTATCTCAAAGACCGAATATTCCCTTAAGAACGCTAGCTTTCGGCTTCACCCAGTCTGAGGTACACATCCGGCTGATCCGGCAGTAACAATGGCAGAGGTGCTCCCTTTACCACCTAGCCGAATAATCGGGAACGTAGGGGTAAGCACAGGAGCCAGGCAACCCAGCTTGGCCAAAACTTAAGTCATATCGATGCATATAATGGTGAAGAAAAAGGTACATGCGGAAGTTTGACGCATGTGTTGGGCATGAAGCCCATATAAATAAGCTTCTGTTAAAGAAGCCCCCAGGTTTAATGAGCGCGAGTGGTGCATCACTTAGATGAGCCTTTAAGGGCGATAAAAGAAAAGAGGGGAAGGAGAGAAATGTAAGACAGAAAAATGCAAAAAATGGACAGAGGAAGGAGACGAACACAGAGTCCGGCGCTAGGCGTAGAATCTTCGGAGATGGGTGGCGTTCCATGGGTTCGGCTCGAGTCGGTTATCCGACGCATCTCGCAGGCGGTACGCCCCGCCAGTCAGGACTTGGTCGATTATGAATGGACCTTCCCACTTGGGCTTGAGTTTGTCCCTTTTCTTGTCCGGCAGGCGTAGAACTAGTTCGCCGACATTATAATTTTTGGCCCGTACTTCTCTGCTTTGATATCTTCGAGCCTGCTGTTGATAGAATGCGGAACGGGCTTTTGCCACGTCGCGCTCCTCCTCCAAAGCGTCCAAACTGTCCTGCCGATCGAGATCGGCTTCTCTTTCTTCGTACATGCGCACTCGAGGTGAGTCATGAATTATGTCGCAGGGCAGAACTGCCTCTGCGCCGTACACCATGAAGAATGGTGTGTATCCGGTGGTGCGATTCAGCGTGGTCCGCAGCCCCCAGAGTACGGAGTCGAGCTCCTTTACCCAGTGCGTATTAGATTCCTTAAGGGACCGCACTAGTCTGGGTTTAATGCCACTCATGATAAGACCATTTGCACGTTCGACCTGGCCATTGGTTTGAGGGTGATAGACGGAAGCATAATCGAGCCTGATGCCCATGTTTTTGCACCAGAGTTTTACCTCGTCGGCGGTAAAGTTTGTACCGTTATCGGTTATGATGCTGTGGGGGATGCCATAACGGTGTACAACCCCGGATATGAAGTCTATCACAGGTCCGGATTCGGCCGTTTTAACAGGCTTGGCTTCTATCCATTTGGTGAATTTATCCACCATGACCACTAAGTATTTCTTTCTATCGGTCCCGGGTCCGACCATGTCAAGCCCCCAGACCGCAAAAGGCCAGGTGATTGGTATAGTTTGGAGTGCGGTGGGTGGCATATGGCTTTGGTTGGCAAAAAGTTGGCAACCAGCGCATCGTTGGACTAAGTCCTGAGCGTCTGCACGGGCCGTCGGCCAATAAAAGCCTGTACGGAAAGCCTTGCTAACAAGGGACCGAGCAGCGGCGTGGTGACCACCGAGTCCGGCGTGAATTTCAGCCAGAAGGTTCCGCCCTTCCTCTTCGGAGATGCACCTTTGAAGGACTCCGGTAGTGCTTTTCTTATAAAGCTCTCCCTCATGGACTCTGTAGGCTTTAGATCGCCGCACTATGCAGTGTGCCTCGGTTTGGTCCTCCGGGAGTTCTTGCCTGATAAGGTAGGCTAGGAATGGTTCTGTCCACGGGGCGATGACCGCCATTATTACGTGGGCTGAAGATGTAATTTCATTATCAGAGCCTCCAATTGTGTCAGTTTGTTCGGCGTCGAATGGTGCGGCTGGGTCCGGGCTGTTATTTGCGGCTTCCCCCTCCCATGCTACAGATGTCTTGAACAATCTTTCCAAAAAGATGTTGGGGGGGGGGACTGCATCGCGTTTTGCTCCGATGCATGCCAGGACGTCGGCTGCTTGATTGTTTTCTCGGGCTATATGGTGAAACTCCAGCCCTTCGAACCGAGCTGACATTTTTAGGACGGCATTGCGGTAAGCTGCCATTTTTGGGTCCTTGGCGTTGAAGTCACCATTTATTTGGGATATCGCGAGGTTCGAATCCCCGCGTACCTTTAGGCGTTGAATGCCCATGGATACTGCCATCCGGAGACCATGTAGAAGGGCCTCGTATTCGGCTGCGTTGTTGGAGTCCGTGTACATAATTTGGAGTACATATTGGACTGTGTCTCCTGTGGGGGATGTCAAAACGATGCCAGCCCCCAGTCCGGCCAACATTTTGGAGCCGTCGAAATGCATGATCCAGTTTGAGTATGTGCCATACTCTTTAGGGAGTTCGGCCTCTGTCCATTCTGCGACGAAGTCGGCCAAAACTTGCGATTTTATAGCTCGCCGTGGCTTATATGTTATATCGAACGGGAGGAGCTCGATGGCCCATTTTGCGATCCGGCCCGTTGCATCGCGGTTGTTGATAATATCGTTAAGTGGTACTTCCGAGGCTACTGTTATGGAACACTCTTGAAAGTAGTGTCGTAGCTTTCTGGATGCCATGAATACTGCGTATGCAATTTTTTGATAATGCGAGTACCGTGATTTGCATGGAGTGAGGATAGTGGACACGTAGTAGACCGGCCTTTGAAGGGGGAATTTGTGTTCGTCCGTTTCCCGCTCGACAACGAGCACTGCGCTGACAACTTGATGTGTTGCTGCAATGTACAATAGCATTGGTTCGCCGGTGTTCGGCGCGGCCAGGACTAGGTTTGTTGCCAATATGGCTTTTATTTCATCGAGTCCGGCCGTGGCGGCATCCGTCCACTCGAAGTGTTCGGTGCGCCGGAGTAGGCGATAAAGGGGCAGTGCCTTTTCTCCCAAGCGGGAGATGAAGCGGCTTAGAGCCACCACGCATCCGGTTAATTTTTGTATTTGTTTGAGCTCCTTTGGGATATCCAATTGTGACAAAGCTCGGATCTTGGCTGGATTTGCTTTAATTCCTCTACCGGATACAATGAAGCCCAAGAGCTTTCCGGCTGGAACGCCGAAGACGCATTTTTCCGGGTTGAGCTTGATGTCGTATTTTCGGAGGTTATCGAATGTGAGCCTCAAGTCGTCTACTAGAGATTTGACATGTCTTGATTTGATGACCACGTCATCCACATATGCCTCCACTCTTTTGCCGATCTGATTTGCCAGACATGTCTGGATCATGCGCTGATATGTTGCGCCGGCGTTTTTTAGCCCGAAGGGCATTGTGTTGAAGCAGAATGGGCCGTATGGTGTGATGAATGCTGTTGCAGCTTGGTCTGATTCTGCCATCTAGATTTGATGGTAACCGGAGTATGCGTCGAGGAAACACAAGGAATCATGTCCTGCAGTGGCATCGATAATTTGATCGATACGGGGGAGGGGGAAGGGATCCTTTGGGCAAGCCTTGTTAAGGTCTTTAAAGTCGACACACAGGCGCCAGGATTTGTCTTTCTTTGGTACCATCACCAGGTTTGCTAGCCAGTCCGGATGTTTTATGTCTCTAATGAATCCGGCCTCCAATAGCTTGGCTAGCTCTTCTCCCATGGCCTGTCTCTTAGGTTCGGAAAAACGCCGAAGGGCTTGTTTGACAGGTTTAAATCCTTTTAGGATATTTAAGCTGTGTTCGGCCAGCCTGCGTGGGATCCCTGGCATGTTTGAAGGGTGCCAGGCGAAAATGTCCCAATTCTCTCGTAGGAACTCTCGCAGTGCGGCGTCTACGTCGGGGTTCAGTCATGCCCTGATGGAAGCTGTTTTATTGTGGTCCGTTGGATGGACCTGGAATTTGACTATTTCGTGGCTGGCTTGAAGGATGTGGACTTGGATTTTTTGTCGAGTATCACATCATCCCTGTTAACCGTGGAGCGCAGCGTAGTCAGTTCCTCGGCCGCTAAGGCTTCGGATAGTGTCTTGAGGGCTAATGCGGCCGTCTTGTTTTCGGCGCGGAGTGCTATGTCTGGATCACTAGCTAGAGTGATGATTCCATTCGGCCCGGGCATCTTAAGCTTCATGTACCCGTAATGGGGTATTGCTTGGAAGATTGTGAATGCTTCCCGCCCTAGTAAGGCGTGATGTCCGCTTTTAAATGGGGCCACCTGAAACGTGACTTCTTCGGACCTGTAATTATCCGGCGTGCCGAACACCACATCTAGTGTGATTTTTCCTGTGCAGCGTGCTTCCCGACTGGGGATTATTCCTCTAAAGGTTGTGCTGCTTCGCTCGACGCGGTTCCAGTCTATTTCCATTTTTTGAAGGGTTTCCTCATAAATGAGGTTCAGTCCGCTGCCTCCATCCATGAGCACCTTGGTGAGGCGAAAGCCGTCCACTATGGGACTGAGGACCAATGCGGCTGTTTCTCGGGCTGTTCGGAATCTAGGTTCATCACTTGCGTTGAAGGTGATAGCAGTGTCGCTCCATGGATTTATTGTTGCAATTTGATAGACTTCGGCGAGGCTGCGGAGTGTTCTTTTTCGCATATTGTTTGATGCGAAAGTCTCGAAGACTATGAGAACGGTATTGGTGTCCTCGGGCTGGCTTTCTGCGGCCTCCCGATTTAAGAGGTCCTCGCCAATTTTGGCTACCTGCCGGAGTATCCAACACGCTCTAAGGCTGTGAGTTGGTGTAGCGTCCTCTGTACTGTGAATTCTACAGGTTCCATCAAGGCAGCTTTCCAGTACGGTCCCATGCCCTGTAGAGGGTTTTGGCTTTTTGCTATTTACTCCGGGTGTCTTATGATGATGCACCCTCTTAGTTCGGACGGGATTATTATTCAAGGCCGGATTATCCCAAAATTTTATTTCGGTTTTCCAGGCACTTTCCATCGCACAGTACTTTTGTACTATGAACGCCAAATCAGCGAAGCGTGTAATATCACGGCGACTTATGGCGTTAAGGATTCCCTCGTCCGTGCAATTACTGCAAAAGATTGATATTGCGTCTTCCTCGCGGCAGTCCTTTATCCTGTTCATAACCAGGAGGAATCTGGCCCAATAATGATGTACTGTTTCGTCGGGCCTCTGCCTGACTTGGGAGAGATTGCTTATATTCGGGTGGGTGGGTGTTGTTGAATCTGAGACTTCACCCGATCCAAGATTCGGAGGCCGAAGAGTTTCCGAACTCTGAAGTTCGGATTCTTGGATGTTGTCCAGCGAGTCCGGCCCGTTGCCTGATCCTAAGCTCAGGTCTTGAGTTACATCCTCCTCTCCGCGGGTATCCGGCTTGGAGGGGTCGGGAATTCGGACGTAGCTGGTCCTCAAAATAGATGAAGGGTCGCCGCACTGCGCCTCTACCACAGCAACGTGGTGGGTGACTTGGGGAGAGTTAATTTCTCTTAGATCGGGTTTAAGCCCAACCTGGTCATAATCCGTAGCGACCCCCAGGGCGGCGATGCGATCCAAGAGCCCGTTTACGGAAGAGAGCTCCATTGGATCTAGCTGCTCGACGAGTTCCGAGCTGACGTGTAGGTTGCTTTTGACGACCCGAGAGGTCACCGTCGGCGCAACAGCCAAACAGGCGGTCATAAGGAAACCACCTAGCCGGAGGGTTTGGCCGACAGCCAAGGCTCCCTTAGCAACGGCGCCGTCTTTGAAGACGGGAGAAGGCATCCTTCTTGATTGTGACGACACAGAGGAACTCTCAATGAAAGCACCAATGTCGGTGTCAAAACCGGCGGATCTCGGGTAGGGGGTCCCGAACTGTGCGTCTAGGTCGGATGGTAACAGGAGACAGCGGACACTTTGTTTTACCCAAGTTCGGGCCCTCTCGATGGAGGTAAAACCCTACTCCTGCTTGATTAATATTGAAGATATGGGCAGTACAAGAGTAGATCTACTACGAGATCAAGGAGGCTAAACCCTAGAAGCTAGCCTATGGTATGATTGTGTATAGAGTTGATCCCCTACGGACTACAACCCTCCGGTTTATATAGACACCGGATAGGGTTAGGGTTACACAAAGTCGGTTACAATGGTAGGAGATCTTGAATATCCGCATCGTCAAGCTTGCCTTCCACGCCAAGGAAAGTCCCATCCGGACACGGGACGAAGTCTTCAATCTTGTATCTTCGTAGTCTAGGAGTCCGGCTGAAGGTATAGTCCGGCTACCCGAACACCCCCTAATCCAGGACTCCCTCAGTGACCAATGCGCATAAATATTGAGGTGTTAGGACAAAATTACCCTTGGCAAATTTGTTGGTTAGTGGCAAGTAAATCAGTGAGTGCAGGAAAGTAAGAGATACATGCAATCGAGGGAGAGATTCTTTCCTTCTTTTGCTACAAGGAGAGATGCATGTAATCAGGAGATAGAAGCTTTCCTTTTTCTGGAGGGCTAAAAAGGGAATTAGGAGGATTTAGAAGAAATGCACCTTACATTATGGAATTTTATCAAAAAACAAATACACCTTATATAAAGGAACAGAGGGAGTAGATTGAGACAAGAAGCATGGGAGGAAGTTGAGATGCACACAACAATGCATCAACTCAAGTACAAGTCATGTTTGGAGTATCGTCTGGTAAACGTAGGTGCCAGCGAAGATTAAAATCAATTGATGACGAGTGTTGCGATCACTTCCTGATATCCAGACTAATAATGTACTGCAAAAAACAGAATATCCGTTGGGACCTGAAGAGCAAGGGTATGCAATAATTGAAGACCTTCCTCATGTGAGAACGAATCTATCATTCCATGCAGTTCTCCTATGAGCCAATGATCAGCCTTGCATTCAACTAACTATTTTTATCTTGGCCATGAACTTAGTTTCAACCTCACTAGCTTTTCTACATACAAGGATTAATATATTCTTATGTAGGGACATGAATTTTATTTAAGCATGTAAAATATTTTATAATATTCTCATAATAGTAATACATTAAAACAGAGCTGTATTTATGAAGAACAAAGGACCGAGATCTATAATTTCACTAGTGATATCTCCCGAAACAACATATACATGATAAACAAATTACAACTGCATATCGGTTAATTGCAGCTTTTATGTTCGATCATACATCTCATGATTGCATATAGGCATAACGTCATTATGTCTATAGACCACTATTTGACATGGATCTATAGATAATACTCCACCAAAATACCACTCATAAGCATGCGTCTCTAAGTATTAAGTAAAACACAATATTGAATTAAGCAACGTGGCATGATGTTAATAGTATATTATATTTACGTCCAGCTCATCATCAAGAAACCAGGTAACTATCTTTTGATTCATAGTCACTACAAGCTTTTCCTTTTTGTCACTGAGATAGATTACTTGCGAGGTTAAACATGCAACATGCATGACTCCCTCATGAAGACCATTCATATAAACGTAAATAGGCCACTGAAAGTGTGCATATATAAACCATGCAACAAAGAACTCAAACAAAACAAAAACTGCGTATATAATTTGATCATAACATGAAAATTCACACCACAATAAATAAAACAAATAATGCATATATTGAAGGAAATATGCCCTAGAGGCAATAATAAAGTTGTTATTTATATTTTCTTATATCATGATAAATTTTTATTATTCATGCTAGAATTGTATTAACCGGAAACTTAGTACATGTGTGAATACATAGACAAACAGAGTGTTCCTAGTATGCCTCTACTTGACTAGCTCGTTAATAAAGATGGTTAAATTTCCTAGCCATGGACATGTGTTGTCATTTGATGAATGGGATCACATCATTACAGAATGATGTGATGGACAAGACCCATCCGTTAGCGTAGCATAATGATCGTTCAGTTTTATTGCTACTGCTTTCTTCATAACTTATACATGTTCCTCTGACTATGAGATTATGCAACTCCCGAATACCGAAGGAACACTTTGTGTGCTACCAAACGTCACAACGTAACTAGGTGATTATAAAGGTGCTCTACAGGTGTCTCCAATGGTGTTTGTTGAGTTGGCATAGATCGAGATTAGGATTTGTCACTCCGAGTATCGGAGAGGTATCTCTGGGCCCTCTCGGTAATGCACATCACTATGAACCTTGCAAGCATTGTGACTAATGAGTTAGTTGCGGGATGATGCATTACGGAACGAGTGAAGAGATTTTCCGGTAACGATATTGAACTAGGTATTGAGATACCGACGATCGAATCTCGGGCAAGTAACATACCGATGACAAAGGGAACAACATATATCGTTATGCGGTTTGACCGATAAAGATCTTCGTAGAATATGTAGGAGCCAACATGAGCATCCAAGTTCCGCTATTGGTTATTGACCAGAGATGGGTCTCGGTCATGTCTACATAGTTCTCGAACCCGTAGGGTCCGCACGCTTAACGTTCGGTGACGATCAGTATTATGAGTTTATGTGTTTTGATGTACCGAAGGTTGTTCAGAGTCCCGGATATGATCACGGACATGATGAGGAGTCTCGAAATGGTCGAGACATAAAGAATGATATATTGGACGGCTATATTCGGACCCCGGAAGTGTTCGGGGTGATTTTGGGAAAAACCGGAGTGCCGGAGGGTTACCGGAACCCCCCGGGGAACTAGTGGGCCTAGATGGGCCTTAATGGAGAGAGAGAGGGGCTGCCAGGGCAGGCCGCGTGCTCTCCCTCCCCCTTGAGTCCGAATTGGACTAGGAGGGGGGTGGTGCCTCCCTTTCCTTCCCCTCTCTGGGACTCCTTCCTTTCCCCTCCTAGTAGGACTAGGAAAGGATGAATCCTACTCCTACTAGGAGCAGGATTCCTCCTCTCATTGGGCGTCTCAAGGGCTGTCCGGCCTCCCCCTTGCTCCTTTATATACGGGGGCAGGGGGGCACCCTAGAACACACAAGTTAATTGTTTCCAGCCATGTGCGGTGCCCCCCTCCACCATAATCCACCTCGGTCATATCGTAGAGGTGCTTAGGCGAAGCCCTGTTCCAGTAGCATCATCATCACCGTCATCACGCCGTCGTGCTGACGAAGCTCTCCCTCGACACTCTACTGGATCGTGAGTTTGTGGGACGTCACCGAGCTGAACGTGTGCAGATCACGGAGGTTCCGTACTTTCGGTGCTAGGATCAGTCGATCGTGAAGACGTACGACTACATCAACCGCTTTGTCATAACGCTTCCGCTTACGGTCTACGAGGGTAGGTAGACAATACTCTCCCTTCTCGTTGCTATGCATCAACATGATCTTGCGTGTGCGTAGGAAAATTTTGAAATTACCGCGTTCCCCAACAGTGGCATCCGAGCCAGGTCTATGCGTAGATGTTATATGCACGAGTAGAACACAAATGAGTTGTGGGCGTGGGTATATACATATTGCTTGCCGTCACTAGTTGATTCTTGATTCGGCAGTATTGTTGGATGAAGCGGCTCAGACCGACATTACGCGTACGCTTACGCGAGACTGGTTCTACCGACATGCTTCGCACACATGTGGCTAGTGGGTGTCTGTTTCTCCAACTTTAGTTGAATCAGATTCAATGAACATGGTTCTTTCTGAAGATCAAAAAACAATCACTATACCGCGTTGTGTTTATTTGATGCGTAGGTAAGAACGGTTCTTGCTCAACCTGTAGCAGGCACGTAAAACTTGCAACAACAAAGTAGAGGACACCTAACTTGTTTTTGCAGGGCATGTTGTGATGTGATATGGTCAAGACGTGATGAGATATAAATTGTTGTATGAGATGATCATGTTTTGTTAAAGTTATCGGCAATTGGCAGGAGCCTTATGGTTGTCTCTTTATTGCATAATATTGCAAGCGCCATATAATTGTTTTACTTTATCGCTATGCGACAGCAATAGTTGCAAAAGCAATAGTTGGTGAGACGACCATGTGACGACACATTGATAGAGATCAAGATGATGGAGATCAAAGGCACAAGATGATGATGGCCATATCATGTCACATATTTTGATTGCATGTGACGTTTATCCTTTATGTATATTATTTTGCTTAGTTCAGCGGTAGCATTATAAGATGATCTCTCACTAAATTTCAAGGTATAAGTGTTCTCCCTGAGTATGCACCATTGCGATAGTTCATCATGCCGAGACACCACGTGATGATTGAGTGTGATAAGCTCTACGTTCACATACATTGGGTGCAAGCCAGTTTTGCACACGCGGAATACTCGGGTTAAACTTGACGAGCCTAACATATGCAGATATGGCCTCGGAACACTGGAGACCGAAAGGTCGAGCGTGAATCATATAGTAGATATGATCAACATAGTGATGTTCACCATTGAAAACTACTCCATCTCACGTGATGATCCGACATGGTTTAGTTGATTTGGATCACGTGATCATTTAGATGACTAGATGGATGTCTATCTAAGTGGGAGTTCTTAAGTAATATGATTAATTGAACTTTAATTTATCATGAACTTAGTCCTGATAGTATTTGCATAACTATGTTGTAGATCAATAGCTCGCGATGTAGCTCCCCGTTCATTTTTGACATGTTCCTAGAGAAAAACTATGTTTAAAGATGATAGTAGCAATGATGCGGACTAGGTCCATGATCTGAGGATTATCCTCATTGCTGCATAGAAGAATTATGTCCTTGATGCACCGCTAGGTGACGGACCTATTGCAGGAGCAGATACAGACGTTATGAACGTTTGGTAAAGCTCGGTATGATGACTACTTGATAGTTTAGTGAACCATGCTTTACAGCTTAGAGTCGGGACTTCAAAAATGTTTTGAATGCCATAGAGCATATAAGATGTTCTAAGAGTTGAAATTGGTATTTCATACTCATGCCCGTGTTGAGAGGTAGAAGACCTCTGACAGTACTTTGCCGATGATACGTCCATTTTGCATCATGCTTTTATATTGATATTTATTGCATTATGGGCTATTACCACACATTATGTCACAATACTTATGCCTTTTCTCTCTTATTTTACAAGGTTTACATGAAGAGGGAGAATGGTGGCAGCTAGAATTCTGGGCTGAAAAGGAGCAAATATTAGAGACCTATTCTGCACAACTTCAAAAGTCCTGAAAGTTCACGGGAGCATGTTTTGGAATATATAAAAAATACTGGCGAAAGAATTAACCAGAGGGGGCCCACACCCTGGCCACGAGGGTGGGGGGCGCGCCCTACCCCCTGGGTGCGCCCTGTCTCGTGGGCTCCCTGGCAAGCCTCCGGTGCCCATCTTATGCTATGTGAAGTCTTTCGTCCGAGAAAAAAAATCATAAGCAAGCTCTCGGGACGAAACTCCACCGCCACGAGGCGGAACCTTGGCGGAACAAATATAGGGCTCCGACGGAGCTGTTCTGCCAGGGAAACATCCCTCCGGGAGGGGGAAATCATCACCATCATCATCACCATCGACCCTCTCAGCGGGAGGGGGTCAATCTCCATCAACATCTTCACCAGCACCATCTCCTCTAAAACCCTAGCTCATCTCTTGTATCCAATCTTTGTCCCAAAACCTCAGATTGGTACCCGTGGGTTGCTAGTAGTGTTGATCACTTCTTGAATTTGATGCTAGTTCGTTTATTTGGTGGAAGATCATATGTTCAGATCCTTTATGCATATTAATACCCCTCTGATTATGAACATGAATATTATTTGTGAGTAGTTACGTTTGTTCCTGAGGACATGTGAGAAGTCTTGCTATAAGTAGTCATGTGAATTTGGTATCCGTTCGATATTTTGATGAGATGTATGTTATCTTTCCTCTAGTGGTGTTATGTGAACGTCGACTACATGACACTTAACCATTGTTTGGGCCTAGAGGAAGGCATTGGGAAGTAATAAGTATATGATGGATTGCTAGAGTGACAGAAGCTTAAACCCTAGTTTATGCGTTGCTTCGTAAGGGGCTGGTTTGGATCCATATGTTTCATGCTATGGTTAGGTTTACCTTAATACTTCTTTTGTAGTTGAAGATGCTTGCAATAGGGGTTAATCATAAGTGGGATGCTTGTCCAAGGAAGGGCAGTACCCAAGCACCGGTCCACCCACATATCAAATTATCAGAGTAACGAACGCGAATCATATAAGCGTGATGAAAACTAGCTTGACAATAATTCCCATGTGTCTTCGGGAGCATTTTCCTTTATATAAGAGTTTGTCCAGGCTTGTCCTTTTCTACAAAAAGGATTGGGCCATCTTGCCGCACCTTATTTACTTTTGTTACTTGTTACTCGTTACAAATTACTTATCACAAAACTATCTGTTACCGATAATTTCAGTGCTTGCAGAGAATACCTTACTGAAAACCGCTTGTCATTTCCTTCTGCACCTCATTGGGTTTGACACTCTTACTTATCGAAAGGACTATGATAGATCCCCTATACTTGTGGGTCAAGAAAACTCTTTTCTGGCGCCGTTGCCAGGGAGTGAAGCGCCTTTGGTACGTGGAATTTGGTAAGGAAAAATTTATATAGTGTGCTGAAATTTACTGTCACTTGTTACTATGGAACATAATCCTTTGAGGGGCTTGATCGGGGTGTGTTCACCCCGACCAGTAGAGAAAAGAGTTGCTCCTCAACCTACTGAACCTACTGAAAATGTTTACTTTGAAATTGCTTCGGGTATGATAGAGAAACCGCTAGCTAATACTTTCACAGGTGATGGAACATTACATCTCGATTTGCACCTAATCTATGTGGATGAAGTTTGTGGATTATTTAAGTTTGCAGTTATGCCCGAGGATGTTATCAAGAAGAAGGTCTTCCCTTTATCTTTGAAGGGAAATGCATTGACATGGTTTAGGCTATGTGATGATATGGGATCATGGAACTACAACCGATTGAAATTGGAATTTCACCAGAAGTTTTATCCTATGCATCTGGTTCATCATGATCGTAATTATATATATAATTTTTAGCCTCGCGAAGGAGAAAGCATCGCTCAAGCTTGGGGGAGGCTTAAGTCAATGTTATATTCATGCCCCAATCATGAGCTCTAAAGAGAAATTATTATTCAAAAATTTTATGCTCGGCTTTCTCTCAATAATCGTTCCATGCTCGATACTTCTTGTACTGGTTCTTTTATGATGAAGACTGCTGAATTCAAATGGGATTTATTGGAAAAAATAAATGCAACTCTGAAGATAGGGATCTCGACGAAGGTAAGGAGTCAGGTATAACACCTAAGTTTTATTGTGTTAAATCTTTTATGGATACCGATGTTTTCTGTGAATTTAGCACTAAATATGGACTTGACTCTAAGATAGTAGCTTCTTTCTGTGAATCCTTTGCTACTCATGTTGATCTCCCTAAGGAGAAGTGGTTTAAATATAATCCTCCCATTGAAGTAAAAGTAGTTTCACCTATTAAAGTTGAAGAAAAGACTATCACTTATAATGTTGATCCTGTTGTTCCTACTGCTTATATTGAGAAACCACCTTTCCCTGTTAGAATAATGGATCATGCTAAAGCTTTAACTGTGGTTCGTAAGAGTAATACTAGAACACCTACACCCCCTGAGAAAATTAAAGTTGAACGTAGTATTGCTATGGTTAAAGATCTCTTGGCCGATAATATCGATGGGAATGTTATTTACTTATGTGATGAAGCTGCTAGAATTGCTAGACCTGACACTAAAAATAAACATAGACCTGTTGTAGGCATGCCTGTTATTTCTGTTAAAATAGGATATCATTGCTATCATGGCTTATGTGATATGGGTGCTAGTGCAAGTGCAATACCTCATTCCTTATACAAAGAATTTATGCATGATATTGCACCTGCTGAGATAGAGGAAATTGATGTTACAATTAAGCTTGCCAATAGAGACACTATTTCACCAGTTGGGATTGTTAGAGATGTTGAAGTCTTGTGTGGGAAATTTAAATATCCTACTGATTTTCTTGTTCTTGGTTCCCCACAAGATAACTCTTGTCCCATTATATTTGGTAGACCCTTCTTGAATACTGTTAATGCTAGGATAGATTGCAAAAAGGATGTTGTTTCTATTGGTTTGGGGGATATGTCTCATGAGTTTAATTTTGCTAAATTTCATAGACAACCCCATGATAAAGAATTGCCTAGTAAAGATGAAATTATTGGTCTTGCTTCTATTGCCGTGCCTCCTAATGATCCTTTAGAACAATATTTGCTTGACCATGAAAATGATATGTTTATGAATGAAAGAAGGGAAATAGATGAAGTATTCTTTAAACAGGGACCTATTTTGAAACACAACTTGCCTGTTGAAATCCTAGGGGATCCTCCTCCACCCAAGGGTGATCCCGTGTTTGAGCTTAAACCATTACCTGATACTCTTAAATATGCTTATCTTGATGAGAAAAAGATATATCCTATTATTATAAGTGCTAACCTTTCAGAGCATGAAGAAAAGAAATTACTGAAAACTCCGAAGAAGCACCATGCTGCTATTGGATATACTGTTGATGACCTTAAGGGCATTAGTCCCACTCCATGCCAACACAAAATAAAATTGGAGAAAGACGCGAAACCGGTTGTTGATCACCAACGATAG
The DNA here is from genome assembly GCF_056163025.1 of Triticum urartu. Taxonomy (NCBI): domain Eukaryota; kingdom Viridiplantae; phylum Streptophyta; class Magnoliopsida; order Poales; family Poaceae; genus Triticum; species Triticum urartu. Next base: position 112,771,164 of record NC_141879.1, read on the forward strand.
TTAAATCCTAAGATGAAAGAAGTGGTAAGAAAAGAAATACTAAAGCTTCTGGAGGCAGGCATAATTTATCCCATTGCTAATAGTCAGTGGGTAAGTCATGTCCATTGCGTCCCTAAGAAGGGAGGTATTACTGTTGTTCCTAATGACAAAGATGAATTGATCCCACAAAGAATTGTTACATGTTATAGAATGGTAATTGATTTCCGGAAATTAAATAAAGCTACTAAAAAGGATCATTACCCTTTACCTTTATTGATCAAATGCTAGAAAGATTATCCAAACATACACATTTTTGCTTTCTAGATGGTTTTTCTGGTTTATCTCAAATACATGTGTCAAAAGAGGATCAAGAAAAGACAACTTTTACTTGACCTTTTGGTACCTTTGCTTATAGACGTATGCCTTTTGGTTTATGCAATGCACCTGCTAACTTTCAAAGATGTATGACTGCTATATTCTCCGACTTTCGTGAAAAGATTGTTGAGGTTTTCATGGATGATTTCTCCGTATATGGAGCTTCTTTTGACATTTGCTTAAGCAACCTTGATCGAGTTTTGCAGAGATGTGAATAAACTAATCTTGTCTTGAACTGGGAGAAGTGCCACTTTATGGTTAATGAAGGTATTGTCTTGGGGCATAAAATTTCTGAAAGAGGTATTGAAGTTGATAAAGCTAAGGTTGATGCTATTGAAAAGATGTTGTGTCCTAAGGACATTAAAGGTATAAGAAGTTTCCTTGGTCATGTCGGTTTTTATAGGAGGTTCATTAAGGACTTCTCTAAAATTTCTAGGCCTCTGACTAATCTGTTACAAAAAGATGTTCCATTTGTCTTTGATGATGATTGTGTAGAAGCATTTGAAATACTTAAGAAAGCCTTGATTTCTACACCTATTGTTCAGCCACCTGATTGGAATTTACCCTTTGAAATTATGTGTGATGCTAGTGATTATGCTGTAGGGGCTGTTCTAGGATAAAGAGTTCATAAGGAATTAAATGTTATCCAATATGCTAGTAAAACTCTAGACGGTGCCCAGAGAAATTATGCTACTACTGAAAAAGAATTTTTAGCAGTTGTATTTGCTTGTGATAAGTTCAGACCTTATATTGTTGATTATAAAGTAACTGTTCACACTGATCATGCTGCTATTAAATATCTTATGGAAAAGAAAGATGCTAAACCTAGATTTATTAGATGGGTTCTCCTACTACAAGAATTTGATTTGCATATTATTGATAGAAAGGGAGCTGAGAACCCCGTTGCAGACAACTTGTCTAGGTTAGAGAATGTTCTTGATGACCCACTACCTATTGATGATAGCTTTCCTGATGAACAATTAGCTGTCATAAATGCTTCTCGTACTGCTCCATGGTATGCTGATTATGCTAATTACATTATTGCTAAATCTATACCACCTAGTTTCACATACCAACAAAAGAAAACGTTTTTCTATGATTTAAGACATTACTTTTGGGATGACCCACACCTTTATAAAGGAGTAGATGGTGTTATTATACGTTGTGTACCTGAGCATGAACATGAACAGATCGTACACAAGTGTCACTCCGAGGCTTATGGAGGACACCATGCTGGAGATAGAACTGCATTTAAGGTATTGCAATCCGGTTTTTATTGGCCTACTCTATTCAAGAATGCCCGTAAGTTTGTCTTGTCTTGTGATGAATGTCAAAGAATTGGTAATATTAGTAGACGTCAAGAAATGCCTATGAATTATTCACTTGTTATTGAACCATTTGATGTTTGGGGCTTTGATTATATGGGACCGTTTCCTTCCTCTCATGGGTATACACATATTTTAGTTGTTGTTGATTACGTTACTAAGTGGGTAGAAGCTATTCCAACTAGTAGTGCTGATCATAACACCTTTATTAAGATGCTTAAAGAAGTTATTTTTCCAAGGTTTGGACTCCCTAGATACTTAATGACTGATGGTGGTTCACATTTTATTCATGGTGCTTTTCGTAAGATGCTTTCTAAGTATGATGTTAATCATAGAATTGCATATCCATATCATCCACAGTATAGTGGTCAAGTAGAACTAAGTAATAGAGAGCTTAAGTTAATTTTGTAAAAGACTGTTAATAGATCTAGAAAGAATTGGTCCAAGAAACTTGATGATGCATTATGGGCTTATAGAACAGCATATAAAAATCCTATGGGTATGTCTCCGTATAAAATGGTTTATGGAAAAGCATGTCACTTACCTCTCGGACTAGAACATAAGGCATATTGGGCCATTAAAGAGCTCAATTGTGATTTCAAACTTGTCGGTGAGAAGAGGCTTTTTGACATTAGCTCACTTGATGAATGGAGAACCCAGGCTTATGAAAATGCCAAACTATTTAAAGAAAAAGTTAAAAGATGGCATGACAAAAGGATACAAAAGCATGAGTTTAATGTAGGTGATTATGTTTTGCTATACAACTCTAGTTTAAGATTTTTTGCAGGCAAACTCCTCTCTAAATGGGAAGGTCCTTACATTATCGAGGAGGTCTATTGTTCTGGTGTCATAAAAATCAACAACTTCGAAGGCACAAATCCGAGGGTGGTGAACGGTCGAAGAATCAAACATTATATCTCAGGTAGTCCTATAAATGTTGAAACTAATGTTATTGAAACCGTAACCCCGGAGGAATAAATAAAGGAAACTTTCCAGAATGTTTCAGACTCTGAAAAGGAATAGGTATGAGGTACGGTAAGTAAACCGACTCCAATACAGTTCTAATAGCAAATTTCTCCGTTTTGGAATATTTAAGAAAATAGGAAAATAAGAAGCAGTCCGGAAAGGACACGAGGCGTCCATGAGGGTGGAGGGCGCCCCCCTGCCTCGTGGGCACCTCGTGTGCCCTCCGGACTCTGTTTTCTTGCACGATACTTCTTTTGGTTGGTAAAAATCCATTATATAATCTCCCGAAGGTTTTGATCACCGTACCACACAAATATCCTCTATTTTTGTTCCGAGATGTTTTTCTGATAGATCTAGACCACCATGATGTCTTCAAGTGCCCCCAAGGACAAGTTCTTCGAGAAGGTCATCAACCCCTACCTCACAGAAGTGCTGCAACATCCTCAAACCATTGAGATGCGTGAGGGGTTGCTGCACATCCGCGATGTTGAGGGACCAAGGAGGACCGGAAGCATGGACACAAGGCTTGAGGAAATGGAGCAACAAGTTTTCAAGTGCCAGGAGATGGTGGAACGTGGACTCGACATCAATCATATAATGATCACAGAGTTCACCAACAACCACAAGCTGGATGCCAAGAACATTGGGGAGGCCATCTTCAAGCTTCACGAGAAAATTGAGCGCCTCCAAGCCCAGATCTATGACCTGCAAAACCAAAACTGTGAGTATGAATATAGATTCAAGAAGATGAGTTTGGCTACATATTTGAGGATCCCGGAGACTCGATCATCCTTTTACGATGGTGAGCCTATGCCTTGGAAGACGGACGACAAGCCTACATCATCAACAAGTCCACCATCGCCACCCCCGTGGAAAGAGATATAAACACATGGGTATGGGCACTCCCCTTGGAAACTGCCCAAGCTTGGGGGAGTGCCCTGGTATGGTATCACCATCACACTCTTATCTTTACCGTTTTTCTTAGTTTGATCCTTTTAGTAATATTTTGATCTAGTAGAATAAAGTTTTAGTAAGATCTAGTTTTGAGTTTTTCTTTATGATCCTTCTATGTAATCGAGTCCGTGAGCTATATATAATAAAGATTAGTTTCGAGTCAAGGGCTTTGATTATCTTACTATGATCTTGAGGGAATAAAAGAAAGAATAAAAAGAATTAAAGAGATCATATTGATCTTATGGAGAGTAATGACTTCACATATAAAGAGTATGATGAATAAAAGTTGTTGAGAATTGACAAACATAGTTTTGGTCATCGTTGCAATTAAAAGGAAGTAATAAAGAAAGAGAGGTTTTCAGATATAAATATACTATCTTGGACATCTTTTATGATTGTGAGCACTCATTAAAATATGACATGCTAAAAAGTTGACGTTAGACAAGGAAGACAATGTAATGGGTTATGTTTTCTTACATCTGAAATAAATTATATTGTCATGGATCATCCAACATGTTGAGCTTGCCTTTCCCCCTGATTCTAGCCAAATTCTTTGCACCAAGTAGAGATACTACTTGTGCTTCCAAATATCCTTAAACCCAGTTTTTCCATGAGAGTCCACCATATCTACATATGGATTGAGTAAGATTCTTCAAGTAAGTTGTCATTGTTGCAAGCAATAAAAATTGCTCTCTAAATATGTATGATTTATTAGTGTGGATAAAATAAGCTTTATACGATCTTGTGATGTGGAAGAAATAAAAGCGATGGACTGCATAATAAAGGTCCATATCACAAGTGGCAATATAAAGTGATGTTCTTTCGCATTAAGATCTTGTGCATCTAACCACAAAAACACATGACAACCTCTGCTTCCCTCTGCGAAGGGACTATCTTTTTTACTTTTGTCTCACACCTTATACAAGAGTCATGGTGATCTTCACCTTTCCTTTTTACATTTTATCTTTTGGCAAGCACATTGTGTTGGAAGGATCCTGATACATATGTCCAATTGGATGTAAATTCACGGGAGCACGTTTTGGAATATATAAAAATACTGGCGAAAGAATTAACCAGAGGGGGCCCACACCCTGGCCACGAGGGTGGGGGGCGCGCCCCCTGTCTCGTGGGCCCCCTGGCAGGCCTCCGGTGCCCATCTTCTGCTATATGAAGTCTTTCGTCCGAGAAAAATCATAAGCAAGCTCTCGGGACGAAACTCTGCCGCCACGAGGCGGAACCTTGGCGAAACCAATCTAGGGCTCCGGCGGAGCTGTTCTGCTGGGGAAACATCCCTCCGGGAGGGCGAAATCATCACCATCGTCGTCACCATCGATCCTCTCAGTGGGAGGGGGTCAATCTCCATCAACATCTTCACGAGCACCATATCCTCTAAAACCCTAGCTCATCTCTTGTATCCAATCTTTGTCCTAAAACCTCAGATTGGTACCTGTTGGTTGCTAGTAGTGTTGATTACTCCTTGAAGTTGATGCTAGTTGGTTTATTTGGTGGAAGATCATATGTTCAGATCCTTTATGCATATTAATACCCCTCTGATTATGAACATGAATATGATTTATGAGTAGTTACATTTGTTCCTGAGGACATGGGAGAAGTCTTGCTATAAGTAGTCGTGTGAATTTGGCATTCGTTCGATATTTTGATGAGATGTATGTTGTCTTTCCTCTGGTGGTGTTATGTGAATGGCAACTACATGACACTTCACCATTGTTTGGGCCTAGAGGAAGGCATTGGGAATTAATAGTAGATGATGGGTTGCTAGATTGACAGAAGCTTAAACCCTAGTTTATGCGTTGCTTTGTAAGGGGCTGATTTGGATCCATATGTTTCATGCTATGGTTAGGTTTATCTTAATACTTCTTTTGTAGTTGCGGATATTTGCAATAGGGGCTAATCATAAGTGGGATACTTTTCCAAGGAAGGGAAGTACCCAAGCACCGGTCCACCCACATATCAAATTATCAAAGTAACGAACGCGAATCATATGAGCGTGATGAAAACTAGCTTGACGATAATTCCCATGTGTCCTCGGGAGCATTTTCCTTTATATAAGTGTTTGCCCAGGCTTGTCCTTTGCTACAAAAAGGATCGGGCCATCTTGCTGCACCTTATTTACTTTTGTTACTCGTTACCCGCTACAAATTAACTTATCACAAAACTATTTGTTACCGTTAATTTTAGTGCTTGCAGAGAATACCTTACTGAATACCGCTTGTCATTTCCTTCTGCTCCTCGTTGGGTTCGACACTCTTACTTATCGAAAGGACTGGATAGATCCCCTATACTTGTGGGTCATCAGCCTACAAGATGGAGGAGAATAGCTCAACTAGTTAGCATCTGCTCAGATTGTCTGGGTACTACAATTGCTTGAATCAAGTGGGAGTTAATCTTCCAGATAAGATAGTAATTGACAAAGTTCTCTAGTCACTATCACCAAGTGACTAGAACTTAGTGATGAACTATAATATGCAAGGGATAACGAAAGTAATTCCCAAGCTCTTCTCAATGCTGAAATCGGCGAAGGTAGACATCAAGAAATAGCATCAAGTGTTGATGGTTAACAAGACCACTAGTTTCAAGAAAACGGGCAAAGGGAAAGAAAGAGGAACTTCAAATAAGAATAGCAAGCAAGTTCTTGCTCCCATGAAGAAGCTCAAAGCTGGACCCAAGCCTGGAACTGAGTGCTTCTACTGCAAAGGAAATGGCCACTGGAAGTGGAACTGCCCTAGATACTTGACAGATAAGAAGGATGGCAAAGTGAACAATAGTATATATTTGATATACATGTTAGTGATGTGTACTTTACTAGTGTTTATAACAACACCTCAGTATTTGATACTGGTTCAGTTACTAAGGGTAGTAACTCAAAACGGGAGTTGCAAAATAAACAGAGACTAGTTAAGGGCGAGGTGATGATGTGAGTTGGAAGTGATTCCAAGGTTGATAAGATCACCATCGCACACTCCCTTTCCCTTCGGGATTAGTGTTGAACCTAAAATAAATGTTATTTGGTGTTTGCGTAGAGCATACTATGATTGGATCATGTTTATTGCAATACGGTTATTCATTTAAGTGAAGGATAATTGCTATCACTACAACAAAAAAGACACATCCGTGACATTTTGGGCCGAACGAATTTTTTTCCTGTCATACATATGACACTTCTATGACGATAATTGTGACAAAACCCGGTATAATCATAGATGTGGTGGGCTCCTACTTCTATGACAAAAAATCATGACAGAAAATAGGCTTTTCATCCTGGGCGGGCCGGAGACACAGCTGCATGACATTATTTGGGCCGTCCATGACGGAAAAAACCATGGTAGAAGCGAGGGCGAGGAAAATTTCGGGGAGTTCCCAGTTACGGTGGGAGGTCGGGGGCCGAGCGATGCGCGTTTCTCTCGTACACGTACGCGCGTGTGTGCGAGGCGTTGGCTCTAATTGAACCCGAGCGAGGCGTCGGGCTCTAACTGAACCCGAGCGATTGCACTGTAGGCTACGCGTTACTGAACCTGAGCGATCGATCATGGCTGTTAACTGAACCCGATCGAGCGATTCCTTCGCTACTGCTGCTAACTGAAGCCGATCGATGCTGCCTCTGGGAGGAACAGTGAGCGTTGCGGGGGGTTTTGGATGAACAGTGAGTGGTGGCGTTGCCTCTGGATGAACAGGACCCCGTGGTGTGGAGGGCTGGATGAACAGTAGACGGTGGAGGGGTGCCCGTGGAGGGGTGGTTGAACAGGACCCCGTGGTGTGGAGGGCTGGACGAATAGTAGACAGTGGAGGGGTGGTTGAACAGTAGCCAGTGGAGTAGCGCACGGTGGAGGCTGGATGAACAGGAGCCAGTGGAGGCTGGAGGAGGTCGACTGTAGCCCGTGGAGGCTGGAGGAGGTCGACGGTGGAGATGAACAGTATCCCATGGAGTCCCGTTTTGCGGTACGCCACACCCCCCCGATGAACAGGACCCCCGTTTTGACCGTAGGAGGTCCGTTTCGTCCGTTTTGCGGTACGCCACACCCCTCCCGATCAACATGACCCCCGTTTCGACCGTAGGAGGTCCATTTCCTCCGTTTTGCGGTACGCCACACCCCTCCCGATCAACAGGACCCCTGTTTCGACCGTAGGAGGCCCGTTTCGTCCGTTTTGCGGTACGCCACACCCCTCCTGATCAACACGACCCCCGTTTCAACTGTAGGAGGTCCGTTTCCTCTGTTTTGCGGTACGCCACACCCCTCCCGATCAACAGGACCCCCGTTTCGACCATAGGAGGTCCGTTTCCTCCGTTTCGCGGTACGCCAGGCCTCGTTTCCATTGCCTGTTCCGTCCAAGCCCTCCCGATGAACACGACCATGCATTCCATTCCGACCTAGCCGGTTGGCTCCCACGCGTTCTGTTGCCTCCCAATGAACACGAGCATTCCGTTGCCTCCCGATGAACACGACGCATTCCGTTGCCTCCCCATGAACACGACGCATTACATTGCCTCCCCATGAACACGACGACGACGCTGTTTCTCCGTTTCGACCCAGCCATGTACACGAGCCCTGGCCGTACGTATGCGCAAGTAGGCGTTCGAGACCCTACCCGTATGCACACATACGTGGCCATATTTTCTTTCTTGCACCCTGGCCGCTGTACGGACGTGTACATGCTACGTGCACGCCTCTACTACGACATGTGCGCGCCTCTACTACGACACGTGCACGCCTCTACATCGACCAGTATGTACGTACATGTTCGCGACCAGAATGACAACGCTACGTACGCTTCGACCAGGTGGGTCCCGATTGTCAGGCACTTCCTTGCCTGCGAAGATGTAGCTGGTGGGTCCCAGCAGTCAGGGGGGCGAATCGTTTTTTTTTGCCTGGACGCACTTCCTTGCGCGCGAAGGTGTAGCTGCCGGGTCCCAGCAGTCAGGGGGCGAATCGTTTTTTTGCCCGGACGCACTTCCTTACGTGCGAAGGTGTAGCTGGTGGGTCCCAGCAGTCGGGGGGCGAATCGTTTTTTTTCTGGACGCACTTCCTTGCGTGCGAACATGTAGCTGGTGGGTCCCAGCAGTCAAGGGGGCGAATCGTTTTTTCCGGGACTATCGGTGTACTAGAGTAGGGGTACCCTAGTATCCCGAACTTGTGCACGGGCAGTCGCAGCGTTCCGCGGCAAGGCTTGCCGAGTGGCCGCCAAGACCCTCCGCGGCTACTTTGAAGACCATTCAAGAACAAAGTACTCAAACCAAGGCCCCGGCAAGAGGAGCTTGTCGGGAAGGCCAACCAAGGCCCCGGCAAGAGGAGCTGGCCGGGAAGGAAGCAAGACCCCGGCAAGAGGAGCTTGCCGGGAAGGCCACTCAAGGCATACCAAGAAAACTTGCCGCGACGCACCACGCGTCCCGGCAAGGCCTGGTGAGCGAAAAGCTCCCAAACACGACAAGACGGCGACCGCGGCAAGGAGCTTGCCGCGGGAAACCCCCACTTCGTGCCCGCGCTCCAGCACACCTGCCAACGTGTCGCTCTGGGACCCTCCCAAGCACACGTGGTAGGAAGCCGTGCAGCTAGGGGTGCGAGGTGGCAAGCAGGCGCTGACAAGATAACCATCGTGGCAAACGGTGGCGTCCCTAGCGGTCCCTTTCGGTACTGTTTAGGCGACACAGACGGGCAATTAATGCCCTTGTCCCCTGCCGCCAGGGTTAGGTATGATAACACTGTACAGGTAGCTGTACCTACCACAACACCTTTCCATTTTTGCCCTTTACCTCCGTTGCCATGTCGGTAACCCCTTGAGCATATAAAAGGAGGCCCGGATGCAACGGGGGGAGGGGGAGCCAGTTCGAACACTCACGCTCGGTCCTGCCAGCCGCCGGTGTGTACTGTAGCACTCCGCGCTCCCGAGCTAGAAATCAATACCAAATCACAAAGCAGGAGTAGGGTTTTACGCATCCGTGCGGCCCGAACCTGGGTAAATCGCTCGCGTGCTTCGCCTCGATCTGCTCTTTGCGCGACCTCCGCCCCCGCCGAACCGAAAGGGACCCGGTCCGCCGGTCCCATAGGTGCCCGTGGATCAGCAACCCCGGCATCTCTGGCGCGCCAGGTAGGGGGCGTCGAAGTTGTGTGAACAAGATCCGGCGCTCTCGCGAGCTAGATCTTCATCATCTTCATCAACATGCCGCCGAACAAGAAAGTTTCGGAGGCAGCTGCTCCGTCCGCGCCGAGCCAGCCACCGCCGGAGCAAACGGTTGGTGGGGCAGGCACCGGCGGAAGGGCACGCGTCGACGAGGGGACTCACGGTGCTACCAGGTCCCAGGACAAGGCTGCGCTACCCATCGGCGGCGTAGCCGGCTCCCACGATGACCGGGCACACTCCAAGACCTCGGCGTCCGTGCATGCATCACGCCCATCTCAGGACCATCATGCACGTCAACCTGCCGATGAGTAAGGGAGTTAAGTTGCCAAAGTTTGAGCAATCAGATTTTTTAAATTTTGGGTTATCTCCCTTGAACGACCGCACTTTGTATGGAAAACCTGTGCGCGGAGGAACCAACTCGTAGCTAGTTGCGCCCTTACTTCGTTTCGAGTCTGCTCAACGACTTAAGTGAGCTGCTAGCGCCCTTACTTTGCTTCGAGTCCGCTCAGCAACTTAAGTGAACCGCTAGCGCCCTTACTTTGCTTCGAGTCCGCTCAGCAACTTAAGTGAGCTGCAACTAGTTGCGACAAGGTTTCTTGCCGGTAGCGGCACCGCCAGCAGGCTGCTGATGTTCCGCACTCAGTGCTCGCGGCTCAGGTGCCTGCACCGGCAAGTTCCCTAAAAGCGTAGGGTAAAAACATACAAAGGAAGGAATCAAGTAAAGGGAGTAACGTGAGGAAGGCGACCTTGTTCTTCGGCGCGTTCATTCCGCCAAGAATTCCAACAAGTTGACGCCGAAGTGGGAAGGCCCTTAACGGGTGAAACGAGTCACTAGGCTTGGCACTGTCTGCCTTGAGACCGAAGATGGCATTCCGGTGAGCAACTCCTGGAACATCGAGCCTCTTTGTAAGTTTTACCCGTAAGGCGCGGTTGTCGGACCCTGTCCGGCAACCACCCTTTTGTACAAAGTCTTGCCGCTGTTGCATGTGATCCTTTGTACAAAGCCGGGCGCAGATCCCGCGCATAAGTAAAGCTCATGCGCTCCGCACATTTTGTCAATTTTATGCTTCCTATTTTCTGGCATATATGATCTGACATTTTGTGCAGCACCTACTCCACGGTAAGCAATAACGAGCCGTAGAGCTCCATATCTGTATTTTCTCTTCTTTCTTTTTCACAAGGAAAGGAAGGCTCCCTCGCGCACAAGTTTGCCGGGGGGGAAAGGAGAAGAAAAGGGTATGGACCAGGCGTCGTTCAAGAATTTCGGCTTGCCGGGAAGCAAACAACAGAAAAGATAAGTCGCCAAAGTCTGAGCAATCAAATTCTTTTTAAAAAAATTTTAAGTTATCTCCCTTGAACGACCGCGCTTTGTATGTAAAACTTGTGCGCGGAGGAACCAACTCGTAGCTAGTTGCGCCCTTACTTCGTTTCGAGTCCGCTCAACGACTTAAGTGAGCTGCTAGCGCCCTTACTTTGCTTCGAGTCCGCTCAGCAACTTAAGTGAGCCGCTAGCGCCCTTACTTTGCTTCGAGTCCGCTCAGCAACTTAAGTGAGCTGCAACTAGTTGCGACAAGGTTTCTTGCCGGTAGCGGCACCGCCAGCAGGCTGCCGACGTTCCGCACTCAGCGCCCGCGGCTCAGGTGCCTGCACCGGCAAGTTCCCTAAAAAGCATAGGGTAAAAGCATACAAAGCAAAGAGTCAAGTAGAGGGAATAACACTGCAATGGCTACCCAGAATCAAGTTATATTACCAAAATAGCTTGTCGCAGCTCTAACAGATTGTTTTCATGACATAATGGGCAGCGACAAGAAAAGAAGAAATGAGCGGCCTAATCTACGCGATCGCCCTCGACCCGCTTGATCCCGCTCACCTTGTCCACAATGGCTGCGACAAGGGCCTTGAGCTCCTCCAGATCAGCTTCTGGCGGCAAGGACCTGAGGATGTTGGTGAGGTGGAGGCCCGGATTGCGGAAGGCCACCTTCATTAACACTTTCTCGAGGGCTCCTGCGCAGATCTCGCGCGACTCGTCAGCTAGTTGCTTGGGGATCCTCTCTCGGAGTCGCTGAAGGGCCGCCGCCACACCCTTGAAGAACAGGACGAGCTTGGCGCTGGGTTGGAGGTTGTCGTCGGTGGAATACCCGAGATCCTCTATCCCCAGTTGCGCCAGCTCCTTGTCGATGTCCGTGGCGGCGTTCACAAGGCTCTCCGTCCAGTGCGTCACGGTCTCCCTGAAGGCGTTCTAGGCGGTGGCAGCGCTCTCCAGCAGCGCCTTGTCGGCCTTGATTTCCTCCTTCAAGGCCGCCTCCCGCTCCTTGGCGCTGTCCAGAGTCTTGGTCAAAGTGGTTAGCTTCAACTCAAGATCCACGTTGGAGACCTTGGCGGCGCTGAGCTCCTTGCCCTTCTCGGAGAGATCGGCCTCCAGCCGCGCCACCTTCGCCTTCAACTCTTCCTTGGCGGCCTCAGCGGCGGCGGCAGCGTCCTCCGCTCGCTTGAGGGCTCCGCCAAGCTTCTCCTCGCGCGAGGCAAGCTCCTCCTCGTGGGCGTCGAGATTGACCTTCCGCTGCGCCAGCTCGCCCTCCTCTGCGGCTAGCTTCACAGCAGCAAGTCGCTGGCGCTCTTCGGCGTCGGCCTTCTCGAGGAGAAAGGCCTTCTGCGCTTCAACGAGCCGCTCACGCTCCTCCGCCAGGGATCGGAGGGCTTCCCGGTGGAAACCCCCGAGCTCTTCAGCGCGCTTTTCGATGTCTGCCCCCGCCTTCGCGACAAGTGCCTCGCGGGACTCCAGCTTGGCCTGTCGCGTGCGGTAGAGCGACATCAACCTGCGCAGCAGCCGCTCTTCTTCGGGCTCGTTGCTGCTGCCGCTTGGCGTGTGGACCAGCTTCAGCCCCGCGGAGGCGAGCACTTCTCCGTCGAAGACCTCCCCCTCGACCGGCGCTCTGGAGCTTGATGCCCAGGGAAGATTGATGAAGACGTCATCGCCGGCCTTCAGGTAGACGCCTGGCTGGGGCTCTCCGGAGCCTGGCGCTGCGGCAGCGGCGGACGGATCGGTGGTCGGTGTAGCGCCCGGCGCTCCTGCGGCCTCAGGGCCGTCAGTGCGATCGCCGGACCCCTCGCCAGTTGCCGCGGCGTCTGCCTTGGCGGCCTCTGCGCCGGCGGCGTCGCCACCACCGGTTGCCTCGTCAGCGGCGACCTCGGCTTCCATCTGCTCCGCAGCGGGTGGATCTGACGACCGGAAAAAGGGGGAAGAGTCAAGCAAAATCTAGCAAAAACTCAAGAAGATCAAGGGAAGAACCCAAGGGAAGTTTTGAAGCAAGAGGAGTACCTGCACTAGGTTCTGCAGTCATGGTCTCCGCCGTCGGGGGGCCACTAGCATTGTCCCTCGCCGGAGAACCCTCCCTTGCCGGAGACTTCTCCCTTGCCGGAGATCCCTCCCTTGCCGGAGACTTCTCCCTTGCTGGGGAGCCCTCCTTTGCCGGAGAATTCTCCCTTGTCCGGGGATTTTCCCTTGGCTCCCGGTGGGGCTGCTCGACTCCTACACAAGTCAACAAGCGGGTATCAGCAAAGACAAGTACCCATGCGCGCCTCGCCGCGGAAAATAATTCACACACTCACGCTGGGGGCTGCCATGGAGGAAAGTCGCCAGGTCCGTCAAGCTTGTCTCGGGCGCGTCACCTGCTGTCGTAGTGGGCTTGTCCTCGACAACGATCACCGGGGCCTTGGCTCTTTTTGCCGCTCTCTGGGCCAGAGTCCTAACGAGGGACAGATTCAGGGAAAAGCAAGTGAGAAACAAGGCAAACAGCAAGATTTGAAGAAATGCAAGTACAACAAGAGAAGCTTACTCTTCCTCTTCTTCCTCGTCGGAGCTTAACGCGGAGAAGTCGAAGCCCGGCGCGCGCCCGGCGCGAGGAGGCGGAGGAGAAGCTTCCCTTGGCCGCTTACTGGGAGCAGTGGCGGCGGTCTGAGACGACCCCGCTCCGGCTGTTGGCGCGGCGTAAGTAGCGGCAGGGTCGGAAGCGGTGGTCCGGCTAGACCCCGCTCCAGTTGCCGTCGTAGCGTGAGGCGCTCCCGCGGCAACGGTGTTTGCCGTGGTCGAGCGTGTCACGCGGCGTGGCGACTGTTGGCCCGCTTGCCGCTCCGCCACATCGCCAACCTTGCGGAGGCGCCTTCTTGGTGGGGATGGAGGCTCTGCTTCTGGTGGGCTGTCTGAAGACGAGGTGGAAGAAGAGTCAATTTGCAATGAGCTGCTCGTGTCCTTGGCGGGCTCGCTCGGCTCGGTGTCTTGCCCGGCAAGCCCCTTCTTGCCGGCAGGCTCCCCTCGCTCGGCACAGCTTGCCGCTTCTGCTGCATCGGCCTCCTCCGCAGTAAACCCGAACTCGCCCGCGGCTGCGGCTGCCGCTGCCTCCTCCAGCCTAGTGGCGATGAGCGCCATCTCGGCATCCATGGTGTCGCGGGTGAGGCCGTCCTTCTCGTCGAGGCGGATTGGCACTTCCACCAAGTCATCGAAGAATTGCTGCACGACCTCGTCTACAGGCTCCTGCCAAGTTGGCACAATCCCATGCGAGTCGCACTCCGGCATCATTGCACGGATGCGGTCGAGCTCGGAATTGTTGCACAAAGGCACGACGCCCCCTGGCAACCTGAACACCTCGGGATGCTGGGGGTCATATTTGAACAGCTCCTGCAGCATCGCGTTGAGCTCCAGGACTGTGAAGTTGTAATTGAGGCCTGGCCGCAGCCTCATGATATCCGCCGCGTTCTTGAACTCCCAAGTGGGCCTCCCCCGTTCCTGCAAGGGGGCGATGCGGCGGCGAAGGAAGTCTGCGCCAACAGCACCAACGGTGAGCCCGGCAAACCTCAGGCGCAGGATCCTGGTGACGGCAATCTTCAGCTTGGCGTCCTCCGGAGCCATGTCACTCCAATCGCTGCCGCGTGCTACTGGGGCGCCGGATGGTAAATGGCTGCGGGTTCTCCTCGTCAATCCAGCACCAATCAGCTCTCCACTCCTCCCACTTGCCGCGGATCTCTCCCTCTAGATAGGTCTCCTTCTTGCCGGCCCTTGAGATCCAGGCAATCCCGCCGGATAGAGGCTCTCCTCTCTCTACTCGGCGTATGAAGAAGTGGCGGAAGAGGGCTACATTGGGAAGGACTCCGACAAAGTTTTCGCAGAGGTGTGCGAAAACTGCCATGGTCAGGATGGCATTGGGGGTGAAGTCAAGGAGATGGAATCCATAGGTGTTCATGATGTCGCAGAAGAAATCTGAGAAGGGCGGACAGAGCCCGCAGTAGAAGAACAGAGCAAAAAAAGGGGTACCCATTCGGAGCCTCCTTCCAAGCAATGGCGGGGAGTACCTTTGGGCGCGGATGCGCGCGCGTCTCCGCCGACCAGAAGAGGTAGTACTTCTCCTTCAGCTCCTTCGCGGCAAGCTTGGGGGGGAAAACTGCCCGCTCCTTCCGTAGCACCGCAAGCCGCTGCGCCTCGGTCGACTTCACGGCTTTCCCCTTGTCGGATTTCGGAGCCATGGTGAAAGCAGTGGAGGAGGCCGACGGCGTTGGTGATACTGGTGGCAATGGGGGGCGGAGCGCTGCTCTCTCTCTGCTCTGGGAAGGCGAGGGAGCGGCGGAGGTTTCTGAGATTGGAAACAGCAACGGGCGAATGTGCGAACTGCCCCCATTTCCTCTGCTTATAAAGGGGGAGGGGGCGGATGTTCCGCATTTCCGAATAAAATAACCACCCACGACATCGCCCATGACGCCGCATTCAACGCGTGCCGTTTTGGGCGCACGCGGTGGAAGCGGGGAGATATGCGGCGTGACCTAGGCCGCGCGTGCCCGTGCACTGTTTTGGGCCTGGCCCAACAGCGCTCGGCACCGTGTCTGGCCCAGGCCCGGGGGCTCCTGTCGGTGTACTAGAGTAGGGGTACCCTAGTATCCCGAACTTGTGCACGGGCAGTCGCAGCGTCCCGCGGCAAGGCTTACCGAGTGGCGGCCAAGACCCTCCGCGGCTACTTTGAAGACCATTCAAGAACAAAGTACTCAAACCAAGGCCCCGGCAAGAGGAGCTTGCCGGGAAGGCCAACCAAGGCCCCGGCAAGAGGAGCTGGCCGGGAAGGAAGCAAGACCCCGGCAAGAGGAGCTTGCTGGGAAGGCCACTCAAGGCATACCAAGAAAACTTGCCGCGACGCACCACGCGTCCCAGCAAGGCCCGGTGAGCGACAAGCTCCCAAACACGACAAGACGGCGACCGCGGCAAGGAGCTTGCCGCGGGAAACCCCCACTTCATGCCCGCGCTCCAGCACACCTGCCAACGTGTCGCTCTGGGACCCTCCCAAGCACACGTGGCAGGAAGCCGTGCAGCTAGGGGTGCGAGGTGGCAAGCAGGCGCTGACAAGATAACCATCGTGGCAAACGGTGGCGTCCCTAGTGGTCCCTTTCGGTACTGTTTAGGCGACACAGACGGGCAATTAATGCCCTTGTCCCCTGCCGCCAGGGTTAGGTATGATAACACTGTACAGGTAGCTGTACCTACCACAGCACCTTTCCATTTTTGCCCTTTACCTCCGTTGCCATGTCGGCAACCCCTTGAGCATATAAAAGGAGGCCCGGATGCAACGGGGGGAGGGGGAGCCAGTTCGAACACTCACGCTCGGTCCTGCCAGCCGCCGGTGTGTACTGTAGCACTCCGCGCTCCCGAGCTAGAAATCAATACCAAATCACAAAGCAGGAGTAGGGTTTTACGCATACGTGCGGCCCGAACCTGGGTAAATCGCTCGCGTGCTTCGCCTCGATCTTCTCTTTGCGCGACCTCCGCCCCCGCCGAACCGAAAGGGACCCGGTCCGCCGGTCCCATAGGTGCCCGTGGATCAGCAACCCCGGCAGGGACGCACTTCCTTGCGTGCGAAGATGTAGCTCGTGGGTCCCAGCAGTCAGGGGGCGAATCATTTTTTTCATGAAATATGGTGGCCCATCCGGTGGGTCCCCGCTATCAGGTGGAGGAATAATTA
This sequence comes from Triticum urartu, assembly GCF_056163025.1. Classification (NCBI taxonomy): domain Eukaryota; kingdom Viridiplantae; phylum Streptophyta; class Magnoliopsida; order Poales; family Poaceae; genus Triticum; species Triticum urartu. Next base: position 112,787,896 of record NC_141879.1, read on the forward strand.
TTTTTCACGTAATAAGGAGGCACTTCCTTGCGGCTGCCGTGGACCTAGCTGTCAGCCTCTCCACGTACAGTTCACGTCCGATGGAAGTCGTTCCTTGACCATGTTGACCATGCCGCACCGGGAGCACCAGGGCGGTGGATGACGGCGAGGCCTAGGAAGGGGACGACGCGGAGCCGGGGAAGACGCAGCAGTGGATGCACACGCGGAGAGGAGTACAAGGGTTCACTGATTCGGCTGCGCTGCCGTCGACGCAGAATAATAGGGGGTGTGGGTGAGTGGAGGGATGGCCTGGCCAGCGGTGGGAGTAGTAGGGGGCGGTGAGGCCTCCGCGGCAGCACAGCCGGCCACGGGAGGCAGGAGCAGGCGGCACAACCGGCGCTGCTTTGGGCGGCTGGAGCAAGAAGACCAGAGGTTGAAGAAGCACGACAGCCATTGGATGGACATCGTACGATCACTGCAGCTAGAATCGTTTATATTGACTAAGTTGACAAAACCCTTGGTACGTCAACTTAGTAGGCCCACAGGTCAGCTTCCAAAACGGTGCGCTCCAGATGTCTGGGGGAGGAATCATTTTTGGGCGGGTGAAGCTACAATATCCGAGATTGAAGAAGAAGCACGACATCCATTGGATGGACATCCAACGGCCACTGCTGCTAGAACCGTGTGTTGACTATAAGTTGACAAAACCTTGCATACACGTCAACTCTGTTTTTTTAGGGGACGCGTCAACTTAGTAAGGCCAGAAGTGTGTGGCAGAGAACTTATAGCCCATTTGAGATTTGTAAGAATGTGTAGCCCATTTTTGAATTCTAATGGAATTTACTATAGCCCATTTATAGTTTGTTAAAAGTACAACCCATTTCAACCAACTGTTCAAAACAGAATTCAATAAAATTTCCCACATTTTGATGGGATCCGAAATATTTTTATCCCGAAATTTCTAGTCAGATTAAATACAATTTCAATATAAATTTATATTATGTAAAAATCCAACGAAACATTGCGCTCGCAACAATTAATGAAATTAAAATTTTCAATATCCAAAAATAATATTTTATAAAGTAATCACGTGTTTGGTGCATTTTTTTATAGTTACTGCCCAGTTTTTATAATTACATCCCATTTATTATTTCTTAAAGCCCATTTTATTGTTAAGCCTAATGCATCCCTCCTAGAAAAGATTTGCAGCCCAGCGGGGCGGAGAATAACAACTTGACCTTGCCTGGGTATTCCTAAAAAAAGTATAGCTGGGCTAGCCATTTTCAGCTTGAAAAAAATTAATATCTAGGCTGGATATCTGGCCTGGGCTAGACGGGCCACAACCCACCCAGTTAATACCTGCAGCGATGTTTTCGTTGTTGTTCAAAGGAGGAAAATTAATATCTGGGCTAAACATCGAAAAATTCTGCAGTGCTCACACCTCAAAAACACAAATACTACTCGAGCTGCTTGGTCTCAGCTGTCGGTTGCTTCTTGTGCAATTCTCTCATTTATTGACTACTACATAGGTTGACAAATGGTGTGGGACCGTGATGTCAGGAAACCAGGAGGAAGCAAAATAAATTATAGTTATATATATATATATATATATATGTATGTATATATATAAAATAAGGAGGCACTTGCGTACGTGAGGCCATGGACCTGGTGGGTCCCCATTGTCATCCTCTCCAAGTAAAGTCATCTCCTCGCCCGGCACGCTTTCCGCCCGAAACAGTCAGCGCTGCCTGCCCCGCTTCCCGGTGCAGGCGATTGCTCCGCCTTCAAACGACACAAGTGCCGTCCGTCCGTCCATCTGCCGCCCACATTAATGATACGCGGTTGCCGAGGCGGCCATTCCGGCGCCACACGTCCGTCCTTCCACCCGCCCACCATTGCTATATCAACTGCTGCGCCCGCCATAGCCGCAGTCATCCGCATCCGTTCTCTTTCTCCTGTCCACACCACTACTGCCCACCATGGCTTCCTCGCGCTCCAGCGCTCTTCGGGACGGGCGAACGATAGACCACAAGGAGATAACAGCCATTGCTGCCGACCGGCTGGCCGACAGGCAGCCGGAGGACGACGACGTCCCAATGGAGAACATGGTAGTCGACGATCCGGCGCCAAGCCCCTCCTCCGCGCCATCCTCGTCGGTGCATTGCACCATGATCATCGGTGAGGCCCGTTCCCAATATATGGACAGGGTGAGGCAGATGTGTGAGGAGCAGTTCCGGGAGGCGCAGGCCGACGCCGCCTACAACCACCATCTCCTCCAGGAGCACCTGCAGGCGGAGGAGCAGATCGCCGCGGAGCGGGCGGAGCAGGAGGCGCTGCTCGACTCGTACCGCTCTGCCCGCAAGGGCCGCCTCGAGCGCTGGCGGTACCGCATGCGGGTGGGGGAGGCTGCGGCCGCCTACAAAGAGGCTAGCAAAGAGGGCGATGAAGCGGGCGAGGCGCTGTTTGGCGAGACCGAGGACGAGGCAGAGGACAATGCCGGCTCCGACGAGTCCCCGCTCCGATGGCGTCGACGAGGCCCTGCTCCGCCGAGGCCCTGCGACACCAACAACGAGGCAGAGGACACCATCGGCTCCGCTGAGGCCCCGCCCCGCCAACAGCGAGGCAGAGGACATCGCCAGCTCAGCCGAGGCCCCACCCTGCCGGCAATGTGGGGGAGGATTTCCACCGCTCCGCTGAGGCGCCGCCCACCAGCAACGAGACAGAGGACATCGCCGGCTCCGCCGGGGCCCCGCCCCGCTGCCAACGAGGCTGCGCCACACAGAAAACGAGGAAGAGTAGAACACGGTAGGTCGCCGCCGCTCGGGTCCAAGTAAGGCCACCGTTGCTACCCTCCGGTTGAATCCAAGCTAGGCGGGTTGACCATTGACGGCCGGTTAGCTTCTTGGCGATGACGTGGAGTCGGAGATCTGCGCTGGAGAAGAACACTGCTTCTACTTAACTGCTGGTGCAGTTGGCTGACTAACACGTGGGCCCAACAGGCCACATGTCAGTTACGCAACTGCACCTGCAGTTAAGTCACTGAAGCTTCTGTTCGGCTCAGCGGGACACAGGTGGGTAGCTTCAGTTAATTAATTATACCTCCAGCGCACCCCTTTTTAGTTGACGAATGTATGTAATGTAATGAAATCCGGCATGTTTATATGAAATCCGACCGTGTATGAATGAATTTATTTCGATTAGTTCGAATTCCTGTATCACTGGCATTGGATGAACATGCAAAACAATACGTACTAGCATTATTCCCAGGGTGATCACCTTGTTTGCAGCAGTTTCACATGTACTCCCTCCGATCCTTTCTAGTCTGCATACACGTTTTGTCTGCAGTCAAAGTATCTCTACTTTGACCAATCTTATACAAAAAAGTATGCACTTTCACAATGTGCGAAGTAAAAAGGAACAGAAGGAGTACAAAGAGTTTGAGCAGCCTTTTAGCGTTTGTGTACATTGCAATCAAACACACAGGCCTGGCAATTCATAGAGAACATTCAAAACAATCGATGATTATGCATCTCAGCGACTCACATGTCAGAGGCAATATTTACTTCACAACTAAAGAATAAAGAAAAAATTGATCGACGCTGCTGACAGCAAAGGGCGTCCCATTCGAAAATATCAAACACATGTCTTGCTAAAATCAATGAGCAAAATTTGACAAGGTTGTCCCATTCCAAAATATCAAATGCCTACGATTGTGGAATGGGCAGGGTTTGCCATCAGTTCGGACATTGACATGGCACCTCGTGCTAAATAAACCAGCTGTTCTTTTTGTGCAGTTCCACCAAAATCAACCAAATTCGCGCGTAGCTTGTACGATTTCGCCCTTATATGTTGCAACGCCTTGAACTTATCGGCACCTCCTTTCTTGTGGTGGAAATGAATGATTCGATGTATTCATGAACATTTTGTGCAGTTCCCATTGAAATCAAGCTGAGCACCCCTGTTTGCACAAATACAAAAAAGTGATTAGTATAAAGCAAATTGTACTATGAATTGACAGTTTCAACAGGCACATACATGGTCCATGTAGAGCACACTTTTAGAAAAATGGAACTCACCAGAAAGAATCCTAGAACAACATTGTACTCGCGCATCACAACAAAAATGGAGATTTGTCAGTCCTTCTGAGGTGAAGTTAGTTTGGTCTTGTGGGGAGTAATGTAACCATCCTTCAACTCCTCCTTCTGATGAGAAGATAGATAGGGCTTCTTCATCCTGGCATAATCGGAACTAGTCACTTCACATACTCCATATTCTTCTTCAGAGGAAGAAGATCCTGTTGTGCAAAGACAAGAGGACTACTAAATGCTAGCATCCCTGTTTGCTCGAAAAAAGGAAAGGAAATATTTAAAACATCATAGATGAAGCACTTCTCAAGGACAATACCACTTTTTCATGACAGTATCTAAACAGTAGCACAACACCAATAGAGATGACAAAGCTCAATCATATGGATGAAATCAGTGGGCGAGTACCAACCTTTGTTAGGAGGCTTATTGTGTAGAGCATACAGATGAATCACTTCTCCGGAACCATCTGTTGCTGTCTACGGTGGTGGCCATGCTTACTATATACTCCTCGATTAGTTTAATGTTTCCAACATCTTCTTGTGCCGTTCCACTAAAATATATGGTATCTTCAAAGAAGATCCCTGTTTGCACAAGTAGAGATAATTACATATTACATTAAGAGTGGTGTCGGTGTCAAAACCGGCGGATCTCGGGTAGGGGGTCCTGAACTGTGCGTCTAGGCCGGATGGTAACATGAGGCAAGGGACACGGAGTTTTACCCAGGTTCGGGCCATCTCGATGGAGGTAAAACCCTACGTCCTTCTTGATTAATATTGATGATATGGGTAGTACAAGAGTAGATCTACCACGAGATCGAAGAGGCTAAACCCTAGAAGATAGCCTATGGTATGATTGTTGTTGTGTATGTCGTCCTACGGACTAAAACCCTCCGGTTTATATAGACACCGGAGAGGGTTAGGGTTGCACAAAGTCGGTTACAATGGTAGGAGATCTGCATATCCGTATCTCCAAGCTTGCCTTCCACGCCAAGGAAAGTCCCTTCTGGACACGGCACGAAGTCTTCAATCTTGTATCTTCATAGTCCAGGAGTCCGGCTGAAGGTATAGTCCGGCTATCCGAACACCCCCTAATCCAGGACTCCCTCAGTAGCCCCTGAACCAGGCTTCAATGACGATGAGTCCGGTGCACAGATTGTCTTCGGCATTGCAAGGCGGGTTCCTCCTCCAAGTACTTCATAGAAGATTTTGAAGACAAAGACAGTGTCCGGCTCTGCAAAATAAGTTTCCACATATTGCCATAGAGAGAATAATATTTACACCAATCTAATCTGCTGACGTATTCCATAGCATGACACACCACGGCCAAGCCTTTATTCGAGTCGTTTCATTATCCCACCTTAGCGCGTCATGCGAGGCGGTTTCCTTGGAACGTCTTGTTAAAGCAGAGATCGTGTCCCCTTATTCCGGGATTCTCATCAATACGGGCGTGGGTAACCCAACCGCGCCATTGATTTACGGCGCTTGGAGATAAGCGAGTTTTACCAGGCTGGTGGGGACATGTAGTTGTGTCCACCCATATAAGGGGATAAGGATCCACCTTTTCACCTACGCCTTCTTCCTCCTTCGCCTATCCATTCTTGCGCACTCGAGCTCCAGCGCCCAAGTCCGCACTCCCCACCTCAACCTTCTCCAGCCATGTCCGGAGCGGGAGGCAAGTGGATGGTCTCCTCCGTCACGGAGGGACACATCAAAAAGCTGAGGAAGGCCGGATACCTGTCTAACGGCATCGCGTACCGGCTTCCCAAAAAGGGGCAGCTCATCCCCACCCCTAGGCCCCATGATAGGGTGGTGTTCCTCCCCCATTTCCTCCGTGGACTGGGCTTCCCTCTCCACCCATTTGTCCGGGGGCTCATGTTCTACTACGGCCTGGATTTCCATGATCTGGCCCCAAACATTGTCCTCAACATCTCGGCGTTTATCGTCGTGTGCGAGGCTTTCCTCCGCATCCGCCCCCATTTCGGCCTGTGGCTCAAGACTTTCAACGTCAAGCCGAAGGTGGTGTGCGGCAACCAGGCGGAGTGCGGAGGCGCCATGGTGGGCAAGATGGCCAACGTCCTATGGCTTGAGGGCTCCTTTGTGGAGACCCTGAAGGGGTGGCAATCGGGGTGGTTTTACATCATCGAGCCGCGCGACGCCGAATGGGCCGCACCCCCCGAGTTTCGATCCGGACCCCCTACGCGGCTCACCTCCTGGAAGGAGACGGGCCTGTCATGGGGTAAGAAACGAGAGCTGACCGGACTCCAAACATGCATCCAAACCCTGGTGGACAAGAATCTCAAACTTGTCAACGTAGTCCAGGTTATGCTCATCCGCCTGATCCTCCCGTGTCAACAACGGGCTTTCAACCTGTGGGAGTTCGACCCGGCGTGGCACCAAACTCTGAGCAGGCTCTTCGACACGACGGACGAAGATGCCTGGAAGGTGCTTTTCAAGGGCACCGAGGCCCCCGCATCCGCTACCGAGGATCGCGGATTCAGTACGCAGCGTCACGCTCATGCGGTAAGCTGTTTTTTCCTTTTACAGGGTATCAGTTTTTCATAGTTTGACTCCATGCGGGATCTAAGCTTCCTTACCTTTGACATGATTGGCAGGTGACATCCGGACAGATCAACTGTCCGGCTCCTTTGCCTGAAGGCCCAGCGGACGCTCGCTTGGCAAAGCTGCTGGTTTCGGCACCCTATGTGGTGCTAGAGAAGAAGGCCGCGAAAAAGGCCACGGGGACTCGAAAGAGTGCCCGGCGCCAGGAGGTGTCGGATCCATCATCCGACGGTTCCGAGGTGCATTCCTCCCGTGAAGACGAGGAGGAAGAAAAAGAGACGTCTCCCCCTCCAGCGGGAGGGGAGAAGAAAAGGAAGGCCGCCCGCTCTGGGAGGCCGGAGGGTCCAAGAAGTGGAAAACCCTTCCTCGGGACTACTCCACCGACGCCGACGACGGCGGAGAGGAGTGGCAGCCCAGGGCCAAGCCCCTGGCAAAATCGTAAGTATCCGGATACCAGAGTAATTCATAGTATTCGTTTATTGCACAGCTTTCCCTTACGTCGAATATGTTTATGCATCCCACCCAAAGACCGGCTCGACGCATCATTGAGCGGTTCACTGGACTCGCCGGATGTGAACTCGCTTCCGACGGCTTCCTCCCCCCGCCCTACGGACGACACCGAAGTTTTGTCCCAACAGGTTCCAAGCCGGGAGGAGGTGGTCCCGGAGGCGCCGCAAGGCGACCTCCGGACTCCAGGAGTAAAGGGGATGAAACCCCCCAGGGCTCCAAGTCCGGCTCTAGGCCGGACACCGCTCCAGAACCTTCAAAGGTTCTAGAGTCCGGCGGGGGACCTCCTTCCAAGAGGAGCAAGCCCACCGTGCCGGTGGCCCCCATCCAACCGGAGGCGCCGGACAATATGTTGGAGGTGCTCCAAGGCGCCTCCATCGACGAGGAGCACTGCACTATTATGAGTGCGGTGGTCCAGAAGGTTCAGTCTGCCAAGAGCGGACTAACTGAAGCTTGTACTAGCCTTTTAACATGCTTTGAGGTAAGTAAAGAATGTGTAAATAATATTACCGCATAGACAGTAGCCCCTGATGCTCTGTTTGGCGTTCGGGAAGAAAAGCCGAATAGAGGATCAAATAAAATTCGCAGGAGTCTAACAAAAATGAGTCAATATGCATATGCAGGCTTCTCTACTTGCGTCCGCCGCACTGACTGCGGAAGTGGACACGCTAAAGCAGAACCTCGAGCGGTCCGCGCAAGAGCTCGGGCGTGCCAAGAAGTAGCTCGAGGTCAATGAAGGTAAGAAATACCTTGTTTTTAAATATATATAAAAAGGTGCAATTGCAAAGAATGACATGATTGTCGTGGCTATTGTAGGGGCAACGTCTGAGGTGGCGACCCTTAAGCAAGCGCTCGTCGAGGCCGAGAAGAGGGCGGTCTCGGAGCACACCGAGCGGGAGAAGTATGAGGCCGAGGTTGGCAAGGTACGGCAAGAGCTCCAGGCTCTCATGGAAAAATATGAGAGTTTGGAGCTTGACTCAAAGACGCGAGCGTCCGAGCTCGCGGTGGCTATTGAAAATGCCAAGTCTGCCAAGGCCGAATCCCAGAAAACCCTCCAGGAGTTGGATGAGGTGAAGAAGATAGCGGCGGGTAAGGCATTCTTTATGCAAAGCAAACACATAAACGTGAGTTACTTGTTACTTACCCGAATCCGGAGCTCTCCAGGAGCGTTCGCAGATCTTCCCTGGAGTGTGTCTGATGCCGCCACATTCTATCGAGCCGAGGTGGGCAGCTCGACAGAGAAGGTGTTCTGGTCTCAGTATGCTGAGGCCGGACACCCCGTGCCCCTGAGCGACCAGCTGAAGCAACTGGTCGAGCTTCACAAGGCGGCCGAATAGGCCATGAAGGGCCTCATTGTGCGGCTGTGGCCTGGAGGGGCTCTGCCTGGGAGCTAATTCGGGCTGGTGCGGCGGCTGGTGGAGGCCTGTCCAAGGCTCGAAGTCATCAAGCGCTCCGTCTGCATTGAAGGTGCCCGTAGGGCCCTTGCCCGTGCTAAGGTGCACTGGGGCAAGCTGGATGCTGAGAAGCTTGTGAAGGACGGGCCACCGCCGGGGAAAGAGCATCGCAAGCCCGAGAATTACTATAAGGATGTTCTGAAGGGTGCATGCCTTGTGGCGGATGAATGTTCTAGGGATGTAATTTTTGAGTGAAATTTGCTCGTTTTGTCCTGTGCGCTGAAAACTTTTTGAGTGAAATTTTTGAGTGTAATTTTTACGAAGTCTGACCCGAACCGCATGGCCGAGGTCAGACCCGTAGGGCCTGACGGGAAGGAGATCCCTGTGAGTTTAGTATATGGCCAAGTAGAGTTGGCCGCAAAGTATTCCCAGCAGGACTGTAAATTAGACAGCCTGTTAGATGGTATGGAAGAGGAATACAATCAGTCATAATGACCATGTAATTTTGAATTGACATGTGTAATGCCTTCTAGCCGGATTGTAGATCGTTTGTCGTTGCCGACCTTTTTGCTTCAACCTCGAGACCTGACGGTCTGGAGTGTGTCCGAATACCATAGCGGTTATATAAGAACCGTGGTATGCGTGGAAACCAGGCGTAGGGGTCATTAGTGCTTTATCAGACAAGTGCCCAACTAGTTATGTTATATTACATGGTTAGTAAGAAACATCTTCCAGAGAGAATAGTTCCGTCAGGGGTTCCTTTCGCTGGGAGGCATGCCCTAAAGTGCATGTCCGGACTGCGTAAAAAGACGCAGAAAAAGCATTTGGGGGCGCATAAAATGGGTAAAAAGATCATCTTTTATCTCACCGACCGAATATTCCCTTAAGAACGCTAGCTTTCGGCTTCACCCAGTCTGAGGTACACATCCGGCTGATCTGGCAGTAACAATGGCAGAGGTGTTCCCTTTACCACCTAGCTGAACAATCGGGAACGTAGGGGTAAGCACAGGAGCCAGGCAACCCAGCTTGGCCAAAACTTAAGTCATATCGATGCATATAATGGTGAAGAAAAAGGTACATGCGGAAGTTTGACGCATGTGTTGGGCATGAAGCCCATATAAATAAGCTTCTGTTAAAGAAGCCCCCAGGTTTAATGAGCGCGAGTGGCGCATCACTTAGATGAGCCTTTAAGGGCGATAAAAGAAAAGAGGGGAAGGAGAGAAATGTAAGACAGAAAAATGCAAAAAATGGACAGAGGAAGGAGACAAACACAGAGTCCGGCGCTAGGCGTAGAATCTTCGGAGACGGGTGGCGTTCCATGGGTTCGGCTCGAGTCGGTTATCCGACGCATCTCGCAGGCGGTACGCCCCGCCAGTCAGGACTTGGTCGATTATGAATGGACCTTCCCACTTGGGCTTGAGTTTGTCCTTTTTCTTGTCCGGCAGGCGTAGAACTAGTTTGCCGACATTATAATTTTTGGCCCGTACTTCTCTGCTTTGATATCTTCGAGCCTGGTGTTGATAGAATGCGGAACGGGCTTTTTCCACGTCGCGCTCCTCCTCCAAAGCGTCCAAACTGTCCTGCCGATCGAGCTCGGCTTCTCTTTCTTCGTACATGCGCACTCGAGGTGAGTCATGAATTATGTCGCAGGGCAGAACTGCCTCTGCGCCATACACCATGAAGAATGGTGTGTATCCGGTGGTGCGATTCGGCATGGTCCGCAGCCCCCAGAGTACGGAGTCAAGCTCCTCTACCCAGTGCGTATTAGATTCCTTAAGGGACCGCACTAGTCTGGGTTTAATGCCGCTCATGATAAGACCATTTGCACGTTCGACCTGGCCGTTGGTTTGAGGGTGATAGACGGAAGCATAATCGAGCCTGATGCCCATGTTTTTGCACCAGAGTTTTACCTCGTCGGCGGTAAAGTTTGTACCATTATCGGTTATGATGCTGTGGGGGACGCCATAACGGTGTACAACCCCGGATATGAAGTCTATCACAGGTCCGGATTCGGCCGTTTTAACAGGCTTGGCTTCTATCCATTTGGTGAATTTATCCACCATGACTACTAAGTATTTCTTTCTATCGGTCCCGCCTTTAAGGGGTCCGACCATGTCAAGCTCCCAGACCGCAAAAGGCCAGGTGATTGGTATAGTTTGGAGTGCGGTGGGTGGCATATGGCTTTGGTTGGCAAAAAGTTGCAACCAGCGCATCGTTGGACTAAGTCCTGAGCGTCTGCCCGGGCCGTCGGCCAATAAAAGCCTGTACGGAAAGCCTTGCTAACAAGGGACCGAGCAGCGGCATGGTGACCACCGAGTCCGGCGTGAATTTCAGCCAAAAGGTTCCGCCCTTCCTCTTCGGAGATGCACCTTTGAAGGACTCCGGTAGTGCTTTTCTTATAAAGCTCTCCCTCATGGACTCTGTAGGCTTTAGATCGCCGCACTATGCAGCGGGCCTCGTTTTGGTCCTCCGGGAGTTCTTGCCTAATAAGGTAGGCTAGGAATGGTTCTGTCCACGGGGCGATGACCGCCATTATTACGTGGGCTGAAGATGTAATTTCATTATCAGAGCCTCCAATTGTGTCAGTTTGTTCGGCGTCGAATGGTGCGACTGGGTCCGGGCTGTTATTTGCGGGTTCCCCCTCCCATGCTACAGATGTCTTGAACAATCTTTCCAAAAAGATGTTGGGGGGGGGGACTGCATCGCGTTTTACTCCGATGCGTGCAAGGACGTCGGCTGCTTGATTGTTTTCTCGGGCTATATGGTGAAACTCCAGCCCTTCGAACCGAGCTGACATTTTTAGGACGGCATTGCGGTAATCTGCCATTTTTGGGTCCTTGGCATCGAAGTCGCCATTTATTTGGGATATCGCGAGGTTCGAATCCCCGCGTACCTCTAGGCGTTGAATGCCCATGGATACTGCCATCCGGAGACCATGTAGAAAGGCCTCGTATTCGGCTGCGTTGTTGGAGTCCGTGTACATAATTTGGAGTACATATTGGACTGTGTCCCCTATGGGGGATCTCAAAACGACGCCAGCCCTTAGTCCGGCCAACATTTTGGAGCCGTCGAAATGCATGATCCAGTTTGAGTATGTGCCGTACTCTTTAGGGAGTTCGGCCTCTGTCCATTCTGCGACGAAGTTGGCCAAAACTTGCGATTTTATAGCTCGCCGTGGCTTATAGGTTATATCGAATGGGAGGAGCTCGATGGCCCATTTTGCGATCCGGCTCGTTGCATCGCGGTTGTTGATAATATCGTTAAGTGGTACTTCCGAGCCTACTGTTATGGAACACTCTTGAAAGTAGTGTCGTAGCTTTCTGGATGCCATGAATACCGCGTATGCAATTTTTTGATAATGCGGGTACCGTGATTTGCATGGAGTGAGGACAGTGGACACGTAGTAGACCGGCCTTTGAAGGGGGAATTTGTGTTCGTCCGTTTCCCGCTCGACAACGAGCACTGCGCTGACAACTTGATGTGTTGCTGCAATGTACAATAACATTGGTTCGCCGGTGTTCGGCGCGGCCAGGACTGGGTTTGTTGCCAATATGGCTTTTATTTCATCAAGTCCGGCCGTGGCGGCATCCGTCCACTCGAAGTGTTCGGTGCGCCGGAGTAGGCGATAAAGGGGCAGTGCCTTTTCTCCCAAGCGGGAGATGAAGCGGCTTAGAGCCACCACGCATCCGGTTAATTTTTGTATTTGTTTGAGGTCCTTTGGGATATCCAATTGTGACAAAGCTCGGATCTTGGCTGGATTTGCTTCAATTCCTCTACCGGATACAATGAAGCCCAAGAGCTTTCCGGCTGGAACACCGAAGACGCATTTTTCCGGGTTGAGCTTGATGTCGTATTTTCAGAGGTTATCAAATGTGAGCCTCAAGTCGTCTACTAGAGATTTGACATGTCTTGATTTGATGACCACGTCATCCACATATGCCTCCACTCTTTTGCCGATCTGATTTGCCAGACATGTCTGGATCATGCGCTGATATGTTGCGCCAGCGTTTTTTAGCCCGAAGGGCATTGTGTTGAAGCAGAATGGGCCGTATGGTGTGATGAATGCTGTTGCAGCTTGGTCTGATTCTGCCATCTAGATTTGATGGTAACCGGAGTATGCGTCGAGGAAACACAAGGAATCATGTCCTGCGGTGGCATCGATAATTTGATCGATACGGGGGAGGGGGAAGGGATCCTTTGGGCAAGCCTTGTTAAGGTCTTTAAAGTCGACACACAGGCGCCAAGATTTGTCTTTCTTTGGTACCATCACCAGGTTTGCTAGCCAATCCGGATGTTTTATGTCTCTAATGAATCCGGCCTCCAATAGCTTGGCTAGCTCTTCTCCCATGGCCTTTCTCTTAGGTTCGGAAAAACGCTGAAGGGCTTGTTTGACAGGTTTGAATCCTTTTAGGATATTTAAGCTGTGTTCGACCAGCCTGCGTGGGATCCCTGGCATGTTTGAAGGGTGCCAGGCGAAAATGTCCCAATTCTCTCGTAGGAACTCTCGCAGTGCGGCGTCTACGTCGGGGTTCAGTCGTGCCCTGATGGAAGCTGTTTTATTGTGGTCCGTTGGATGGACCTGGAATTTGACTATTTCGTGGCTGGCTTGAAGGATGTGGACTTGGATTTTTTGTCGAGTATCACATCATCCCTGTTAACCGTGGAGCGCAGCGTAGTCAGTTCCTCGGCCGCTAAGGCTTCGGATAGTGTCTTGAGGGCTAATGCGGCCGTCTTGTTTTCGGCGCGGAGTGCTATGTCTGGATCACTAGCTAGAGTGATGATTCCATTCGGCCCGGGCATCTTAAGCTTCATGTACCCGTAATGGGGTATTGCTTGGAAGATTGTGAATGCTTCCCGCCCTAGTAAGGCGTGATGTCCGCTTTTAAATGGGGCCACCTGAAACGTGACTTCTTCGGACCTGTAATTATCCGGCGTGCCGAACACCACATCTAGTGTGATTTTTCCTGTGCAGCGTGCTTCCCGACTGGGGATTATTCCTCTAAAGGTTGTGCTGCTTCGCTCGACGCGGTTCCAGTCTATTTCCATTTTTTGAAGGGTTTCCTCATAAATGAGGTTCAGTCCGCTGCCTCCATCCATGAGCACCTTGGTGAGGCGAAAGCCGTCCACTATGGGACTGAGGACCAATGCGGCTGTTTCTCGGGCTGTTCGGAATCTAGGTTCATCACTTGCGTTGAAGGTGATAGCAGTGTCGCTCCATGGATTTATTGTTGCAATTTGATAGACTTCGGCGAGGCTGCGGAGTGTTCTTTTTCGCATATTGTTTGATGTGAAAGTCTCGAAGACTGTGAGAACGGTACTGGTGTCCTCGGGCTGGCATTCTGCGGCCTCCCGATTTAAGAGGTCCTCGCCAATTTTGGCTACCTGCTGGAGTATCCAACACGCTCTAAGGCTGTGAGTTGGTGTGGCGTCCTCTGTACTGTGAATTCTACAGGTTCCATCAAGCCACCTTTCCAGTATGGTCCCATGCCCTGTAGAGGGTTTTGGCTTTTTGCTATTTACTCCGGGTGTCTTATGAGGATGCACCCTCTTAGTTCGGACGGGATTATTATTCAAGGACGGATTATCCCAAAATTTTATTTCGGTTTTCCAGGCACTTTCCATCGCACAGTACTTTTGTACTATGAACGCCAAATCAGCGAAGCGTGTAATATCACGGCGGCTTATGGCGTTAAGGATTCCCTCGTCCGTGCAATTACTGCAGAAGATTGATATTGCGTCTTCCTCGCGGCAGTCCTTTATCCTGTTCATAACCAGGAGGAATCTGGCCCAATAATGATGTACTGTTTCATCGGGCCTCTGCCTGACTTGGGAGAGATCGCTTATATTCGGGTGGGTGGGTGTTGTTGAATTTGAGACTTCACCCGATCCAAGATTCGGAGGCCGAAGAGTTTCCAAACTCTGAAGTTCGGATTCTTGGATGTTGTCCAGCAACTCCGGCCCGTTGCCTGATCCTTAGCTCAGGTCTTGAGTTACATCCTCCTCTCCGCGGGTATCCGGCTTGGAGGGGTCGGGAATTCGGACGTAGCTGGTCCTTAAAATAGATGAAGGGACGCCGCACTGCGCCTCTACCACGGCAACGTGGTGGGTGACTTGGGGAGAGTTAATTTCTCTTAGATCGGGTTTAAGCCCAACCTGGTCATAATCCGTAGTGACCCCCAGGGCGGCGATGCGATCCAAGAGCCCGTTTACGGAAGAGAGCTCCATTGGATCTAGCTGCTCGACGAGTTCCGAGCTGATGTGTAGGTTGCTTTTGACGATCCGAGAGGTCACCGTTGGTGCAACAGCCGAACAGGCGGTCATGAGGAAACCACCTAGCCGGAGGGTTTGGCCGACAGCCAAGGATCCCTTAGCAACGGCGCCGTCTTTGAAGACAGGAGAAGGCATCCTTCCTGATTGTGACGGGACAGAGGAACTCTCAATGAAAGCACCAATGTCGGTGTCAAAACCGGCGGATCTCGGGTAGGGGGTCCCGAACTGTGCGTCTAGGTCGGATGGTAACAGGAGACAGCGGACACTTTGTTTTACCCAGGTTCGGGCCCTCTCGATGGAGGTAAAACCCTACTCCTGCTTGATTAATATTGAAGATATGGGTAGTACAAGAGTAGATCTACCACGAGATCAAGGAGGCTAAACCCTAGAAGCTAGCCTATGGTATGATTGTGTATAGAGTTGATCCCCTACGGACTACAACCCTCCGGTTTATATAGACACCGGATAGGGTTAGGGTTACACAAAGTCGGTTACAATGGTAGGAGATCTTGAATATCCGCATCGTCAAGCTTGCCTTCCACGCCAAGGAAAGTCCCATCCGGACACGGGACGAAGTCTTCAATCTTGTATCTTCATAGTCTAGGAGTTCGGCTGAAGGTATAGTCCGGCTACCCGAACACCCCCTAATCCAGGACTCCCTCAGTGACCAATGCGCATAAATATTGAGGTGTTAGGACAAAATTACCCTTGGCAAATTTGTTGGTTAGTGGCAAGTAAATCAGTGAGTGCAGGAAAGTAAGAGATACATGCAATCGAGGGAGAGATACTTTCCTTCTTTTGCTATAAGGAGAGATGCATGCAATCAGGAGATAGAAGCTTTCCTTTTTCTGGAGGGCTAAAAAGGGAATTAGGAGGATTTAGAAGAAATGCACCTTACATTATGGAATTTTATCAAAAAACAAATACACATTATATAAAGGAACGGAGGGAGTAGATTGAGACAAGAAGCATGGGAGGAAGTTGAGATGCACACAACAATGCATCAACTCAAGTACAAGTCATGTTTGGAGTATCGTCTGGTAAACGTAGGTGCCAGCGAAGATTAAAATCAATTGATGACGAGTGTTGCGATCACTTCCTGATATCCTGACTAATAATGTACTGCAAAAAACAGAATATCCATTGGGACCTGAAGAGCAAGGGTATGTAATAATTGAAGACCTTCCTCATGTGAGAACGAATCTATCATTCCATGCAGTTCTCCTATGAGCCAATGATCAGCCTTGCATTCAACTAACTGTTTTTATCTTGGCCATGAACTTAGTTTCAACCTCACTAGCTTTTCTACATACAAGGATTAATATATTCTTATGTAGGGACATGAATTTTATTTAAGCATGTAAAATATTTTATAATATTCTCATAATAGTAATACATTAAAACAGAGCTGTATTTATGAAGAACAAAGGACCAAGATCTATAATTTCACTAGTGATATCTCCCGAAACAACATATACATGATAAACAAATTACAACTGCATATCGGTTAATTGCAGCTTTTATGTTCGATCATACATCTCATGATTGCATATAGGCATAACGTCATTATGTCTATAGACCACTATTTGACATGGATCTATAGATAATACTCCACCAAAATACCACTCATAAGCATGCGTCTCTAAGTATTAAGTAAAACACAATATTGAATTAAGCAACGTGGCATGATGTTAATAGTATATTATATTTACATCCAGCTCATCATCAAGAAACCAGGTAACTATCTTTTGATTCATAGTCACTATAAGCTTTTCCTTTTTTTCACTGAGATAGATTACTTGCGAGGTTAAACATGCAACATGCATGACTCTCTCATGAAGACCATTCATATAAATGTAAATAGGCCACTTAAAGTGTGCATATATAAACCATGCAACAAAGAACTCAAACAAAACAAAAACTGCGTATATAATTTGATCATAACATGAAAATTCACACCACAATAAATAAAACAAATAAAGCATATATTGAAGGAAATATGCCCTAGAGGCAATAATAAAGTTGTTATTTATATTTTCTTATATCATGATAAATGTTTATTATTCATGCTAGAATTGTATTAACCGGAAACTTAGTACATGTGTGAATACATAGACAAACAGAGTGTCCCTAGTATGCCTCTACTTGACTAGCTCGTTAATAAAGATGGTTAAATTTCCTAGCCATGGACATGTGTTGTCATTTGATGAACGGGATCACATCATTACAGAATGATGTGATGGACAAGACCCATCCGTTAGCGTAGCATAATGATCGTTCAGTTTTATTGCTACTGCTTTCTTCATAACTTATACATGTTCCTCTGACTATGAGATTATGCAACTCCCGAATACCGAAGGAACACTTTGTGTGCTACCAAACGTCACAACGTAACTGGGTGATTATAAAGGTGCTCTACAGGTGTCTCCAATGGTGTTTGTTGAGTTGTCATAGATCGAGATTAGGATTTGTCACTCCGAGTATCGGAGAGGTATCTCTGGGCCCTCTCGGTAATGCACATCACTATGAACCTTGCAAGCATTGTGACTAATGAGTTAGTTGCGGGATGATGCATTACGGAACGAGTGAAGAGATTTTCCGGTAACGAGATTGAACTAGGTATTGAGATACCGGCGATCGAATCTCGGGCAAGTAACATACCGATGACAAAGGGAACAACATATATCGTTATGCGGTTTGACCGATAAAGATCTTCGTAGAATATGTAGGAGCCAACATGAGCATCCAAGTTCCGCTATTGGTTATTGACCAGAGATGGGTCTCGGTCATGTCTACATAGTTCTCGAACCCGTAGGGTCCGCACGCTTAACGTTCGGTGACTATCAGTATTATGAGTTTATGTGTTTTGATGTACTGAAGGTTGTTCATAGTCCCGGATATGATCACGGACATGATGAGGAGTCTCGAAATGGTTGAGACATAAAGAATGATATATTGGACGGCTATATTCGGACCCCGGAAGTGTTCGGGGTGATTTCGGGAAAAACCGGAGTGCCGGAGGGTTACCGGAACCCCCCGGGGAACTAGTGGGCCTAGATGGGCCTTAGTGGAGAGAGAGAGGGGCTGCCAGGGCAGGCCGCGTGCTCCCCCTCCCCCTTGAGTCTGAATTAGACTAGGAGGGAGGTGGTGCCCCCCTTTCCTTCCCCTCTCCCACTCCTTCCTTTCCCCTCCTAGTAGGACTAGGAAAGGATGAATCCTACTCCTACTAGGAGCAGGATTCCTCCTCTCCTTGGGCGCCTCAAGGGCTGGCCAGCCTCCACCTTGCTCCTTTATATACGGGGCAGGGGGGCACCCTAGAACACACAAGTTAATTGTTTCCAGCCATGTGCGGTGCCCCCCTCCACCATAATCCACCTCGGTCATATCGTAGAGGTGCTTAGGCGAAGCCCTGTTCCAGTAGCATCATCATCACCGTCATCACGCCATCGTGCTGACGAAGCTCTCCCTCGACACTCTACTGGATCGTGAGTTTGTGGGACGTCACCGAGCTGAACGTGTGCAGATCACGGAGGTGCCGTACTTTCGGTGCTAGGATCGGTCGATCGTGAAGACGTACGACTACATGAACCGCGTTGTCATAACGCTTCCGCTTACGGTCTACGAGGGTAGGTAGACAATACTCTCCCTTCTCGTTGCTATGCATCACCATGATCTTGCGTGTGCGTAGGAAAATTTTGAAATTACCGCGTTCCCCAACAGTGGCATCCGAGCCAGGTCTATGCGTAGATGTTATATGCACGAGTAGAACACAAATGAGTTGTGGGTGTGGGTATATACATATTGCTTGCCATCACTAGTTGATTCTTGATTAGGCAGTATTGTTGGATGAAGCGGCTCAGACCGACATTACGCGTACGCTTACGCGAGACTGGTTCTACCGACATGCTTCGCACACATGTGGCTAGTGGGTGTCTGTTTCTCCAACTTTAGTTGAATCAGATTCAATGAACATGGTTCTTTCTGAAGATCAAAAAACAATCACTATACCGCGTTGTGTTTATTTGATGCGTAGGTAAGAACGGTTCTTGCTCAACCTGTAGCAGGCACGTAAAACTTGCAACAACAAAGTAGAGGACGCCTAACTTGTTTTTGCAGGGCATGTTGTGATGTGATATGGTCAAGACGTGATGAGATATAAATTGTTGTATGAGATGATCATGTTTTGTTAAAGTTATCGGCAACTGGCAGGAGCCTTATGGTTGTCTCTTTATTGCATAATATTGCAAGCGCCATATAATTGTTTTACTTTATCCCTATGCGATAGCAATAGTTGCAAAAGCAATGGTTGGTGAGACGACCATGTGACGACACATTGATAGAGATCAAGATGATGGAGATCAAAGGCACAAGATGATGATGGCCATATCATGTCACATATTTTGATTGCATGTGACGTTTATCCTTTATGTATATTATTTTGCTTAGTTCAGCGGTAGCATTATAAGATGATCTCTCACTAAATTTCAGGGTATAAGTGTTCTCCCTGAGTATGCACCATTGCGATAGTTCATCATGCCGAGACACCACGTGATGATTGAGTGTGATAAGCTCTACGTTCACATACATTGGGTGCAAGCCAGTTTTGCACACGTGGAATACTCGGGTTAAACTTGACGAGCCTAACATATGCAGATATGGCCTCGGAACACTAGAGACCAAAAGGTCGAGCGTGAATCATATAGTAGATATGATCAACATAGTGATGTTCACCATTGAAAACTACTCCATCTCACGTGATGATCCGACATGGTTTAGTTGATTTGGATCACGTGATCATTTAGATGACTAGAGGGATGTCTATCTAAGTGGGAGTTCTTAAGTAATACGATTAATTGAACTTTAATTTATCATGAACTTAGTCCTGATAGTATTTGCATAACTATGTTGTAGATCAATAGCTCGCGATGTAGCTCCCCGTTCATTTTTGATATGTTCCTAGAGAAAAACTATGTTTAAAGATGATAGTAGCAATGATGCGGACTAGGTCTGTGATCTGAGGATTATCCTCATTGCTGCATAGAAGAATTATGTCCTTGATGCACCGCTAGGTGACGGACCTATTGCAGGAGCAGATACAGATGTTATGAACATTTGGTAAAGCTCGGTATGATGACTACTTGATAGTTTAGTGAACCATGCTTTACAGCTTAGAGTCGGGACTTCAAAAATGTTTTGAATGCCACAGAGCATATAAGATGTTCTAAGAGTTGAAATTGGTATTTCATACTCATGCCCGTGTTGAGAGGTAGAAGACCTCTGACAGTACTTTGCCGATGATACGTCCATTTTGCATCATGCTTTTATATCGATATTTATTGCATTATGGGCTATTACTACACATTATGTCACAATACTTATGCCTTTTCTCTCTTATTTTACAAGGTTTACATGAAGAGGGAGAATGGCGGCAGCTAGAATTCTGGGCTGAAAAGGAACAAATATTAGAGACCTATTCTGCACAACTTCAAAAGTCCTGAAAGTTCACGGGAGCACATTTTGGAATATATAAAAAATACTGGTGAAAGAATTAACCAGAGGGGGCCCACACCCTGACCAGGAGGGTGGGGGGCGCTCCCTACCCCCTGGGCGCGCCCTGTCTCGTGGTCTCCCTGGCAAGCCTCCGGTGCCCATCTTCTGCTATGTGAAGTCTTTCGTTCGAGAAAAAAAATCATAAGCAAGCTCTCGGGACGAAACTCCACCGCCACGAGGCGGAACCTTGGCGGAACCAATATAGGGCTCCGACGGAGCTGTTCTGCCAGGGAAACATCCCTCCGGGAGGGGGAAATCATCACCATCATCATCACCATCGACCCTCTCAGCGGGAGGGGGTCAATCTCCATCAACATCTTCACCAGCACCATCTCCTCTAAAACCCTAGCTCATCTCTTGTATCCAATCTTTGTCCCAAAACCTCAGATTGGTACCCGTGGGTTGCTAGTAGTGTTGATTACTTCTTGAATTTGATGCTAGTTCGTTTATTTGGTGGAAGATCATATGTTCAGATCCTTTATGCATATTAATACCCCTCTGATTATGAACATGAATATGATTTGTGAGTAGTTACGTTTGTTCCGTAGGACATGTGAGAAGTCTTGCTATAAGTAGTCATGTGAATTTGGCATTCGTTCGATATTTTGATGAGATGTATGTTATCTTTCCTCTAGTGGTGTTATGTGAACGTCGACTACATGACACTTCACCATTGTTTGGGCCTAGAGGAAGGCATTGGGAAGTAATAAGTATATGATGGATTGCTAGAGTGACAGAATCTTAAACCCTAGTTTATGCGTTGCTTCGTAAGGGGCTGGTTTGGATCCATATGTTTCATGCTATGGTTAGGTTTACCTTAATACTTCTTTTGTAGTTGAAGATGCTTGCAATAGGGGTTAATCATAAGTGGGATGCTTGTCCAAGGAAGGGCAGTACCCAAGCACCGGTCCACCCACATATCAAATTATCAGAGTAACGAACGCGAATCATATAAGCGTGATGAAAACTAGCTTGACAATAATTCCCATGTGTCTACGGGAGCATTTTCCTTTATATAAGAGTTTTTCCAGGCTTGTCCTTTTCTACAAAAAGGATTGGGCCATCTTGCTGCACCTTATTTACTTTTGTTACTTGTTACTCGTTACAAATTACTTATCACAAAACTATCTGTTACCGATAATTTCAGTGCTTGCAGAGAATACCTTACTGAAAACCGCTTGTCATTTCCTTCTGCACCTCATTGGGTTTGACACTCTTACTTATCAAAAGGACTATGATAGATCCCCTATACTTGTGGGTCATGAAAACTCTTTTCTGGCGCCGTTGCCAGGGAGTGAAGCGCCTTTGGTACGTGGAATTTGGTAAGGAAAAATTTATATAGTGTGCTGAAATTTACTGTCACTTGTTACTATGGAACATAATCCTTTGAGGGGCTTGTTCGGGGTGTGTTCACCCCGACCAGTAGAGCAAAGAGTTGCTCCTCAACCTACTGAACCTACTGAAAATGTTTACTTTGAAATTGCTTCGGGTATGATAGAGAAACCGCTAGCTAATACTTTCACAGGTGATGGAACATTACATCCCGATTTGCACCTAATCTATGTGGATGAAGTTTGTGGATTATTTAAGTTTGCAGGTATGCCCGAGGATGTTATCAAGAAGAAGGACTTCCCTTTATCTTTGAAGGGAAATGCATTGACATGGTTTAGGCTATGTGATGATATGGGATCATGGAACTACAACCGATTGAAATTGGAATTTCATCAGAAGTTTTATCCTATGCATCTGGTTCATCATGATCGTAATTATATATATAATTTTTAGCCTCACGAAGGTGAAAGCATCGCTCAAGCTTGGGGGAGGCTTAAGTCAATGTTATATTCATGCCCCAATCATGAGCTCTCAAGAGAAATTATTATTCAAAAATTTTATGCTCGGCTTTCTCTCAATAATCGTTCCATGCTCGATACTTCTTGTACTGGTTCTTTTATGATGAAGACTACTGAATTCAAATGGGATTTATAAATGCAACTCTGAAGATAGGGATCTCGACGAAGGTAAGGAGTCAGGTATAACACCTAAGTTTTATTGTGTTAAATCTTTTATGGATACCGATGTTTTCCATGAATTTAGCACTAAATATGGACTTGACTCTAAGATAGTAGCTTCTTTCTGTGAATCCTTTGCTACTCATGTTGATCTCCCTAAGGAGAAGTGGTTTAAATATAATCCTCCCATTGAAGTAAAAGTAGTTTCACCTATTAAAGTTGAAGAAAAGACTATCACTTATAATGTTGATCCTGTTGTTCCTACTGCTTATATTGAGAAACCACCTTTCCCTGTTAGAATAAAGGATCATGCTAAAGCTTTAACTGTGGTTCGTAAGAGTAATACTAGAACACCTACACCCCCTGAGAAAATTAAAGTTGAACCTAGTATTGCTATGGTTAAAGATCTCTTGGCCGATAATATCGATGGGAATGTTATTTACTTATGTGATGAAGCTGCTAGAATTGCTAGACCTGACACTAAGAATAAACATAGACCTGTTGTAGGCATGCCTGTTATTTCTGTTAAAATAGGATATCATTGCTATCATGGCTTATGTGATATGGGTGCTAGTGCAAGTGCAATACCTCATTCCTTATACAAAGAAATTATGCATGATATTGCACCTGCTGAGATAGAGGAAATTGATGTTACAATTAAGCTTGCCAATAGAGACACTATTTCACCAGTTGGGATTGTTAGAGATGTTGAAGTCTTGTGTGGGAAATTTAAATATCCTACTGATTTTCTTGTTCTTGGTTCCCCACAAGATAACTCTTGTCCCATTATATTTGGTAGACCCTTCTTGAATACTGTTAATGCTAGGATAGATTGCAAAAAGGATGTTGTTACTATTGGTTTGGGGGATATGTCTCATGAGTTTAATTTTGCTAAATTTCATAGACAACCCCATGATAAAGAATTGCCTAGTAAAGATGAAATTATTGGTCTTGCTTCTATTGCCGTGCCTCCTAATGATCCTTTAGAACAATATTTGCTCGACCATGAAAATGATATGTTTATGAATGAAAGAAGGGAAATAGATGAAGTATTCTTTAAACAGGGACCTATTTTGAAACACAACTTGCCTGTTGAAATCCTAGGGGATCCTCCTCCACCCAAGGGTGATCCCGTGTTTGAGCTTAAACCATTACCTGATACTCTTAAATATGCTTATCTTGATGAGAAAAAGATATATCCTATTATTATAAGTGCTAACCTTTCAGAGCATGAAGAAAAGAAATTACTGAAAACTCCAAAGAAGCACCGTGCTGCTATTGGATATACTGTTGATGATCTTAAGGGCATTAGTCCCACTCCATGCCAACACAAAATAAAATTGGAGAAAGACGCGAAACCGGTTGTTGATCACCAACGACAGTTAAATCCTAAGATGAAAGAAGTGGTAAGAAAAGAAATACTAAAGCTTCTGGAGGCAGGTATAATTTATCCCATTGCTAATAGTCAGTGGGTAAGTCATGTCCATTGCATCCCTAAGAAGGGAGGTATTACTGTTGTTCCTAATGACAAAGATGAATTGATCCCACAAAGAATTGTTACATGTTATAGAATGGTAATTGATTTCCGGAAATTAAATAAAGCTACTAAAAAGTATCATTACCCTTTACCTTTATTGATCAAATGCTAGAAAGATTATCCAAACATACACATTTTTGCTTTCTAGATGGTTTTTCTGGTTTATCTCAAATACATGTGTCAAAAGAGGATCAAGAAAAGACAACTTTTACTTGACCTTTTGGTACCTTTGCTTATAGACGTATGCCTTTTGGTTTATGCAATGCACCTGCTACCTTTCAAAGATGTATGACTGCTATATTCTCCGACTTTCGTGAAAAGATTGTTGAGGTTTTCATGGATGATTTCTCCGTATATGGAGCTTCTTTTGATGATTGCTTAAGCAACCTTGATCGAGTTTTGCAGAGATGTGAATAAACTAATCTTGTCTTGAACTGGGAGAAGTGCCACTTTATGGTTAATGAAGGTATTGTCTTGGGGCATAAAATTTCTGAAAGAGGTATTGAAGTTGATAAAGCTAAGGTTGATGCTATTGAAAAGATGTCGTGTCCTAAGGACATTAAAGGTATAAGAAGTTTCCTTGGTCATGTCGGTTTTTATAGGAGGTTCATTAAGGACTTCTCTAAAATTTCTAGGCCTCTGACTAATCTCTTACAAAAAGATGTTCCATTTGTATTTGATGATGATTGTGTAGAAGCATTTGAAATACTTAAGAAAGCCTTGATTTCTACACCTATTGTTCAGCCACCTGATTGGAATTTACCCTTTGAAATTATGTGTGATGCTAGTGATTATGCTGTAGGGGCTGTTCTAGGATAAAGAGTTCATAAGGAATTAAATGTTATCCAATATGCTAGTAAAACTCTAGACAGTGCCCAGAGAAATTATGCTACTACTGAAAAATAATTTTTAGCAGTTGTATTTGCTTGTGATAAGTTCAGACCTTATATTGTTGATTATAAAGTAACTGTTCACACTGATCATGCTGCTATTAAATATCTTATGGAAAAGAAAGATGCTAAACCTAGACTTATTAGATGGGTTCTCCTACTACAAGAATTTGATTTGCATATTATTGATAGAAAGGGAGTTGAGAACCCCGTTGCAGACAACTTGTCTAGGTTAGAGAATGTTCTTGATGACCCACTACCTATTGATGATAGCTTTCCTGATGAACAATTAGCTGTCATAAATGCTTCTCGTACTGCTCCATGGTATGCTGATTATGTTAATTACATTATTGCTAAATCTATACCACCTAGTTTCACATACCAACAAAAGAAAACGTTTTTCTATGATTTAAGACATTACTTTTGGGATGACCCACAGCTTTATAAAGGAGTAGATGGTGTTATTATACGTTGTGTACCTGAGCATGAACATGAACAGATCGTACATAAGTGTCACTCCGAGGCTTATGGAGGACACCATGCTGGAGATAGAACTGCATTTAAGGTATTGCAATCCGGTTTTTATTGGCCTACTCTATTCAAGAATGCCCGTAAGTTTGTCTTGTCTTGTGATGAATGTCAAAGAATTGGTAATATTAGTAGACGTCAAGAAATGCCTATGAATTATTCACTTGTTATTGAACCATTTGATGTTTGGGGCTTTGATTATATGGGACCGTTTCCTTCCTCTCATGGGTATACACATATTTTAGTTGTTGTTGATTACGTTACTAAGTGGGTAGAAGCTATTCCAACTAGTAGTGCTGATCATAACACCTTTATTAAGATGCTTAAAGAAGTTATTTTTCCAAGGTTTGGACTCCCTAGATACTTAATGACTGATGGTGGTTCACATTTTATTCATGGTGCTTTTCGTAAGATGCTTTCTAAGTATGATGTTAATCATAGAATTGCATATCCATATCATCCACAGTATAGTGGTCAAGTAGAACTAAGTAATAGAGAGCTTAAGTTAATTTTGTAAAAGACTGTTAATAGATCTAGAAAGAATTGGTCCAAGAAACTTGATGATGCATTATGGGCTTATAGAACAGCATATAAAAATCCTATGGGTATGTCTCCGTATAAAATGGTTTATGGAAAAGCATGTCACTTACCTCTCGGACTAGAACATAAGGCATATTGGGCCATTAAAGAGCTCAATTATGATTTCAAACTTGTCGGTGAGAAGAGGCTTTTTGACATTAGCTCACTTGATGAATGGAGAACCCAGGCTTATGAAACTGCCAAACTATTTAAAGAAAAAGTTAAAAGATGACATGACAAAAGGATACAAAAGCATGAGTTTAATGTAGGTGATTATGTTTTGCTATACAACTCTCGTTTAAGATTTTTTGCAGGCAAACTCCTCTCTAAATGGGAAGGTCCTTACATTATCGAGGAGGTCTATTGTTCCGGTGCCATAAAAATCAACAACTTCGAAGGCACAAATCCGAGGGTGGTGAACGGTCGAAGAATCAAACATTATATCTCAGGTAGTCCTATAAATGTTGAAACTAATGTTATTGAAACCGTAACCCCGGAGGAAAAAATAAAGGAAACTTTCCAGAATGTTTCAGACTCCGAAAAGGAATAGGTATGAGGTATGGTAAGTAAACCGACTCCAATACAGTTCTAATAGCAAATTTCTCCGTTTTGGAATATTTAAGAAAATAGGAAAATAAGAAGCAGTCCGGAAAGGACACGAGGCGTCCATGAGGGTGGAGGGCGCCCCCTGCCTCGTGGGCACCTCATGTGCCCTCCGGACTCTGTTTTCTTGCACGATACTTCTTTTGGTCGGTAAAAATTCATTATATAATCTCCCGAAGGTTTTGATCACCGTACCACACAAATATCCTCTATTTTTGTTCCGAGCTGTTTTTCTGATAGATCTAGACCACCATGATGTCTTCAAGTGCCCCCAAGGACAAGTTCTTCGAGAAGGTCATCAACCCCTACCTCGCAGAAGTGCTGCAACATCCTCAAACCATTGAGATGCGTGAGGGGTTGCTGCACATCCGCGATGTTGAGGGACCAAGGAGGACCGGAAGCATGGACACAAGGCTTGAGGAAATGGAGCAACAAGTTTTCAAGTGCCAGGAGATGGTGGAACGTGGACTCGACATCAATCATATAATGATCACAGAGTTCACCAACAACCACAAGCTGGATGCCAAGAACATTGGGGAGGCCATCTTCAAGCTTCACGAGAAAATTGAGCGCCTCCAAGCCCAGATCTATGACCTGCAAAACCAAAACTATGAGTATGAATATAGATTCAAGAAGATGAGTTTGGCTATAGATTTGAGGATCCCGGAGACTCGATCATCCTTTTACGATGGTGAGCCTATGCCTTGGAAGACGGACAACAAGCCTACATCATCAACAAGTCCACCATCGCCACCCCCAAGGAAAGAGCTATAAACACATGGGTATGGGCACTCCCCTTGGAAACTGCCAAGCTTGGGGGAGTGCCCTGGTATGGTATCACCATCACACTCTTATCTTTACCGTTTTTCTTAGTTTGATCCTTTTAGTAATATTTTGATCTAGTAGAATAAAGTTTTAGTAAGATCTAGTTTTGAGTTTTTCTTTATGATCCTTCTATGTAATCAAGTCCGTGGGCTATATATAATAAAGATTAGTTTCGAGTCAAGGGCTTTGATTATCTTACTATGATCTTGAGGGAATAAAAGAAAGAATAAAAAGAATTAAAGAGATCATATTGATCTTATGGAGAGTAATGACTTCACATATAAAGAGTATGATGAATAAAAGTTGTTGAGAGTTGACAAACATAGTTTTGGTCATCGTTGCAATTAAAAGGAAGTAATAAAGAAAGAGAGATTTTCACATATAAATATACTATCTTGGACATCTTTTATGATTGTGAGCACTCATTAAAATATGACATGCTAAAAAGTTGACGTTGGACAAGGAAGACAATGTAATGGCTTATGTTTTCTTACATCTGAAATAAATTATATTGTCATGGATCATCCAACATGTTGAGCTTGCCTTTCCCCCTGATTCTAGCCAAATTCTTTGCACCAAGTAGAGATACTACTTGTGCTTCCAAATATCCTTAAACCCAGTTTTTCCATGAGAGTCCACCATATCTACATATGGATTGAGTAAGATTCTTCAAGTAAGTTGTCATTGTTGCAAGCAATAAAAATTGCTCTCTAAATATGTATGATTTATTAGTGTGGATAAAAAAGCTTTATACGATCTTGTGATGTGGAAGAAATAAAAGCGATGGACTGCATAATAAAGGTCCATATCACAAGTGGCAATATAAAGTGATGTTCTTTCGCATTAAGATCTTGTGCATCTAACCAAAAAAACACATGACAACCTCTGCTTCCCTCTGCGAAGGGACTATCTTTTTTACTTTTTTCTTACACCTTATACAAGAGCCATGGTGATCTTCACCTTTCCTTTTTACATTTTATCTTTTGGCAAGCACATTGTGTTGGAAGGATCCTGATACATATGTCCAATTGGATGTAAATTCACGGGAGCACGTTTTGGAATATATAAAAAATACTGGCGAAAGAATTAACCAGAGGAGGCCCACACCCTGGCCACGAGGGTGGGGGGCGCGCCCCCCTGTCTCGTGGGCCCCCTGGCAGGCCTCCGGTGCCCATCTTCTGCTATATGAAGTCTTTTGTCCGAGAAAAAATCATAAGCAAGCTCTCGGGACGAAACTCTGCCGCCACGAGGCGGAACCTTGGCGAAACCAATCTAGGGCTCCGGCGGAGCTGTTCTGCTGGGGAAACATCCCTCCAGGAGGGCGAAATCATCACCATCGTCATCACCATCAATCCTCTCAGCGGGAGGGGGTCAATCTCCATCAACATCTTCACCAGCACCATATCCTCTAAAACCCTAGCTCATCTCTTGTATCCAATCTTTGTCCCAAAACCTCAGATTGGTACCTGTTGGTTGCTAGTAGTGTTGATTACTCCTTGAAGTTGATGCTAGTTGGTTTATTTGGTGGAAGATCATATGTTCAGATCCTTTATGCATATTAATACCCCTCTGATTATGAACATGAATATGATTTGTGAGTAGTTACATTTGTTCCTGAGGACATGGGAGAAGTCTTGCTATAAGTAGTCATGTGAATTTGGCATTCGTTCGATATTTTGATGAGATGTATGTTGTCTTTCCTCTAGTGGTGTTATGTGAATGTCAATTACATGACACTTCACCATTGTTTGGGCCTAGAGGAAGGCATTGGGAATTAATAAGTAGATGATGGGTTGCTAGATTGACAGAAGCTTAAACCCTAGTTTATGCGTTGCTTTGTAAGGGGCTGATTTGGATCCATATGTTTCATGCTATGGTTAGGTTTATCTTAATACTTCTTTTGTAGTTGCGGATGCTTGTAATAGGGGTTAATCATAAGTGGGATACTTGTCCAAGGAAGGGAAGTACCCAAGCACCGGTCCACCCACATATCAAATTATCAAAGTAACGAACGCGAATCATATGAGCGTGATGAAAACTAGCTTGACGATAATTCCCATGTGTCCTCGGGAGCATTTTCCTTTATATAAGAGTTTTCCTAGGCTTGTCCTTTGCTACAAAAAGGATCGGGCCATCTTGCTGCACCTTATTTACTTTTGTTACTTGTTACCCGTTACAAATTACCTTATCACAAAACTATTTGTTACCGTTAATTTCAGTGCTTGCAGAGAATACCTTACTGAATACCGCTTGTCATTTCCTTCTGCTCCTCGTTGGGTTCGACACTCTTACTTATCGAAAGGATTACGATATATCCCCTATACTTGTGGTTCATCAGCCTACAAGATGGAGGAGAATAGCTCAACTAGTTAGCATGTGCTCAAATTGTCTGGGTACTACAATTGCTTGAATCAAGTGGGAGTTAATCTTCCAGATAAGATAGTAATTGACAAAGTTCTCTAGTCACTATCACCAAGTGACTAGAACTTAGTGATGAACTATAATATGCAAGGGATAAAGAAAGTAATTCCCAAGCTCTTCTCAATGCTGAAATCGGCGAAGGTAGACATCAAGAAATAGCATCAAGTGTTGATGGTTAACAAGACCACCAGTTTCAAGAAAACGGGCAAAGGGAAAGAAAGAGGAACTTCAAAGAAGAATAGCAAGCAAGTTCTTGCTCCCATGAAGAAGCTCAAAGCTGGACCCAAGCCTGGAACTGAGTGCTTCTACTGCAAAGGAAATGGTCACTGGAAGTGGAACTGCCCTAGATACTTGGCAGATAAGAAGGATGGCAAAGTGAACAAAAGTATATATTTGATATACATGTTAGTGATGTGTACTTTACTAGTGTTTATAACAACACCTCAGTATTTGATACTGGTTCAGTTACTAAGGGTAGTAACTCAAAACGGGAGTTGCAAAATAAACAGGGACTAGTTAAGGGCGAGGTGATGATGTGAGTTGGAAGTGATTCCAAGGTTGATAAGATCACCATCGCACACTCCCTTTCCCTTCGGGATTAGTGTTGAACCTAAAATAAATGTTATTTGGTGTTTGCGTAGAGCATACTATTATTGGATCATGTTTATTGCAATACGGTTATTCATTTAAGTGAAGGATAATTGCTATCACTACAACAAAAAAGACACATCCGTGACATTTTGGGCTGAACGAGTTTTTTTCCTGTCATACATATGACACTTCTATGATGATAATTGTGACAAAACCCGGTATAATCATAGATGTGGTGGGCTCCTACTTCTATGACAAAAAATCATGACAAAAAATAGGCTTTTCATCCTGGGCGGGCCGGAGACACAGCTGCATGACATTCTTTGGGCCGTCCATGACGGAAAAAACCATGGTAGAAGCGAGGGCGAGGAAAATTTCGGGGAGTTCCCGGTTACGGTGGGAGGTCGGGGGCCGAGCGATGCGCGTTTCTCTCGTACATGTACGCGCGTGTGTGCGAGGCGTTGGCTCTAATTGAACCCGAGCGAGGCGTCGGGCTCTAACTGAACCCGAGCGATTGCACTGCAGGCTACACGTTACTGAACCCGAGCAATTGATCATGGCTGTTAACTGAACCCGATCGAGCGATTCCTTCGCTACTGCTGCTAACTGAAGCCGATCGATGCTGCCTCTGGGAGGAACAGTGAGCGTTGCGGGGGTTTTTGGATGAACAGTGAGTGGTGGCGTTGCCTCTGGATGAACAGGACCCCGTGGTGTGGAGGGCTGGATGAACAGTAGACGGTGGAGGGGTGCCCGTGGAGGGGTGGTTGAACAGGACCCCGTGGTGTGGAGGGCTGGATGAATAGTAGACAGTGGAGGGGTGGTTGAACAGTAGCCGATGGAGTAGCGCACAGTGGAGGCTGGATGAACAGGAGCCCGTGGAGGCTGGAGGAGGTCGACTGTAGCCCGTGGAGGCTGGAGGAGGTCGACGGTGGAGATGAACAGTATCCCATGGAGTCCCATTTTGCGGTACGCCACACCCCCCCGATGAACAGGACCCCCGTTTTGACCGTAGGAGGTCCGTTTCGTCCGTTTTGCGGTACGCCACACCCCTCCCGATCAACATAACCCCCGTTTCGACCGTAGGAGGTCCATTTCCTCCGTTTTGCGGTACGCGACACCCCTCTCGATCAACAGGACCCCTGTTTCGACCGTAGGAGGTCCGTTTCGTCCGTTTTGCGGTACGCCACACCCCTCCCGATCAACACGACCCCCGTTTCGACTGTAGGAGCTCCGTTTCCTCTGTTTTGCGGTACGCCACACCCCCTCCCGATCAACAGGACCCCCGTTTCGACCATAGGAGGTCCATTTCCTCCGTTCTGCGGTACGCCAGGCCTCGTTTCCATCGCCTGTTCCGTCCAAGCCCTCCCGATGAATACGACCATGCATTCCATTCCGACCTAGCCGGTTGGCTCCCACGCGTTCTGTTGCCTCTCGATGAACACGAGCATTCCGTTGCCTCCCGATGAACACGACGCATTCCGTTGCCTCCCCATGAACACGACGCATTCCGTTGCCTCCCCATGAACACGACGACGACGCTGTTTCTCCGTTTCGACCCAGCCATGTACACGAGCCCTGGCCGTACGTATGCGCAAGTAGGCGTTCGAGACCCTACCCGTATGCACACATACATGGCCATATTTTCTTTCTTGCACCCTGGCCGCTGTACGGACGTGTACATGCTACGTGCACACCTCTACTACGACACGTGCGCGCCTCTACTATGACACGTGCACGCCTCTACATCGACCAGTATGTACGTACACGTTCGCGACCAGAATGACAACGCTACGTACGCTTCGACCAGGTGGGTCCCGACTGTCAGGCACTTCCTTGCCTGCGAAGATGTAGCTGGTGGGTCCCAGCAGTCAGGGGGCGAATCATTTTTTTTGCCCGGACGCACTTCCTTGCGTGCGAAGGTGTAGCTGCCGGGTCCCAGCAGTCAGGGGGCGAATCATTTTTTTGCCCGGACGCACTTCCTTACGTGCGAAGGTGTAGCTGGTGGGTCCCAGCAGTCGGGGGGCGAATCGTTTTTTTTCCGGATGCACTTCCTTGTGTGAGAAGATGTAGCTGGTGGGTCCCAGCAGTCAGGGGGGCGAATCGTTTTTTCCGGGACGCACTTCCTTGCGTGCGAAGATGTAGCTTGTGGGTCCCAGCAGTCAGGGGGCAAATCATTTTTTTCACGAAATATGGTGGCCCATCCGGTGGGTCCCCGCTATCAGGTGGAGGAATAATTATTTTGCACGTAATAAGGAGGCACTTCCTTGCGGCTGCCGTGGACCCAGCTGTCAGCCTCTCCACGTACAGTCCACGTCCGATGGAAGTCGTTCCTGGGCTAAACATCAAAAAATTCTGCAGTGCTCATACCTCAAAAACACAAATACTGCTTGAGCTGCTTGGTCTCAGCTGTCGGCTGCTTCTTGTGCAATTCTCTCATTTATTGACTACTACATAGGTTGACAAATGGTGTGGGACCGTGATGTCAGGAAACCAGGAGGAAGCAAAATAAAATATAGTTATATATATATGTATGTATATATATAAAATAAGGAGGCACTTGCGTACGTGAGGCTATGGACCTGGTGGGTCCCCATTGTCATCCTCTCCAAGTAAAGTCATCTCCTCACCCGGCGCGCTTTCCGCCCGAAACAGTCAGCGCTGCCCGCCCTGCTTCCCGGTGCAGGCGATTGCTCCGCCTTCAAACGACACAAGTGCCGTCCGTCCGTCCATCTGCCGCCCACATTAATGATACGCGGTTGCCGAGGCGGCCACTCCGGCGCCACACGTCCGTCCCTCCACCCGCCCACCATTGCTATATAAACTGCTGCACCCGCCATAGCCGCACTCATCCGCATCTGTTCTCTTTCTCCTGTCCACACCACTACTGCCCACCATGGCTTCCTCGCGCTCCAGCGCTCTTCGGGACGGACGGACGACGGACCACAAGGAGATAACAGCCATTGCTGCCGACCGGCTGGCCGACAGGCAGTCGGAGGATGACGACGTCCCAATGGAGAACATGGTAGTCGACGATCCGGCGCCAAGCCCCTCCTCCGTGCCATCCTCGTCGGTGCATTGCACCATGATCATCGGTGAGGCCCGTTCCCAGTATATGGACAGGGTGAGGCAGATGCGTGAGGAGCAGTTCCGGGAGGCGTAGGCCGACGCCGCCTACAACCACCATCTCCTCCAGGAGCACCTGCAGGCGGAGGAGCAGATCACCGCGGAGTGGGCGGAGCAGGAGGTGCTGCTCGACTCGTACCGCTCTGCCCGAAAGGGCCGCCTCGAGCGCTGGCGGTACCGCATGCGGGTGGGGGATGCTGCGGCCGCCTACAAAGAGGCTAGCAAAGAGGGCGATGAAGCCGGCGAGGCGCTGTTTGGCGAGACCGAGGACGAGGCAGAGGACAATGCCGGCTCCGACGAGTCCCCGCTCCGCTGGCGTCGACGAGGCCCTGCTCCGCCGAGGCCCTGCAACACCAACAACGAGGCAGAGGACACCATCGGCTCCGCTGAGGCCCCGCCCCACCAACAGCGAGGCAGAGGACATCGCTAGCTCAGCCGAGGCCCCACCCTGCCGGCAATGTGGGGGAGGATTTCCACCGCTTCGCTGAGGCGCCGCCCACCGGCAACGAGACAGAGGACATCGCCGGTTCCGCCGAGGCCCCGCCCCGCTGCCAACGAGGCCGCGCCACACAGAAAACGAGGAAGAGTAGAACACGGTAGGTCGCCGCCGCTCGGGTCCAAGTAAGGCCACCGTTGCTACCCTCCGGTTGAATCCCAGCTAGGCGGGTTGACCATTGACGGCCGGTTAGCTTCTTGGCGACGACGTGGAGTCAGAGATCTGCGCTGGAGAAGAACGCTGCTTCTACTTAACTGCTGGTGCAGTTGGCTGACTAACACGTGGGCCCAACAGGCCACATGTCAGTTACGCAACTGCACCTGCAGTTAAGTCACTGAAGCTTCTGTTCGGCTCAGCGTGACACAGGTGGGTAGCTTCAGTTAATTAATTATACCTCCAGCGCACCCCTTTTTAGTTGACGAATGTATGTAATGTAATGAAATCTGGCATGTTTATATGAAATCCGACCGTGTATGAATGAATTTATTTCGATTAGTTCGAATTCCTGTATCACTGGCATTGGATGAACATGCAAAACAATACGTACTAGCATTATTCCCAGGGTGATCACCTTGTTTGCAGCAGTTTCACATGTACTCCCTCCGGTCCTTTCTAGTCTGCATACAAGTTTTGTCTGCAGTCAAAGTATCTCTACTTTGACCAATCTTATACAAAAAAGTATGCACTTTCACAATGTGCGAAGTAAAAAGGAACAGAAGGAGTAAAAAGAGTTTGAGCAGCCTTTTAGCGTTTGTGTACATTGCAATCAAACACACAGGCCTGGCAATTCATAGAGAACATTCAAAACAATCGCTGATTATGCATCTCAGCGACTCACATGTCAGAGGCAATATTTACTTCACAACTAAAGAATAAAGAAAAAATTGATCGACGCTGCTGACAGCAAAGGGCGTCCCATTCGAAAATATCAAACGCATGTCTTGCTAAAATCAATGAGCAAAATTTGACAAGGTTGTCCCATTCCAAAATATCAAATGCCTACGATTGTGGAATGGGCAGGGTTTGCCATCAGTTCGGACATTGACATGGCACCTCGTGCTAAATAAACAGCTGTTCTTTTTGTGCAGTTCCACCAAAATCAACCAAATTCGCGCGTAGCTTGTACGATTTCGCCCTTATATGTTGCAACGCCTTGAACTTATCGGCACCTCCTTTCTTGTGGTGGAAATGAATGATTCGATGTATTCATGAACATTTTGTGCAGTTCCCATTGAAATCAAGCTGAGAACCCCTGTTTGCACAAATACAAAAAAGTGATTAGTATAAAGCAAATTGTACTATGAATTGACAGTTTCAACAGGCACATACATGGTCCATGTAGAGCACACTTTTAGAAAAATGGAACTCACCAGGAAGAATCCTAGAACAACATTGTACTCGCACATCACAGCAAAAATGGAGATTTGTCAGTCCTTCTGAGCTGAAGTTAGTTTGGTCTTGTGGGGAGTAATGTAACCATCCTTCAACTCCTCCTTCTAATGAGAAGATAGATAGGGCTTCTTCATCCTGGCATAATCGGAACTAGTCACTTCACATACTCCATATTCTTCTTCAGAGGAAGAAGATCCTGTTGTGCAAAGACAAGAGGACTACTAAATGCTAGCATCCCTGTTTGCTCAAAAAAAGGAAAGGAAATATTTAAAACATCATAGATGAAGCACTTCTCAAGGACAATACCACCTTTTCATGACAGTATCTAAACAGTAGCACAACACCAATAGAGATGACAAAGCTCAATCATATGGATGAAATCAGTGGGCGAGTACCAACCTTTGTTAGGAGGCTTATTGTGTAGAGCATACAGATGAAGCACTTCTCCGGAACCATCTGTTGCTGTCTACGGTGGTGGCCATGCTTACCATATACTCCTCGATTAGTTTAATGTTTCCAACATCTTCTTGTGCTGTTCCACTAAAATATATGGTATCTTCAAAGAAGATCCCTGTTTGCACAAGTAGAGATAATTACATATTACATTAAGAGTGGTGTCGGTGTCAAAACCAGCGGATCTTAGGTAGGGGGTCCCGAACTGTGCGTCTAGGCCGGATGGTAACAGGAGGCAAGGGACACGAAGTTTTACCCAGGTTCGGGCCCTCTCGATGGAGGTAAAACCCTACGTCCTTCTTGATTAATATTGATGATATGGGTAGTACAAGAGTAGATCTACCACGAGATCGAATAGGCTAAACCCTAGAAGATAGCCTATGGCATGATTGTTGTTGTGTATGTCGTCCTACGGACTAAAACCCTCCGGTTTATATGGACACCGGAGAGGGTTAGGGTTGCACAAAGTCGGTTACAATGGTAGGAGATCTGCATATCCGTATCGCCAAGCTTGCCTTCCACGCCATGGAAAGGCCCTTCTGGACATGGGACGAAGTATTCAATCTTGTATCTTCATAGTCTAGGATCCGGCTGAAGGTATAGTCCGGCTATCCGAACACCCCCTAATCCAGGACTCCCTCAGTAGCCCCTGAACCAGGCTTCAATGACGATGAGTCCGGTGCGCGGATTGTCTTCGGCATTGCAAGGCGGGTTCCTCCTCCAAGTACTTCATAGAAGATTTTGAACACAAAGACAGTGTCCGGCTCAGCAAAAATAAGTTTCCACATATTGCCATAGAGAGAATAATATTTACACCAATCTAATCTGCTGACGTATTCCGTAGCGTGACACACCACGGCCAAGCCTTTATCCGAGTCGTTTCATTATCCCACCTTAGCACGTCATGCGAGGCGGTTTCCTTGGAACGTCTTGTTAAAGCAGAGATCGTGTCCCCTTATTCCGGGATTCTCATCAATACGGGCGTGGGTAACCCAACCGCGCCATTGATTTACGGCTCTTGGAGATAAGCGAGTTTTACTAGGCTGGTGGGGACATGTAGTTATGTCCACCCATATAAGGGGATAAGGATCCACCTTTTCACCTACGCCTTCTTCCTCCTTCGCCTATCCATTCTTGCACACTCGAGCTCCAGCGCCCAAGTCCACACTCCCCACCTCAACCTTCTCCAGCCATGTCCGGAGCGGGAGGCAAGTGGATGGTCTCTTCCGTCACGGAGGGACACATCAAAAAGCTGAGGAAGGTCGGATACCTGTCTAACGGCATCGCGTACCGGCTTCCCGAAAAGGGGCAGCTCATCCCCACCCCTAGGCCCCATGAGAGGGTGGTGTTCCTCCCCCATTTCCTCCGTGGACTGGGCTTCCCTCTCCACCCATTTGTCCAGGGGCTCATGTTCTACGACGGCCTGGATTTCCATGATCTGGACCCGAACATTGTCCTCAACATCTCGGCGTTTATCGTCGTGTGCGAGGCTTTCCTCCGCATCCCCCCCCATTTCGGCCTGTGGCTCAAGACTTTCAACGTCAAGCCGAAGGTGGTGCGCGGCAACTAGGCGGAGTGCGGAGGCGCCATGGTGGGCAAGATGGCCAACGTCCTATGGCTCGAGGGCTCCTTTGTGGAGACCCTAAAGGGGTGGCAATCGGGGTGGTTTTACATCACCGAGCCGCGCGACGCCGAATGGGTCGCACCCCCCGAGTTTCGACCCGGACCCCCTACGCGGCTCACCTCCTGGAAGGAGACGGGCCTGTCGTGGGGTAAGAAACGAGAGCTGACCGGACTCCAAACATGCATCCAAACCCTGGTGGACAAGAATCTCAAACTTGTCAACGTAGTCCAGGTTATGCTCATCCGCCTGATCCTCCCGTGTCAACAACGGGCTTTTAACCTATGGGAGTTCGACCCGGTGCGGCACCAAACTCTGAGCAGGCTCTTCGACATGACATACGAAGATGCCTGGAAGGTGCTTTTCAAGGGCACCGAGGCCCCCGCATCCGCTACCGAGGATCGCGGATTCAGTACGCAGCGTCACGCTCATGCGGTAAGCTATTTTTTCCTTTTATAGGGTATCAGTTTTTCATAGTTTGACTCCATGCGGGATCTAAGCTCCCTTACCTTTGACATGATTGGCAGGTGACATCCGGACAGATCAACTGTCCGGCTCCTTTGCCTGAAGGCCCAGCGGACGCTCTCTTGGCGAAGCTGCTGGTTTCGGCACCCTATGTGGTGCCAGAGAAGAAGGCCGCAAAAAAGGCCACGGGGACTCGAAAGAGTGCCTGGCGCCAGGAGGTGTCGGATCCATCATCCGACGGTTCCGAGGTGCATTCCTCCCGTGAAGACGAGGAGGAAGAAAAAGAGACCTCTCCCCCTCCAGCGGGAGGGGAGAAGAAAAGGAAGGCCGCCCTCTCTGGGGAGGCCAGAGGGTCCAAGAAGTGGAAAACCCTCCTCCGGACTACTCCATCGACGCCGACGACGGCGGAGAGGAGTGGCAGCCCAGGGCCAAGCCCCTGGCAAAATCGTAAGTATCCGGATACCAGAGTAGTTCATAGTATTCGTTTATTGCACAGCTTTCCCTTACGTCGAATATGTTTATGCATCCCACCCAAAGACCGGCTCGACGCATCGTTGAGCGGTTCACTGGACTCGTCGGATGTGAACTCGCTTCCGACGGCTTCCTCCCCCCGCCCTACGGACGACACCGAAGTGTTGTCCCAACAAGTTCCAAGCCGGGAGGAGGTGGTCCTGGAGGCGCCGCAAGGCGACCTCCCGGACTCCAGGAGTAAAGGGGATGAAACCCCCCAGGGCTCCAAGTCCGGCTCTAGGCCGGACACCGCTCCAGAACCTTCAAAGGTTCTAGAGTCCGGCGGGGGACCTCCTTCCAAGAGGAGCAAGCCCACCGTGCCGGTGGCCCCCATCCAACCGGAGGCGCCGGACAATATGTTGGAGGTGCTCCAAGGCGCCTCCATCGACGAGGAGCACTGCACTATTATGAGTGCGGTGGTCCAGAAGGTTCAGTCTACCAAGAGCGGACTAACTGAAGCTTGTACTAGCCTTTTAACATGCTTTGAGGTAAGTAAAGAATGTGTAAATAATATTACCGCATAGACAGTAGCCCCTGATGCTCTGTTTGGCGTTCGGGAAGAAAAGCCGAATAGAGGATCAAATAAAATTCGCAGGAGTCTAACAAAAATGAGTCAATATGCATATGCAGGCTTCTCTACTTGCGTCCGCCGCACTGACTGCGGAAGTGGACACGCTAAAGCAGAACCTCGAGCGGTCCGCGCAAGAGCTCGGGCGTGCCAAGAAGTAGCTCGAGGTCAATGAAGGTAAGAAATACCTTGTTTTTAAATATATATAAAAAGGTGCAATGGCAAAGAATGACAGGATTGTCGTGGCTATTATAGGGGCCATGTCTGAGGTGGCGACCCTTAAGCAAGCGCTCGTCGAGGCCGAGAAGAGGGCGGTCTCGGAGCACACCGAGCGGGAGAAGTATGAGGCCGAGGTTGGCAAGGTACGACAAGAGCTCCAGGCTCTCATGGAAAAACATGAGAGTTTGGAGCTTGACTCAAAGACGCGAGCGTCCGAGCTCGCAGTGGCTATTGAAAATGCCAAGTCTGCCAAGGCCGAATCCCAGAAGACCCTCCAGGAGTTGGATGACGTGAAGAAGATAGCGGCAGGTAAGGCATTCTTTACGCAAAGCAAACACATAAACGTGAGTTACTTGTTACTTACCCAAATCCGGAGCTCTCCAGGAGCGTTCGCAGATCTTCCCCGGAGTGTGTCTGATGCCGCCGCATTCTATCGAGCCGAGGAGGGCAGCTCGACAGAGAAGGTGTTCTAGTCTCAGTATGCTGAGGCCGGACACCCCGTGCCCCTGAGCGACCAGCTGAAGCAACTGGTCGAGCTCCACAAGGCGACCGAACAGGCCATGAAGGGCCTCATTGTTTGGCTGTGGACTGGAGGGGCTCTGCCTGGGAGCTATTTCGGGCTGGTGCGGCGGCTGGTGGAGGCCTGTCCAAGGCTCGAAGTCATCAAGCGCTCCGTCTGCATTGAAGGTGCCCGTAGGGCCCTTGCCCGTGCTAAGGTGCACTGGGCAAGCTGGATGCTGAGAAGCTTGTGAAGGACGGGCCACTACCGGGGAAAGAGCATCGCAAGCCCGAGAATTACTATAAGGATGTTCTGAAGGGTGCCTACCTTGTGGCGGATGAATGTTCTAGGGATGTAATTTTTGTGTGAAATTTGCTCGTTTTGTCCTGTGCGCTGAAAACTTGTTCATATGCGCTAAGCAATGCTATTGGAATTTAAAATATTACCTTTTGTGTGGCTATTTATCAATTCTGAGAGATGGCGAGTCGTCGGCTTCTGCCCCCATGCCGCTAGTGCTGGGGTGTTCGGGGATAAACCTGAGTGCTCTTTTTCCCATGTTTGGGTCCTTCGAGGGAGGCGCTCAGCCCAACGAACAAGGCAATCGGACTATAATGCGTAAACACTCTCACTTAGCCATAGAATTCTATAATTTTAAATTTTGGCGAAGCCCTTGGTATTCGGACGACCGAGTTCGGGGCGCTATCCACGCCTTGGCCGGACAGAGCCGGCTCCTCGCCCTAAGCGGCATAAGTCTTTAGGGACTCAAAAAACCTCTCGAACAGCGACCAGCTCTCGCTTCATCATGACAGTCAGTTTTAGCTTTCTCCACTGAGGTGCTCGACCCAGCTCAACTGGGGCACAATCGCAGTGGTTCTCCTAGTGCTACCTTAGCCGATATAGCGAAACGTAAGGCACCAAAACATAGGAGCCGGGCAAACCCAACTATTGACCCAAGACATGATTCGGAGCCGATGCATATAATGCTATAAGTTCGGGGTGCCGCACTTGTTAAAGTGTTCGGACTTCTCACACCATATTGAGGGGTACTAAAGCCCCCGGCATATTTTGGCCGTACCAACGTGTACGGGTGCAACATGTTGTTAAGGAACATATATGAAGAAAAAAGGTAATGCAAAAATAGACAAAAGCTATGCATTGTTTATAAAAAATGGCTGCGATCAAAGCAGAACGATACAAATAATGCGATAAGTGAAAGGTTGGACTAGTTAACATGTCCGTTCCAGGGGCAAGCTGCAGAATAGTATGCGGAGTAGGTATACTGCTCGTGATAGAGACCACCTGGGAGTTCCGTAATGCGGCGTGGCTTGTCTGCTTCCCTGGTTCTTGCATCGTTTGTGCGGCAATTGAACTACCGAACAGGCCTTCCAAAGGATGGAGTCCTGAAAGTAAGAGAAAATTAAAAAATCGGCAGCCCCTGGTACGGTTTAAGCCGTGTTTCGGGCGTGCCGTGATGGTGCCCCTCCCCCTGTACCCATGGTATCTCTAGAGCGTAGTTATGTACGCGAAGTACTGGCGTCGCCTTATTGCGAGGGTTGGGGTTGGGGCTGCATTGCTACGCCTGCTCGGATCGTGCCAGGTGGTCTTGTTGTAGGTTACTCCGGGTGCGCTTGACGGTGTCCGGTCGTTTAGTGGCCGGACTGGAGATCTGCCTGGAGAGGCTGCTTTGTACTTCCGCTGCAAGGGCCGCCGTGTGCTCCTCCGTTCGGAGGGAGCGTTCGGTGTTTCCATTGACCGTAATTACTCCTCGAGGGCCTGGCATCTTGAGCTTAAGGTATGCGTAGTGCGGTACCGCATTGAACTTGGCGAATGCGGTTCGCCCGAGCAGTGCGTGATAACCACTGCGGAACGGGACTATGTCGAAGATTAACTCCTCGCTTCGGAAATTATCCAGAGATCCGAAGATCACTTCAAGTGTGACAGAGCCTGTACAATTGGCCTCTACACCTGGTATTATGCCTTTAAAGGTCGTTTTGGTGGGCTTAATCCTCGAGGGATCTACGCCCATTTTCCGCACTATATCCTGGTAAAGCAGGTTCAGGCTGCTGCCGTCGTCCATAAGGACTCTAGTGAGATGAAATCCGTCAATAATTGGGTCTAGAACCAATGCGGCGAATCCGCCATGACGGATGCTAGTGGGATGGTCCCTTCGATCAAAGGTGATCAGGCCAGAGGACCATGGGTTGAACTTTGGGGCGACTGGCTCTACCGCGTATATGTCCCTTAACGCACGCTTCCGCTCCCTTTTGGGGACGTGGGTTGCGTATATCATGTTTACCGTCCGCACTTGTGGGGGAAAACCCTTCTGTCAACTGTTGTTCGGCGGCCGGGGCTCCTCGTCGTCATCGCTATGCAGCCCCTAGTCTTCATTTTCGGCGTTAACTTGCCTGCCTGCTTGAACATCCAACAATCCCTGTTGGTGTGATTGGCCGGCTTTTCGGGGGTGCCATGTATCTGGCACAAGTGGTTGAGTATTCGGTCCAAACTGGACGGCCCCCTAGGATTCCTTTTGAATGGCTTTTCTGCTGACCGGATTTAGAGCCTCTGAATCCAGCATTAACTGACGTATCCTCAGCATTGTCACCGTTAATGCGACGCTTCTGTTTGTTGCGACGCGACCTGCCACTACTGTCCCTGGTGTCCGAATTACCAGGGTTCTTGGTCATATTGTTGCTACGAGCAAGCCAGCTGTCTTCTCCCGCGCGAAAGCGGGTCATGAGTGTCGTGAGTGCTGCCATAGATTTCGGCTTTTCCTGTCCAAGGTGCCAGGCCAGCCACTCGTCACGGATATTGTGCTTGAAGGCTGCTAGGGCCTCAGCGTCCGGACAGTCAACTATTTGATTTTTCTTTGTTAGGAACCGTGTCCAGAATTGCCTGGCCGATTCCTCTGGCTGCTGAATTACGTGACTTAGGTCATCGGCGTCTGGGGGTCGCACATAAGTGCCCTGGAAATTGTCGAGGAATGCGGCTTCCAGGTCCTCCCAACAACTGATTGATCCTGTTGGCAAGCTGTTAAGCCAATGCCGAGCTGGTCCTTTAAGCTTGAGTGGGAGGTATTTGATGGCATGGAAATCATCGCCGCGGGCCATGTGGATATGAAGGAGATAATCCTCGATCCATACCGCAGGATCTGTTGTGCCATCATATGATTCGATGTTTACGGGTTTGAAACCCTTGGGGATTTGATGATCCATTATTTCGTCTGTGAAGCATAGTGGGTGTGCGGCGCCTCTGTACTGGGCTATATCATGACGTAGCTCCAATGAGCTTTGTCTACTGTGTTCGGCCGTGCCGATTTTGTGGCCGGCGTGACGGTTACCGTCTCGAGCAGTGGGGCTCGCCCGCGATCCGTAGATTGATCTTGTTTGCCTTGCCTTGTCCTCCAACATATCTCATAAGTCCGGCGCATATTCCCGTGCCTTGGTACGGGGTGCGGCTTGAGTGGAGGGCCGAGAGGCCTCTCTGTCGCGGCCACGAGATGGCCGGTCAGCCGCATCAAGTGCTTCCTCCTCTAATCGGGGTAGCAACCTGCGCTTTGGGTAGCTCTTGGAGGGGCGTTCGAGTTTATGCTCTTCGGCCGCAA
Source organism: Triticum urartu (assembly GCF_056163025.1). Classification (NCBI taxonomy): domain Eukaryota; kingdom Viridiplantae; phylum Streptophyta; class Magnoliopsida; order Poales; family Poaceae; genus Triticum; species Triticum urartu. Next base: position 112,831,172 of record NC_141879.1, read on the forward strand.
GGTCTTCAATCCATCTGTCGACTAGCAAATCTTGATCATCTCTAAGCTGTTGCTGTTTTTTCTTGAGGTTTCTTGCCGTGGCCATAAGCATGCATTGAAAACGCTCTTGCTCGACGGGATCCTCTGGCACGAAGAATTCGTCATCGTCGAGGCTTGCCTCGTCTTCGGAGGGAGGCATATAATTATCGTCCTTGACCTCTCTGTCTGCCGCTCTCTCATGAGGGCTGGTTTCTGCATCCTCCTGTGCTAAATCTTGCTGGAGGGGATTTTCTTCGGCACTTTCCGGAGTATTATTATCCCCCATGCTGGAATCACCGTATTTGTTTTGGCGGGATTTTGAGCGGCGCCGCCGACGCCGACGCTTAGGCTGTTTCTTGGAGGGGTCATCCTCCACTGTTCCATCGCCATTTCCATCTTTTGGGGTGTCCACCATGTAAATGTCATATGACGAGGTGGCTTTCCAGGGCCTGGTAGGCGCTGGTTCTTCATCATCTCCTTCATCGGCGTCCATACCGTCGATGTCTTCGGAGTCGAAGTCGAGCATGTCGGTTAAGTCGTCGACAGTGGCTACAAAGTGGGTGGTGGGTGGGCTTTTAATTTCTTCATCGTCCGTACCCCAACCTTGCTGACCGTAGTCCGGCCAGGGCTCTCCTGATAAAGAGAGAGACTTTAGTGTCTTCAGGATATCACCGAAAGGCGAGTGCTGAAAGATGTCCACGGCAGTAAACTCCATGATCGGCGCCCAATCGGATTCGATCGGCAGGGGCGCGGAGGGTTCGGAGTCCGGAGAGGAGTCCGGCTCCTTGGAGTCACTAGTCTCGTAGAGTACGGGGCTAGTGTTCGGCTCAATCGCCGTTGGGATCGCAGCCCCCGAGGTGGCGTCCAACCGCCCATCCTCGATCGGCGCAGTTGGCTCCGAATTAAGGGTCGAAGCTGATGCGGGTGCGGCCTCCAGGGCACTGTTCGGCGGTAGAGCTAGATCATGCTCGTCGGGACAGTGCGGCGCGCTCGGCAGTGGCTCGAATCCGTCGAAGATCAAGTCCCCGCGGATGTCAGCCGTGTAGTTTAAACTTCCAAATCTGACCTGACGGCCAGGGGCGTAGCTTTCGATCTGCTCCAGATGGCCAAGTGAATTGGCCCGCAGTGCGAAGCCGCCGAAGACGAAGATCTGTCTGGGGAGGAAGGTCTCACCCTGGACTGCATCGCTATTGATGATCGTAGGAGCCATCGAGCCCGACGGCGACAACACAGAGGAACTCTCAATGAAAGCACCAATGTCGGTGTCAAAACCGGCGGATCTCGGGTAGGGGGTCCCGAACTGTGCGTCTAGGCCGGATGGTAATAGGAGGCAAGGGACATGAAGTTTTACCCAGGTTCGGGCCCTCTCGATGGAGGTAAAACCCTATGTCCTGCTTGATTAATATTGATGATATGGGTAGTACAAGAGTAGATCTACCACGATATCAAAGAGGCTAAACCCTAGAAGCTAGCCTATGGTATGATTGTTGTTGTGTATGTCGTCCTACGGACTAAAACCCTCCGGTTTATATAGATACCAGAGAGGGTTAGGGTTGCACAAAGTCGGTTACAAGGGTTGCACAAGCTTGCCTTCCACGCCAAGGAAAGTCCCTTCCGGACACGGGACGAAGTCTTCAATCTTGTATCTTCATAGTCCAGGAGTCCGGTTGAAGGTATAGTCCGGCTATCCGAACACCCCCTAATCCAGGACTCCCTCAAGTGGTATCAAATCAGTGGCAAAACAATTGCTCGTTACAGCCATAGCAATAAATTAAGATGCAAAACTATATCATTACTTGTGTCATCACAGTTCCAGTGCTTCATTATAGCATCGGGAGTTGATTTTTGTTATTCTTCCACTTGTTCTTCCCCTTCATCACTTGGTTCAATAACAGACAAGCTTCGCCTTCAATGTAAGATTTGGCATGTCAATTAGGGAGCACAAGTATAGTACTAAACTTAATTTTCTGATGAAAGTGGCAAAATACAGGCCAGCAGTTGTGAAATATCCTTATCTTACCTCAATGGGATATTGCGGTGCACATACAGATTGGAAGTCTTGTCTCCATTTGTGCAGTTCACTAAAATCAAGCAACATTATTATACAAGTAGCACAACATATGAAAGCACACTGCAGAATCATGTGAAAGAAGGCTAGTACTGACCTCCCATGATGCGGAATTCAAAAAACTCACAAGAAGAAGATCTGAACCAAATTCGCCTTAACGAATTGGAAGTAAGATCTCCTCTTGTGCAGTTCCACTAAGATCAAGCAATCAAGCAACGTTGTCGGTGTGACATTTCGGTTGAACTGCACAAAACACTCTTAAAACAAAAGTTTTTTGTGCAGTGCAACAAAAGGTCACAATGGCAACGAGGTGAAGTAGATAACCCTGTTTACACAGAGGTGCAAAGGAAACAATTAGTGGTCAATAACGATGGATGACACAGAAGCCAACAAAAAGAAGCATCTACCTTATCTAAATGGGAAAGAAAGCAAGACAGTAGCATTTCTCAAACGGTGGCATTGATTAATATTAACATAGAGATTATATTAACAATAACATTCGTTAAACATGTAATTTGCTTTTAATTGTGGCATTGCATCAATTTTCCAGCGGCATTATTAGAGGGTGTTTGTTTACAGGGACATTTTGGTGTAGGGACTAAAAAAACTCCGTGGCAGTCCCATCTAAACCAAATAGGAGGGACTTTTAGGGACTAAAAGTGGGCATTTGGGACTAAAGAAAGAAGACCCCGAGGGAGTCTTTTTGGGACTTTTTCCAATAGTTTCTCCTGCCACGCATCGCACCTTGTCTCTATTAGTTCATTACTAGGGGTAACATGGTCTTTTAGCATGTCATTTAATAACCTCTAGTCCATGTTTAGTCCCTGGAACCAAGCAGGTAGGGACTAGGGAGTTTTTAACCAAACATGGCCTTAGATTAACAACAACTAATGAGTTGCACGGGACAGTGGACGCACCAGCACCATGTGCATCTACGATGTACTATGGTCATGCACACTCTGTTGCAACAAAGAACAAACAACCAAGGAGCATATTTGTGTTGGTCCCAGTTTTGTTATCTTTAGACACCTTTCCCTATGTGAGCGCAGCAAATCTAGTCCTGCTCAAACTCTACAACCTTGTCCCTTCCTTTCCTTTTTGAACTAGTACTTTTGCCCCTTCCTTTCCTCTTTGAACCACGTCCTAGATTTATGCGATACAACTTTCCCCACTACTTTCCCCCATTCCTTTCCTCTTTGAACCACATCCTAGATTCATGCTATACAACTTTCCCCCTTCATTTCCTCTTTGAACCACGTCCTAGATTCATGCTATATACAAATTTTCCCACTACTTTCCCCCACTCCTTTCCTCTTTGAACCACGTCCTAGATTCATGGTATACATGCAGCTAGAGCAATGCATGTGGAGTAAGTAAATTATACCTTAAGGTTCTTGGGGCGTGGTTCGGTGGGCGACGGGACGGCAGCGAAGAAGAAGGGGTCGGAGGCCCTCCCGCGCCGCCGCCGGGTGGAAAGTGAACAGCTGCGCCGGTAGTCCCTTGCCGACGGCGACAACGTTAAGCCTCCTTCCCTTCCTGGCGGACGGATCCTGCCGGCTCTTTGAGCATCAGTGAGGGGAGAGAGAGGCCAACGAAGTCTTGTTTAGATCTGGAGAGGGCGAGAGAGTGTGAAGAGAGCAACTACAAGCGCTAAGGCTCCAGCGGGAGAGGGCGAGAGAGTGTGAAGAGAGCAACTACAAGCGCTGAGGCTCCAGCGTGTATATATATACTGGAGAGAGAGTGTGAAGCGTGCAAACCCTAGAGAACATTTTGACTAGTCAAAGAATCCTCTTGGCACAAATTATGCTCAAGTGTAGTTATCGAACCCGAGACCTCAAGTTTGATGAGCGAACAGGCTAACCAGCTACACAACCCTCCCGTTATGTTCAACGAGAGGGAAATAACCTTTTATACATTCCTGCATTCGTTGGACAAGCATGCCGTGTTTTTTTGTGCGTGTGGGAGTCATTGGTATTTCAATCATAATCGTGTCATGCGGCTTTGGTGGTAAGACTATCCATAGTGGTGCAGAAATAATGCAGCCTTAGTCACCTTACCTCTCTCCACGTAGTACGTTGGGTCCCACCAGTCAGAGGGTGAAACAAACAAATTAATAAGAAAAATTAAAAGCGCTAGCGGTGTTTCTTACCTCACACATCTCGCTACTGCTCGGGAACACTGTCCAATTGATCCTGTCGTGGTTCTAAGTCTTACAGTAATGTAGGGGGGGTAAATATGGAGAGGCAAGATCTTAGCTATGGAGAAGTTGTAGGCACACGAGGTTTATGAGTTCAGGCCCTTCTCGGAGGAAGTAATAGCCCTACGTCTCGGAGCCCGGAGGCGGTCGACTGGATTATGTGCGTATGGTTTACAGGGGTGCGAACCCTTTACACTGAGGAGGGGGGTGGCTTATATAGCGTTCGCCGGACCCCTCCGACCCTCAGTTATGCAGGGTTTTAAATACATTAAGGTCGGGCGTTACTGGTAACGCCCCTAGTAAAGTGCTATGATGACCATAAAGGCTACTTAATAACCGACCGTTAGCATGCGGAGTGTCTTTAGGTCTCCTGGCCGTCGAGTGGTTTGGTCTTGGTCGAGTGATCGCTTCTTGGTCGAGTGTCTTTGAGTCTGTCGAGTGGAACACCTCCAAGTCGATTGAAAGGTGATTTCTTCTAGAGATGTCCTTGGGTAGGGCAGTTTGGACAGGTCCATGACCCTACCCTAGGTACATAGCTTCGTCATTAGCCCCCGAATGGATCGAGGTTTGAGTGGGGAAGGAGTTGAGAATTTTCCCGACTCATTTTTCATGCCATGAGCATATCTGGTTTCGGATCAATGAATCCTAAGTGATGACAACAACTTCCTTTTCAGTCGCCTAGATCCATTCTTAGCTTTTTGTCGAGTGAGTTTCTTTACTTGAAAGGCTCCGAGTGATGGTGCGGAGGAGATCTTCGGTCTGACAAGTTGTTCTGCTGCCCACAGATTTCGCGGGATCCGAATTTTGGGAAGCGCGCAGGATGGGGAAGCCGCAGTAATCAGATGGGATAGAGCAGAGCCGCCTCGATCCCCGTGCCACCTTTTTCGCCACGTATCACTCGCGCGATCGTTACGGGATTTGACAGGGCCGCCCGGGCCTACCAGTCAGCCACTCAGAAGCGGCCTCATATAAGGCGTCGGACCGGGGTCTCTTCGAACAGTGCGTCCCCATTATGTCTTCTCCTCTTCATGCTCCCTCGCCACGCTCGCTCTCACCCCAGCGCCGCCTCTCCGTACGCGTTTCGCCGACGACGATGGGGAAGGAGAAGACGGCGGCTCTAGAGCGGGTGAAGAAGGCGACGGCAAGGTCGAGGGGGAAGGCGACCAGTCGGGGCGGATCCTCCTCGTGAACCGGCCTGCCGAAGGGCTGGATCCAGGGCGACTGGATCCGCTCAACGATCACCCAAGAAGACCTCGACGACCTAGCTGAACAAGGGTTGATCCCCTATGAATCGGCGCGGCTCCCGGGGAAGGAATCCGAGACGCAACCTCGGGAGGGTGAGCGCGTTCTCCTTGCCACCCACGTCGACCGTGGGTTTTCCTTGCCTCCTCACCCTTTCTTTCGGGGATTTCTGAACTTCTTTGGGGCACAACTCCACCACTTCACTCCCAACACAATCGTTTATCTCGCCGCTTTTGTTTCTTTGTGTGAGAATTTCTTGGGTTGTCGGCCTCACTGGGCCTTTTCAAGCACATTTTCACTTGTCGCTCCCAAACGGTGAAAAAAGCTAATCCGAGTGACAAGAGGACTCAATTGATTTAGATGTGTGGGGGTCTTGGTGTCCAGATGAGAGGGAAAAGCTCCTTTCCGGCCATGATTCTTCCCGACTCAGTTCGCGGATGGCAGTCAACCTGGTTTTACTGCAAGGACCAGTTGATGCCAGGACAGTCGACTGGCCTCCCTCCTTTCACCATGGACCGAATGAGGAAAGCCTCTCCTTTGAAGGTGCTCCCAGAGGAGAAGGCGCAGGTGAGGGTGCTGGTAGAGCGAGTGGTCCAGCTTATCTGTGACGGGGTCACTGGTATGGATCTCTTGGAAGTCTTCCTTCAGCGGCGCATCCAGCCTCTTCAAGCCCGAGACCATCCGATGTGGATGTATTCGGGTCTTGAAGACTCCACTCAGATTCACCCGGAGGAGGTCGATGACAACACACTGGAGAAGTGGCTGTCGGGCATGACCGGAAACAAGGACAACCCCAGGGGAGCTAGGAGAGTTCCTCCACTCGACCAGTCTCATGTACCAGAGAAGGTCCAATTCAGAGTTTTTGTTTGTAATCTGAATTCACTCGCGCAGCTGCCTATACTGAGTCGACTGACTTTGTTCTTCCTGCTTTCTTTCAGGCCATTATTGAAATGTATTCAATGCCCAACGGAGAGCAAGAGCATTACCTGGAAGGAGAAGCGAGTGGCGGTGACAGTGGCGAATGGGAGTCTAACGGTAGAGGAGATGAAGAAAGCGACGATCCAAGTGACAAAGAAGAAGTCGAGTCGCCTCCTCGCAAGGAGAGGCGGTCCAAACTTGACCAAGAATGATCGAGCGCCCGTGAAAAGGCGATTGCTCGAGCTGGCCAGTCTTCAAAGCGTCCTCGAACCTCTTCACCAACTCCGACTGAAAAAGTGTCAAAGCATCCCAAAGTCGCAGAGCCGAAGCTTCGGAAGGCGTTGCCGAAGATTAAGATTGACATCCCCATCGCTTCCGCGTGAGTGTCTCCCTTCATATTTACTCGATGCTCTGTGCTGTTTGTTTTTCTTGTTTTAACCGGATGAACTTTGGAACTGTCAGCGCTACTACTTCCGGGACCTCAGCTTACAGGGACGATGATGAGGTGATGGAGGATGCGGTCACTTCCAATCTGGGTATGATTTCTGCCATACTGTCTTTATTTTGGTCGATTCGACTGCAATGTGTACCATTGGGTGATGTGATTTTGTCGATTGAACTTTGAACAACCCCTAACATCATTGACCTCCCTGATGATGATGATGAAGAGCCCGAGAGGCCTTTGACGAGGAAAAATAGGCAAGCTCCTGCGAGCGAGGTGCCACAATCGACACCGAGGGCGGAGCCAGTCGTTCAGGACGCTGGTGATGCCAATCGGGGTTCTGTTACCTTCGCCGTGCCATTGTCGAGTGCCTTGCCTTCCTCGTCGACTGCTCAGGCCCCTGTCGACCCGCCTTCAGTTTTTGCGACCCATCATGTCCCAGAGGACGAGGTGAATGCTGCCAGGGAAGCCATACGCCAGGCGGGCATTATGATGGAGAAGATGAAGATGGTGCGGGACGCCAGCCAAGCCGCCTACGATGCCAGCTCGGCTCTCCAAAGCAACGTTCAGGTTAGTTGGTCACCACTTGTTCTGTTAGGATATGCTATCTGAAGACTCTTTCCGAAAATCTTTGCATCGGTACACCCACTGGGTGCGTCGATTGAATTTTTGAACTAGTGGGGGCATGCTGAGTGCACCCACTGGGTGTAGTCCCTGAGACTACGGTGGACTGCTGGCAGTCGACTGTAGTCTTTGCATTTTGTCGAGTGTAAACTGAACTGGTAGTTTGTCTCTTCCACTCGATCTGGTCGAGTGGGATCAGAACCGGTGGGGGCACGCCAAGTGCACCCACTGGGTGTAGTCCCCAAGACCGCGGTCGACTGCTGGCAGTCGACTGTGGTCTGAGTTCTACTTTCTCTCCCACTTTTTTACTCCCTGCACTCGACTCCGGCGGGCCGGTCGAGTGGGATCAGAACCGGTGGGGCACGCAAAGTGCACCCACTGGGTGTAGTCCCCGAGACTATGGTGGACTGTGGGCAGTCGACCGTAGTCTTAGTACTAATTGTTTTTGGCGTTTTTCGCTGTAAAATAACTTCTCCCCTTTGATTTCAGAAATCTTGTGATCTTGGAGCTCGCTTTGCTAACTTGGAGAAACGGCAGATTCAACTGAACCTTGACTTGGAGCTAGCCAAGACAGAGCTGCAAAAGGTCAAGGACGGCGCCACTGGTAAGACGAGTTTGTCGACTGGTCTGTCTTAGGCTTGAGTACCCTTCTGCTATTTCTGAATCAATCATCATTTCTTTGCAGAAAAACTGAGAGAAGCTCTGGCGAAGAAGGATCAGGATTTGGCTGCTGCTCGAAAGGAGGCTGACGAAAGGACCGCTCTAGCTGAACAGAAACTAGCTTCGGCCGGCCAGTTGGAAGAAGAGAATACCAAGCTGAAATCTGCTCTGAACGAAGCCAACATGGAGTGCTCGCGCTGGAAGAAGGAGAACCTCAACCTGGGCGAGAAGATGGAAGGCATCGCTCGCAGGAGGGACGATCTGGAGAGCTATGTGAGGAGCCTTGCCAAGAAGTTGTTCATCAAGCTTGAAGGTGCACATTTTGTTCCGACTGATTTTTCTTGTGTCGACTCAACGTATGAAAATTGACTTATTCTTGGATCATGAATGCAGAGTTTTGCCAGAACTTCGAGGAGGAGACTGGGCGGGTCGAACTAGGTTTGGATCCAATCAATTCTCCCGTGAAAGATGAAACTGCCATGAATCTGCTTCGTCTGGAATCCCGCATCGACGGTGTCGTGGACTACTTGGCTCGACTGAAGGTTGCCATGTCACGGATCAACCCGACACTTTGGCCAGAGGCCACGCTCCAAAATGATCTTGAGTCCCTGATGATTCGACTTAACAAAATCCCTGACCGAGTGCAGGAGTGGAAGAAGTCTTCTGCCCGGTGTGGCGCTGATGTGGCTCTGTCTTTGGTTCGCGTCCATTGCAAGGAGGTGCGACAAGATAAGCTGGCAGCAATCAAGGTCGCCAACACCCAGAAGCATGACTTCCGATCTTTTATGGAGACTTTCATCGCTGCAGCCACTCGGATTGCCGACGACGTCGACTTAGACGAGTTCGTCGAGCCTGCTAGTCCTCCTCCCGCGGAGTGAACAAACTTTTATGCCTCACCTTGAATTTGCCTCGGAATGCCGAGTGGTTTTTGTAACCATTAAACTCTTTTGGGCTGAATGCCCGAGCACTTCGATCTGTGGTCCGGAACCTTTAGGATTTATCTGAACTTGGTTTATCGTTGAATATCTTCATGAATCCCTTGCTGAGTGAACCCGTTCTTTATTCGAGACAACTTTTGTATTTGTAGCGCAGCTCCGAAGGAGAAGGTAGCAGTCGACCCGTGCCTTGTTTTCCTTGCGGGTCGGCGATGGAGTGCACATTGTATTTGTGGCAAAGCTCCTCGAGAGAAGGTGGCAGTCGACCTGCACCTCGTTACTGTAGAGCAGGACGGAGCGCACATTGTATTTGCGGTGAAGCTCCCCAGGAGAAGGTGGCAGTCGACCTGCACCTCGTTACTGTAGAGCGGGATGGAGTGCACATTGTATTTGTGGCGAAGCTCCCCAGGAGAAGGTGGCAGTCGACCCGCACCTCGTTACTGCAGAGCGGGATGGAGTGCACATTGTATTTGTGGGGAAGCTCCCTAGGAGAAGGTGGCAGTTGACCTGCACCTCGTCGTCCTTGAGGGTTGAGATGTGTTTCGTACTTAGGCAAGTACTGGACTGCAGCTAAGCCCCCGAGTGGGAGGTTTGCTCTCCACTCGTTGGGATTTTTTAAATACTTAGGCGAGTACCGGACTGCAGCTAAGTCTCCGAGTGAGAAAACTTAGGCGAGTACTGGACTGCAGCTAAGCCCCCGAGTGGGAGGTTTGCTCTCCACTCAATGGAATTTTTTAAATACTTAGGCGAGTACCGGACTGCAGCTAAGTCTCCGAGTGAGAAGACTTAGGCGAGTACTGGACTGCAGCTAAGCCCCCGAGTGGGAGGATTGCTCTCTACTCGGTAGGATTTTTTCAAACTTAGGCGAGTGCCGGAATGCAGCTAAGTCTCCGAGTGAGAAGACTTAGGCGAGTACTGGACTGCAGCTAAGCCCCCGAGTGGGAGGATTGCTCTCCACTCGGTAGGATTTTTTAAATACTTAGGCGAGTACCGGACTGCAGCTAAGTCTCTGAGTGAGAAAACTTAGGCGAGTACTGGACTGCAGCTAAGCCCCCGAGTGGGAGGATTGCTCTCCACTCGGTAGGATTTTTTCAAACTTAGGCGAGTGCCGGACTGCAGCTAAGTCGCCGAGTGAGAAGACTTAGGCGAGTACTGGACTGAAGCTAAGCCCCCGAGTGGGATGGTTGCTCTCCGCTCGGTAGGATTTTTTTTCAAACTTAGGCGAGTGCCGGACTGCAGCTAAGTCTCCGAGTGAGAAAACTTAGGCGAGTACTGGACTACAGCTAAGCCCCCGAGTGGGAGGATTGCTCTCCACTCGGTATGATTTTAAATACTTAGGCGAAACGGGTTCGCAGCTAAGCCCCCGAGTGGGAGGCTGGCTCACCACTTGGTAGGAATTTTTTTACAAACTTAGGCGAAGCGGATTCGCAGCTAAGCCACCCACCGGGCGATTTCTTACGCAAACAAAAACAATAACAATCGCTGAGAAAATTATAACGCTCTTGTATTTGATAAATAAACTACAGGAGTTTTTTCTTATTACATCTCATCCGAGTGAGAATTCAAGTATAAATGGGGCGGAGAAGCTCCGCATTCCAGGCTCGTGGCTCATCAATCTGGCGATCGACATTATAGAGGTGATACGCTCCATTGTGGAGCATTCTGGTGACTATGAAGGGGCCTTCCCAAGTAGGAGCGAGTTTGTGTGGTTTCTGCTGATCCACTCAGAGGACTAAGTCTCCTTCTTGGAAGGCTCGACTCTTCACATTTCTGGCATGGAATTGACGCAAGTCTTGCTGATAGATGGTGGATCGGATCATGGCCATTTCTCTTTCTTCTTCCAGGAGGTCAACTGCGTCCTGCCGGGCTTGTTCTGCTTCTTCTTCAGAGTAGAGCTTGACTCGAGGGGCGTTGTGAAGCATGTCACTCGGCAAGACTGCTTCGGCTCCGTAGACCAGAAAGAATGGGGTTCTTCCGGTCGATCGGTTCGGGGTCATCCTCAATCCCCAAAGAACTGATGGAAGCTCGTCGACCCATGCACCTGCTGTGTGCTTCAGATCACGCATCAATCGAGGTTTCAGTCCTTTGAGAATTAGGCCGTTTGGTCTTTCCGCCTGTCCATTCGACTGAGGGTGAGCGACCGAAGCATAGTCGACTCGTGTGCCCTGAGAGGTGCAAAAGGCCCTGAATTTGTCGGAATCAAAGTTTGACCCATTGTCAGTGATGATGCTGTGCGGAACTCCATATCTGAATATCAACTCTCTGATGAAACTGATAGCAGTGCAAGCATCAAGATTCTTGATAGGCTTAGCTTCAATCCATTTGGTGAACTTGTCGACTGCTACTAGCACATGAGTGAAGCCGCTCCTTCCCGTTTTCAGTGGTCCAACCATGTCCAGCCCCCAAACAGCGAAGGGCTAGACGAGTGGAATGGTTTTCAAAGCTGATGCGGGCTTGTGCGACATATTGGAGTAATACTGACATCCTTCACATTTGTTGACTATCTCTTTTGCCATTTCACTGGCCCTTGGCTAGTAAAATCCCGCTCGGTATGCTTTAGCCACAATGGTCTGAGAGGACGCATGATGACCACAGGTCCCCGAGTGGATATCGTCAATGATCATCTGACCTTCTTCTGGTGTTATACACTTCTGACTGACTCCAGTCGCGCTTTCTCTATACAACTATCCCTTTATGACTGTAAAGGCCTTGGATCGACGGACGATCTGTCGAGCCTCTTCTTCGTCCTCTGGGAGTTCTTTCCTTAGGATGTACACGATGTAAGGTACTGTCCAGTCGGGAGTGATGACCAAGACTTCCATGATCAGGTTGACCACAGCTGGAACTTCAACTTCAGTCGGATCCGTGGCACTTTTTGGCTGCGGGGCCTCTTCAGTGAAGGGATCCTCCTGAACTGATGGTGTGTGGATGTGTTCCAAAAACACATTGCTGGGAATGGCTTCTCTTTTGGAACCTATTTTTGCTAAATCATCAGCTGCTTGATTTTTCAGTCGGGGTATGTGATGAAGCTCTAACCCCTCGAATTTCTTCTCCAGCTTTCTCACTACATTGCAATAACCAGTCATGGATGGACTTCTGACGTCCCATTCCTTCATCACCTGATTAACCACCAAATCTGAGTCGCCATAGACCATGAGGCGATGGACGCCGAGTGAAATGGCCATGCGCAACCCATATAAAAGTGCTTCATATTCCGCCTCGTTATTGGAGGAATCAAAGTGGATTTGAAGAACATATCTAAGCTTATCTCCTTGGGGGGAGACCAACTCCACCCCGGCACCGGAACCATTCAGCATTTTGGAACCGTCGAAGAACATGGTCCAATGCTCCGAGTGAACCTGAGTCGGCAGTTGCTGTTCAATCCGCTCGGCGACGAAATCTGCTATTGCCTGGGACTTGATAGCTTTCTTTGCCTCGAACTTGATATCTAGAGGAAGGAGTTCAATCGCCCATTTTGCCACTCGACCAGTTGCATCTCTGTTATGCAGGATCTCTGACAACGGAGCGTCGCTGACGACTGTAATGGAATGATCAAAGAAGTAGTGAGCAACTTTCTTTGTGGTCATATAAATCCCATATACAAGCTTCTGATAATGAGGATATCTTTGCTTCGACGGGGTCAAAACTTCAGAAATATAATATACTGGGCGCTGAACTTTGAAGGCTTTTCCTTCTTCTTCCCGCTCGACCGTAAGTACTGTACTGACGACTTGTCCCGTGGCTGCGATGTAAAGCAGCAAAGGCTCCTTGCTAATTGGGGCAGCAAGCACCGGCTGTGTGGAGAGCAGAGCTTTGAGCTCTGCAAATGCTACATCAGCTTCGGAAGTCCACTCGAACTTGTCGGACTTCTTCATCAATCGGTAAAGAGGCAATGCCTTTTCACCGAGACGGGATATGAATCGACTTAAAGAGGCCAAGCAACCAGTAAGCTTCTGGACGTCGTGCACTCGCACAGGACTTTTCATTCGGAGTATAGTACCGATTTTTTCTGGATTGGCATCGATTCCCTATTCGGAAACAAGAAAACCGAGTAATTTTCCGCCAGGAACTCCGAATGTGCACTTTGATGGATTAAGCTTGATATCATACCTCCAGAGGTTGGCAAAGGTTTCAGCAAGGTCAGCCAGCAGGTCAGAACCCTTCCATGACTTGACCACAATGTCATCCATGTATGCTTCCACATTCCGACTGATTTGAGTGAGCAAACACTTCTGTATCATCCTCATGAATGTGGCTCCGGCATTCTTGAGGCCAAACGGCATGGTAACATAACAGAAGCACCCGAGTGGAGTGATGAAAGCTGTTTTGATCTCGTCAGGCCCATACAGACGGATCTGATGGTACCCGGAATAAGCGTCTAAAAAAGACAGTCGCTCACATCCCGCAGTCGAGTCGACTATCTGATCAATGCGGGGGAGAGGAAAATGATCTTTTGGGTAGGCCCGATTGATATGTTTAAAGTCAATGCACATGCGAAGTGACTTGTCCTTCTTGGGGACCATGACAACGTTGGCGAGCCACTCGGAGTGGTAGATTTCTCGGATGAACTCCGCTACTAAGAGCCCAGCCACCTGTTCGCCAATAGCCTTTCTCTTCTGGACGGCGGACCGTCGGAGATGTTGATTGACAGGTTTACTTTTGAGTCGACTCTTAGGCGGTGCTCAGCCAGCTCCCTGGGAACACCCGTCATGTCAGAAGGCTTCGATGCGAAAATGTCCCAGTTCTCACGGAGGAACTGGATGAGCGCTTCTTCCTATTTGGAGTCGAGTGTTGTCGAGATGTGAGTTGGAGCAGCGCTGGGATCGGTCGGGTGGATGTGAGCTGTCTTCGTTTCGCTAGACGACTAAAAGGTGATTCTGTGGCGGGCTTCTTGGCTCGCAACAAATCACTCGGGTCTGCAGTCTTCTGGTATTCCTGCAGCTCCACCACCGCCATCTGAGCATCAGCGATCTTTGAACCTTTCTGAAAACATTCTTCCTCTTTCTTCCGATTTCCTATAATAGTGATCACACCTTTGGGGCCAGGCATCTTCAACTTGAGATACACATAACATGGTCGGGCCATGAAGCGTGCATAAGCCGGCCTGCCCAAAATAGCGTGATAGGCACTCTGGAAGTCTACAACTTCAAACGTCAACTTTTCTTTGCGGTAATTCTTGGAATCTCCAAAAACCACATCAAGAGCAATCTGGCCGAGTGATTCAGCCTTCTTCCCAGGAATGACTCCATGGAAACTCATGTTGCTGGTACTGAGTCTGGACATCGGAATGCCCATCCCTTTCAATGTCTCAGCATATAATATGTTCAAACCACTGCCACCATCCATCAAGACTTTGGTCAGTCGAGTGCCTTCGACAACTGGGTCGACCACCAAAGCTTGCCTCCCAGGGGTGGCGATGTGCGTTGGGTAATCAGACCGGTCGAATGTTATGGCAGTCTGAGACCACTTCAGATAACTGGATGTCGCCGGAGCAACCATATTCACCTCTCGGTTTATAACTTTCAGTCGACTTTTGCTTTCAACATCAGCAAAAATCATCAGGGTGGAATTGACCTGGGGGTATCCATCGTCACTATCTTCCTTGTCCTCAACTTTGTCTGACTCCTTTTCCTTATCTTTGGGCTACTTGCCTTGGAACTGCTGGATCAAGAGTTGACACTGTCGAGTGGTATGTTTCGGGTAAATGAAATTACCCTCTTCATCTTTCTTGGTGTGGACGAGACATGGCAAATCCAACACATCATTTCCGTCCTGGTCTTTAACTTTCTTGGGGTTCCAAGGTCCTTTGGGTTTCCCTTTAAACTTTCCTTGGGTTACAGCCAAGGCTTCCCCAGGAGCAGCTGGCTCGGCTTTCCGCTTCTGTTTCCGATTGGAATTTCCTCTGGTTTCTTGGGCGACTGACTTGAGCTTGCCACTCCTGAGTCGATCCTCATCTTCACCATTAGCGTACTTGGTGGCAATCTTAATCATCCGATTCAGAGACATATCTCCGGTCCGACCGAATTTCAGATTCAGTTCTCTGTACTTGACACCTTCTTTGAAGGCACAGACTGCTTGGTGGTCAGGCACATTCTCCACCGTGTGATGTAACGTGATCCATCTCTGGATGTAATCCCTCAAAGTTTCATTCGGCTTCTGCATGCAAGACCGCAGTTCCGTCAGCCCTGCCGGCCGCTTGCATGTTCCTTCGAATGTGGTGACAAACACTCGGGCAAGATCTTCCCAAGTGTAAATGCTGCTGGGTGCTAACTGGTTCAGCCACGCTCTGGCCGAGCCCTCTAACATGAGAGGCAGGTGCTTCATGGCCACTTCGTCATTACCGCCGCCAATATGGACGGCCACTCGGTAGTCTTCAAGCCAAGTATCGGGCTTGGACTCACCAGTGAACTTACTGACTCCAGTCGCCAACCTGAAGTTGGGAGGAATCACAGCATCCTTGATGGCTCTACTAAAGCACTCTGGCCCCGAAGCATGTGCTCTGCTGCTGGTAGGTGCATCTCTGTCATGACCTTCTCGGTGAGCTCTGTTCCTGTCGACCAAACCTTGAACGAGAATGGATCTCGCATCAAAGCCTGGCTCCCTGGAGTCGACTGGAATCCTTCGCCCAACACTACGAGGGCGCCTTTCATCCTGCTGTCGAGGCGCATATGACCCGCTCCTCGGGGGAGGGGTGGGCACTCGACGTCGATCGTCACGATCGAATCGGTGGTCATATTGCTCACGGTTCCCGTACTGATTACGCCGGTCCCCATGTCCCTCACGCCTCGGGGGCGATCTTGGGCTATGAGCCAACTGGACTATGTCTGCAGCAATGGATCTGCTGTGAATCCTGTACCGCGACTGAGAAACAGCGGAATTCTGGTCTCCTGCTGCCCGGAGTAACGCTCTGATCTGCAGCAAGCCTCTGCCAGCCTCCGACTGGGAAGGCTGAATCGACTCTGCTATACGGGCTGCAGCTGCTAAATTCTGAATCGGAGTTCGATATACCTGCAGGGGCGGAAAGAGCTGACGTCGACTGGATTCGGGAACCCGTTGTCGCGCACGCTCGTCGAGTGCTCGCTGGAGGTTCTCCAGTCGAGTGCGCTCAGCCAAGTTTGCCAGGCGCGCGTCCTCCAAGGCACGAGCCTTGGGGGTTTCTCCAACGATAGGAGTGTGCAGTGCATCCATGTTCCGGCGACGAAGTTCTTCTCTCTATAGCGACGTGAGAGGCTCGGGGAGATATTCCTCATGGGGACGCGACGGGTCGCCTCCACCCGCGCCTTTGTCGGTGCGGGGAAAACCGGGAGGACTGGGCGGTCCATCGACCATCAGAACCTCCGCCGCCGGATCACTGCTATCGCACTCAGATGCGGTCTCTGTAGAGCCAGTCGACAGATCGAACAGGCCATAGAGGGATTCATCGGGCTCGATCGCCGCGACTTGAGGGGTGGCCGACTGGCGTGCCACCGTGTGTCTCACCCACCGCTGAAGTCTCGACCGACCGGAGCGCTTGCGCCGGCGGGAAACAGGGAGGGAGGACAACACAGGAGCCGACCGGTAGGGGGTCGACGATTGCCGCAAGAGAACACCGCGGACGCACGCGCTAAAGTGCATTGCTCCACGGGCGGGGAGTGCGTCCACGTCGAGCGGAGCCTCCTGAAGCCAAGCGGAGTCGTCGGCGATGAACGTGAGCGCGCCGAGACGGATCTCGCGGCCCTCCACCAAAAATCCGCTAGAAACCATGATGATTTGGATCGGAAAAGATCGCAACTCCTCCAACAAATCGCTAAAACACCTGCCCCACGGTGGGTGCCAACTGTCGTGGTTCTAAGTCTGACAGTAATGTAGGGGGGTAAATATGGAGAGGCAAGATCTTAGCTATGGAGAAGTTGTAGGCACACGAGGTTTACGAGTTCAGGCCCTTCCCGGAGGAAGTATTAGCCCTACGTCTCGGAGCCCGGAGGCGGTCGACTGGATTATGCGCGTATGGTTTACAGGGGTGCGAACCCTTTACACTGAGGATGGGGGTGGCTTATATAGAGTTCGCCGGACCCATCCGACCCTCAGTTATGCAGGGTTTTAAATACATTAAGGTCGGGCGTTACTGGTAACGCCCCTAATAAAGTGTTATGATGACCATAAAGGCTACTTAATAACCGACCGTTAGCATGCGGAGTGTCTTTAGGTCTCGTGGCTGTCGAGTGGTTTGGTCTTGGTCGAGTGATTGCTTCTTGGTCGAGTGTCTTTGAGTCTGTCGAGTGGAACACCTCCAAGTCGATTGAAAGGTGATTTCTTCTAGAGATGTCCTTGGGTAGGGCAGTTTGGACAGGTCCATGACCCTACCCTAGGTACATAGCTTCGTCAGATCCCTCTGTTCGCTCACGTACTATTTTAAGTGAATCCTTATTATAACATGCACACAAATTTTGGGCACTTGTATTCGACTTAAGTCAGTGTGCCACCGTATCTCGTATACTTACTACTCCCTCCGTCTAGGTGTAATAAGTCACGTTAGAAGGTGCAACGGGACCAAGGTGCGTGTGTGTGTGTGTGTGTGTGGGTGTGTTTAACAGCATGTATGTGTTAGAGAGAGCGACAGATCGACCTACTCCTACAGAGAGATGTTGTGTAGTGTATGATTTTAGCCGCGAGAGTCAGTGCATCCTCTAGTTTCCGGGCGTGTCCGGTAGGGACATGCGGATAGCTGCCACGCCCGCTCCTGACCAGCCTGGCCCACCCAAAGCCCCTCCATCGCCCGTGCGCGCTTCCCACCTGAAACGGTCAGCGCCGCTCCAAAGAATCGGTGCCGCATTCATGCCCGGGCAGAGCGGACGCGACCTCTCACTGGCGCAAGAGTGATGGTTGCTTCGTCCTTCCAACTTACTGCTGGGTCTATGTGATTTGACGGCTCATTGGTCTTTATTACAGAGGTGGTAGGACTACTGGATGTCCCATGCTTTCGGCGAAAGGAGGTACTACTACTAGATTACAATTTTCTCCATTCTTATAGCGGAGGCGTGCAAGAGCAGTGAAAACACGCAAGCTCAGTGATTACATGGCCCACCTCACACTATCACCGTGCGACACCTAACTCTTTACATAGTACTCCCCCCGTTCCTAAATATTACTAGATGAGTCCCCGCGCGTTGCCGCGGAACAGCGGTATATCTCTCTGCGCAAAATTATCGATTTCATAGAACTAAAAAAAACTCTATAACCGCATGACAAATGTGGTAGCCAAACTAAATAAACTCCTATCATCATTTAGATCATCCCACGTAAGGAAAAAAGACCAACCAACTCCTACTGCATAATGGGATTATATTTTTCTTTTTGACATGTTAATGGGACTTAAAAGCTCACTTGCATGCATGCTACCGGTGCATGCTTGCATGCAGACATGTTGATGTGATTAAAAACCCACTCACATGCATGTGCCACAGTATTTCTGCATGCTTGCATGTGGCTTAGTGCGGAGCCTCTCAACGTCTAGATCAGACGACTATTATGGACTGATTTACTTCATCTAACGGCTACATCAATTTTGATGATGTGGCTCAAGGAGAGGATAGAGAATTCTTAGTAGTGGGGGCTAGCTATTACTAGTATATAAGTCTTTGTAGAGATTCCACTACATACGGAACAAAATGAATGAATCTACACTTAAAATGCATCTATATACATCCGCAAGTGGTTCATGGTGAAATCTCTACAAAGACTTATATTTAGGAACGGAGGAAGTACTAGTATAGTACGTACTGTAATTTATCAGCGAGATAAATTTGTAAAATGTTATGAAGCTTCCAAAATATTAACCTTGCGATTGGCTCTTCGCCTCTTCGGGAAGTCGAGCAATAATGGTAGTGCAGTATATATCGTTCTAGCTATATGAGACCGAATGAATTGCTGCACGTCCACCACGTGGGCGAGGGTCGATGGGCGAGGGAGAGTGCTACATACGGAGCAAAATGAGTGAATCTACACTCTAAAATACGTCTATATACATCAGTGTTTGGATTATGTACTAGTAGTTCATATTGAAATCTACTAAAGGACATATATATATTCCAAACAATATGATATAATCTCTATAACCAAGGTAGTAGGGACGAGGAGTAAACGGAGGGAGTAGTAATTTTTCTCCTCGTCCTGTGAGCCACCGCGCGCATGGGCGAGGGAGCGGGCGTAAGGCGGAGCAAGCTTCACCTCATCTTGCGAGCCACCGCGCCCGTGGGCGGGGGAGACGGCGTACTAAGCAAGCTTCTCCTCGTTCTGCGAGTTGACGGGACACATCAAAAGTACTCCAGTGTATAGAGCCTTGCCTCTAAGGTAGGCCCCACATGGTTTGCCTCTTTTTTTAACATAACACGTCAAGTCGCAATTTGTTTGTTCACCCGTGGTAGACGATCCTCCCTCCACCAAGTGGACAACCAGTACACGTGCCAAATTACCACGTGGGCTGCCTTTTTCATACAGAAATGAGCTCCACCGTGTACCCGTGCGGGTGTGGTTGGGAAAGAGACGGGAGTACGTGCGCCGTGCATGCACCTCTTCTCTTCGTGCACGTCCCCCACCTACGTGGGTGTGTGTGAGAGATACAAACCGTGTTCGTGAGTGTTTTTGTTTTGGGGTGGGGGTGGGTGGGGAGTTTATTTCGTGAATTATTTGTGGGAATATGTGTCAATGACATCTCAAACAAAATTTTGCATGCAATGTGTGTGAAATGGAGGCCTATCCATATCATACATAGAGGGTCGGGAAATCCACGAGAAGAGAGGGAGGGGTCATAGCTATCAATAGAGTCGAAGAGAGGATCAAGTGGGTGGGTGCGAGATCGAAGAAGAGAGCCATCGAAATTGTGTGTGTGTGCAAGTCAAAGATATAGGGCGACTGGCCTACCGGAACGTTAGAGGGCACATGTCAAGTTTGGGTGTGGCAGGGAGACATGACTAGAGCGCTCGATGTATCGGTGTGTGTGGGGGGAGGGGGTGGGGGGAGGGGTAGGCAGAGGCCTAACTATAGAGGTAGAACGACTCGTATATGTGTTGAGAAGGAGAGACCCAACTATGTCTTGAGGGAGATCGGTCGACATCCATACATAACTGAAGGATGGGAAATATGATGGGACAGAGAGAGAGAGAGGAGAGAGAGAGGGAGGGAGAGGGAGGGAGAGGGGTAGAGTGCTGGATGGGTGATGGAGTTGCTTCTCGAAGATGGTGGGAGAGGCCTACTAGACAAACTGAGGGTGGAACTGCAATGTTATCAATAAGAGTGGGGATGTGTTTCTGTGTGTGCCTGTGCGTGATAGATCTGTCGGGACGCATCCATGGATGATGAAGGGGAACCATGTGTTTGGTAAGCAAACCTAACTAGATCGGTAGATCAATTGTTATTTGTCGGAGGAAGGGAGAGACACAACTAATGAGGTAGATCGATTGACGTGTGGGTAAAAACGAGTTATAAGGACCTAGCTAGATATATGTATAGCGAGAGATCGGTCAGTGTACGTCCATTTGTTAGAGGCAAATAAGGCCCAGCGAGACGGATAGACAGAGAGAATGGAGCTAGGAGGTGGTGCGAGAGGCCCACCTACTAGCTAGATAGGGGGAGGAGTGTGCGGTTGTGAGATCGATGAAAAGAGGGGCGAGAGTTTACACGTGTGTCTGACCGTATGTGAGACACGAGGCAAGGACACATAAAGGAGGAGATTGAAGGTGTGTGTGTGTATGTTGTAGGCAGGCATTGCTGGAGAGGTTTATCGATCGGTGTGTGTCGGAAAGGAGTTGTGGAGACTCTGGGAGAATGAACTAAAGAAAAAAATGAATGTGCCTGGTGGATAGAATGCCAAGGGAGGGGGAGGGCGAGGAGGGCGTGTGCATGCAGGACAGAAAGTTAGTGGTAGCTACAAAGGTTAGAGGATTGTGTGGGTGAGGGAGTCCTGGATTAGGGGGTGTTCGGATAGCCGGACTATACCTTCAGCCGGACTCCTAGACTATGAAGATACAAGATTGAAAACTCCGTCCTGTGTCCGGAAGGGACTTTCCTTGGTGTGGAAGGCAAGCTTCGCGATACGGATATGAAGATCTCCTACCATTGTAACCGACTTTGTGTAACCCTAACCCTCTCCGGTGTCTATATAAACCGGAGGGTTTTAGTCCGTAGGACAACATATACATCAACAATCATACCATAGGCTAGCTTCTAGGGTTTAGCCTCCTCGATCTCGTGGTAGATCTACTCTTGTACTACCCATATCATCAATAATAATCAAGCAGGACGTAGGGTTTTACCTCCATCGAGAGGGCCCGAACCTGGGTAAAACTTCGTGTCCCTTGCCTCCTATTACCATCCGGCCTAGACGCACAGTTCGGGACCCCCTACCCGAGATCCGCCAGTTTTGACACCGACATTGGTGCTTTCATTGAGAGTTCCTATGTGTCATCGCTGTCAGGTCAGATTTGGGAGTTTGAACTACACGGCTGACATCCACGGGGACTTGATCTTTGACGGATTCGAGCCACTACCGAGCGCGCCGGACTGTCACGACGAGCATGGTCTAGCTCTGCCACCGAATAGTGCCCTGGAGGCCGCACCCGCATCGGCTTCGACTCTTAATTCGGAGCCAACCGCGCCGATCGAGGATGGGTGGTTGGACGCCGCCTCAGGGGCTGCGATCCCAACGGCGATTGAGCCGAACACCAGCCCAGCACTCCGCAAGTCTCATGATTCCAAGGAGTCGGACTCCTCTCCGGACTCCGAACCATTCGCGCCTCTGCCAACCGAATCCGATTGGGCGCCGATCATGGAGTTTACTGCCGCGGGCATCTTTCAGCACTCGCCCTTTGGCGATATTACAAAATCACTAAAGTCTCTCTCTTTATCAGGAGAACCCTGGCCGGACTACGGTCAGCGATATCGGGATGCGGACGATGAAAAAATTCAAAGCCCACCCACCACCCACTTTGTAGCCACTGTCGACGATTTAACCGACATGCTCGACTTCGACTCCGAAGACATCAACGGTATGGACGCCGATGAAGGAGACGATGAAGAACCAGCGCCTATTGGGCCCTGGAACGCCACCTCGTCATATGACTAACATGGTGGACGCACCAAAAGATGACGACGAGGAGCAGAAGGACGCACCGAAGGCTTGTTCCTTCGAAAAGCAGTCAAAGCGGCGATGCAAACGCCGCCCCAAATCCCGCCTCGACAGAAATAGCGATCACGTAGACCCAGCGCTGGAGTAGGGCGAATCGCTGCCGGACAACGGCAATCCAGATAATCAAACCGAACAAACAAATCCTATCAAGGATAATGGTCCGGACGACATAACGCTGGACAAACACCCGGAGCAACAGACTGCCCGTAAAAGGCTTGTTGCCACCGCGAGGAGCCTGAAAAAGCAGAAAGAAAGGCTCAAGACCGCGCAAGACACACTCCAATTCAGATGGAGGAAAATACTCAGCACTGCAGCAAGGTACGGCGACAATCGCCCTTCCAAAAGCTACCCAAAGCGGAAGCTGCTACCCGAATTCGATGAGGAGGCCTTAGAACCCCACAACCAAATATCAAAGCAGCCACCTGGTTAGATAGACGACCCCTCTACCAACACAGAGCGGCATACAACGCCGCTCACAATACAATACGCGACCCATGCGAGGGCTCGCACCCAAAGGACGGCGCAACCAGATCCATCTATGGACCACGCAAGCGCGCCCCAGCATACAATGCAACACAACAAACATCCGAACAACACGGTACACCCAGCTACAGGGGTGCCGCACACCCCCTTTGTTTCACCGATGAGGTGCTGGACCACGAATTTCCAGAGGGATTCAAGCCCGTAAACATAGAGGCATACGACGGAACAACAGACCCTGGGGTCTGGATTGAGGACTACATCCTTCATATCCATATGGCTCGAGGAGATGATCTCCATGCCATCAAGTACCTACCCCTGAAGCTCAAAGGGCCAGCTCCTCACTGGCTCAAAGGCCTCCCCGAAAGCTCCATTGGAAGTTGGGAAGAGCTCGAAGACGCCTTTCGGGCAAATTTTCAAGGGACTTATGTCCGACCTCCGGATGCGGACGATTTGAGTCATATAACTCAACAGCCCGGAGAGTCAGCCCGAAAGCTTTGGAACAAGTTTCTTACTAAAAAGAACCAGATTGTCGACTGTCCGGACGCTGAAGCCTTAGCGGCTTTCAAGCATAGCGTCCGTGACGAATGGCTCGCCAGACACTTCGGCCAAAATAAGCCGAGAACGATGGCCGCATTAACAAACCTCATGACCCGCTTTTGCGCGGGAGAGGACAGCCGGTTAGCCAGATGCAGCACCAGCGACCCCAGTACATCTGAAGTTAGAGATGGAAACAGGAAATCATGGCGCAACAGCAATAACAAACGCCGGAATAAAGAAGACAACACGAAGGGCACGGCAGTAAATGCCGGATTCAAAAGCTCTTGGCCAGGACAAAAGCCGCCCCCTAAAGGCACCAGGGATGAATTGTCCAGCCTCAACAAAATTCTGGACCAAGTATGTCAGATCCATAGTACCCCTGGTAAACCTGCTAATCATACCTACAGAGAATGTTGGGTCTTCAAGCAGTCCGGCAAGCTCAACGCCGTACATAAGGGGGAGGATACACCAAGTGAAGACGAGGACGAGCCCCCCAAGCAAGACACGGGGGAGCAAAAGCAATTTCCACCAGAAGTCAAAACAGTAAACGTGTTACACGCAATCAAGGGAAAAAACAAGGCGACACTCCCAGGAAAGTATACCCAAGCGCCTGTCACCACGAAGTCCTGCCACTGGTCATCTCAACCGATCACTTTCGACCGTCGCGATTACTCAGCAAGTATCCGACACACAGGATGGGCTGCCCTGGTGTTAGACCCAGTAATTGGCGGATATCACTTCACAAGGGTCTTGATGGATGGCGGCAGTAGCCTAAACCTAATATATCAGGATACAATCCGCGGGATGGGGTTAGACCCAACACGAATTCGCCATAGCAATACTACCTTTAAAGGAGTCACGCCAGGCCCAGGGGCTCGTTGTACGGGCTCCCTCCTACTACAAGTCACATTTGGCTCCTCCGATAACTTTCGTCGCGAGCATTTAACTTTCCACATCGCTCCGTTTCAAAGTGGCTATCAAGCACTTCTCGGACGCGAAGCTTTCGCTCGCTTTAATGCAATACCACACTACGCCTCCCTCACACTCAAGATTCCCGGTCCACGTGGCATCATCACAGTGCACAGAAATATCAAGCGATCTCTACGTGCCGAAGAGAGTGAGGCTGCCTTGGCCGCCGCACACTAAAGGCGCCCGGACAAGCGAAAGAATCCAATAGGTCGTCAAGACCTCATATTCAACTAATCAAGTCCGGCGCCGCTATTTATACGGAAATAAATGGTCACACCCCTATTTGTCAATACCAGGGGCTCAACGCGTGCAGCCAAACGATCATCGTGCTACACCCGTCCAGGATACGGCACAACGGAGACACATGGTCAGACATGCAGCAGGGACCCGCTCCAAGGATTCTTTTTAGATTAAGACCCTGCGTAAACCTTTTTTACTATCTCTTGTTGATACATATCCACCGTTGAGAAGGATGCTGACGTCTTGGCATGTGTCCACGCCAGAACAATGCACGTGCCTGGACACACAAGGCTTCTTACAAAGGCCACTATTAAGGCCCGGTTTATACCACAAAGACCGAATACCTTAGGGAGTGTTCGGCGTCGCGAGTTTGGCCCTATATGCATCAGCTCCGAATCATTGTCTTTGGTCAAATGTTGGGTTTTCCCGGCTCCTGTGTTTTGGTGCCTTACGTTCCGCCTTGCCGGCTAAGGTAGCACCAGGAGAACTGCTGCGATTGTGCCCTGGTTCATCCGGACGAGCACCTCAGTAGAGAAAGCCGAAAACTGACTGTCATGATATAGCGTGAGACTGGTCAACCACTCGATGACCTGTGGGAATGTTAGAATTCCTCCGCCTTAACGAAGGGCCGTTTCCCGGCCAGGCATGTACGCACCCCGAGTTCGGGAGAGTGCGGAGCCACAAGGGGCTATCTAGTAGCCCCACTGTCAAACTCCTATGGCTAAGTGAAAGTGCTAAAGCATTATAGTCCGGTTGCCTCGCTCGCTCCGCTATCACCTCCTTAATAGGACCAAGACGTTGGGTTAAGTGTGACTGCGTGTTTTTGCGACCACCTCCGCATCATATGCATGAGGGTTGAAGCCGACGGCTGCAATATTTTAGGTTATACACATGTATACATAAACGGCCGCCCAGGAGGCATCATATTACTTTCAGGCAAAAGTATAAAAATAGCCTTATAAAAATTTATAAAAGCATTTCGCTTATAATGAGATTACATATCACTCAAACAGTGGGTCTCTATCAGACGTGTACCCTCAAGAACTTCTTCAAAGTAGTGCTCGACAGCCTTTCAACTTATAGCCGAATCCCGCGCTGCAACATTGGTAGCATCCATCTCCGCCCAATATGCCTTAACACGGGCAAAGGCCATCCGTGCACCCTCTATGAACGCCGACCTCCTCATCGCATCAATACGCGGCACCACGTCAAGGACCTGCTGCACCAAGCTGAAATAGCTGTTCGGTTTTGGCCTTCCCGGCCATAGCTGATCCACAACAGACCTCATAGAGAGTCCGGACAACCTATTTAGTTCGGCCCACTCGGCTAATTGGTCAGTCAATGAAAGTGGACGCTCGGGAGAATGGAATTTCCTCCAAAATAGCTGGTCTACTCCACGGTCCATTTGACCCTGGAAGTACTTGGCCGCATCGGCAACGCTCGCCGCCAAATCCATATATGCATCCTCCGAACTCCACAGCCGATCCAGAGGGGCATACCGTGGATCTCCGAATTTCCTCCGCAACATAAAGGATTTTCCAGCTACAATATCCCCCGCTTCCCGCAACTCCTCCTTCTTTGCCCTCATAGCAGAGCGGAGATCCTTTTTTGTCACAGCGGCCTTCTCAAGGTCCGATGCCTTCTCTTGGTTTTCCTTTTCAAGAACCCGGCAACGGTCGGCGGCGGCTTTTAATTCTATAGCCATCTTGGCCATGTTGTCTCGGGTCTCGCTATGCGCGGCCGTCTCGTCTTGCAACTCTTCGGCCGCCTTCACAGCAGCCACATTACCTAACCTCGCTTATTCCTTGGCTCGGACAAGTTCTGCCTGCAAGGCTTCAACAGTGGCAGCTCCATCTGCAGTCACAACATATTTAATTACTGGCATCATGCTGATCTTCCTATGTGGCATTTACCATATATTGACACTTACCATGGGGCTCGTCAAGCCTTTTGTTAACAAGCTCGATGTTGGCGTCCGCCGCATCCAACTGACATTCTAAATGGGCAAACTTGCTAGTCTGGCTAGCCACCGGAGCTTCCATCACCTGCACATAAAGGCAGTATGGTTATTTACTGGGAATATGATCCTCTGTTCGTCATCGTTTCTGACGACAACCAGAGTCTTAGGGGCTACTACCTACACAGGGCACACCTAGCATGTGCAGGATTATCATACATTCTTTTACGTACCTCAAAGCCTGTCAGTAGACTCAGAAAAGCTTCATGCAATCCGCTTTCGGCGGACGATATTCTCTCCATCACCGTATTCATCAGCACACGCTATTCATCTGAGATGGCCGCTCGCCCCACCAATTCCCTCAGAATATCCGATCGCACACTAGATGGCGCCGGACTCTTTTGTCTGCTCTCTTCGGGAGCCGGACATTGGGAGCTTTGGGGGTCAATGGGATTATCTTCTGGCCTCACCAGACTCGGAGAGGCCCTCCGTGACGACACTTCAGGATCGTCCACTTCTGGAGCGGAGGAGTCCGGAGGAGGGGTTTCGCTCTCCATCATCTCTGGAAGAAGATCCC
Organism: Triticum urartu; assembly: GCF_056163025.1. Classification (NCBI taxonomy): domain Eukaryota; kingdom Viridiplantae; phylum Streptophyta; class Magnoliopsida; order Poales; family Poaceae; genus Triticum; species Triticum urartu. The sequence continues at coordinate 112,858,201 of NC_141879.1, forward strand.
CCGAAGATGAGCTCATCTGAGAGGGGCTAAGGCCCGAACTGCAAAAATATATGCGATGGTTATCTTCTCAGAAGAAAAAGATGGCATATCTGTACTATTAAAGTATTTCGGGTCACTTACGACTCGCAGGAGAATTGATCCCCCCGCGGACTTTGTGCGGCAATGGCGCCCCCCAAGGAAGGACCCTCTGTGGGAGACTTCTTCTCCCGTTTGGAAGCTTCGGCTTCTGGATCCCTGGGCGCAGTCCTTTTCCTCTTTTGGTCGCCTTCCCTCATGGAAACGCTCGCTCCCTCGGCTAGAATGGGCAGCGTTGGGGGCCCGCGTCCGCCCGCATTATCCTCCACAGTATCTTCCTTCAAGGGCTCTGGGCAAGGTGTAGTCTGGAGCATCTTTTCCAATACCGGATTTTCCAAACCCTCAGGGAGGGGGGCCGAACACCGAATCAACTTCTCCTTTGTTAACCAGTCCTGGTCAAAAAGCGAACTCTCAGAAACAACTTCGTAACAAAGGAGAGATAGTATGTTCGGCCGGAAGATGCCTTACCTGTTCGGCGGCGCGGTTACTACTCAGGCCCACGTCCTCGGAGATTTCTGGACACTCCACCTGAGGTCTGAAGAATGACTTGTACATCTCCTCGTGCGTCAGGCCGAGAAAATTTTGAATGACACGCGGTCCCTTGGGATTGAACTCCCATAGGCAAAGAGGCCGGCGTTTGCAAGGCTGGACTTGACGAACCAGCATAACTTGTATTACCGCAACCAAACTGAAATCTCCATTGAAGAGATCTCGAATGCGGCTTTGCAGTATAGGCACGTCCTTGGCTGGCCCCCAGCTCAGACCTCTGCTGATCCATGACATCAGTTGTGATGGAGGGCCCGAGCGGAAAACAGGGGCGGCCGCCCACTTGGCACTTCTAGGAGCCGTGATGTAGAACCACTCCTGTTGCCACAATTCAGACACCTCTGGGATGGAACCTTTGGGCCACGGAGCTCCCGTCATCTTGCGTATTGAGGCACCTCCACACGCTGCACGTTGCCCCTCGATCATCTTCGGCTTCACTTCAAAGGTCTTGAGCCAAAGGCCAAAGTGAGGCGTGACCCGGAGGAAGGCCTCGCACACGACAATGAATGTCGTGATATGAAGAAAAGAGTCTGGAGCTAGATCATGGAAGTCTCGCCCGTAATAAAACATCAGACCCCTGACGAAAGGATCCAAAGCAAGGCCTAGACCTCGGAGGAAGTAGGAGACGAACACGACGTTCTCATTGGGTTCGGGGGTGGGAACGGCCTGCCCTCGGGGAGGCAGCCGATGCAAAATCTCGGCGGTCAGATATCTGGCCTCCCTCAACATCTTGATGTCTTCTTCCCTGACGGTGGAAGGCATCCATCGGCCTTGAAGGCTAGGTCTGGACATGAATGAGGTGTTTGAGCTTGAGGTGGGGGAAGGATTCGATTGAGCACGGGAGGGAAAAATAAAAGCCTTGTCCCCTTTATAAAGAGGGTGAATATCAAGCGTCCTCTCCGTGTCCGTTTGGACTTGCCTATAATCTAGGAGTCCTAGAAGCGGTTGGGGGTACCCACGCCCGTATTGATGAGAATCCCGGGATAAGGGGACACGATCTCTGCTTTAACAAGACGTGCCAAGGAAACCGCCTCGCATAATGCGCTGAGGTGGGATAATGAAACGACTCGGATAAAGGCTTGGCCGTGGTGTGTCACGCTACGGAGTACGTCAGCAGATTAGATTGGTGTAAATATTTTCTCCCTATGGCAATATGTGGAAACTTATTTTACAGAGCCGGACACTATCTTCGTGTTCAAAATCTTCTATGAAGTACTTGGAGGAGGAACCCTCCTTGCAATGCCGAAGACAATCTGCGCGCCGGACTCGTCGTCATTGAAGCCTGGTTCAGGGGCTACTGAGGGAGTCCTGGATTAGGGGGTGTTCGGATAGCCGGACCATACCTTCAGCCGGACTCCTAGACTATGAAGATACAAGATTGAAGACTCTGTCCTGTGTCCGGAAGGGACTTTCCTTGGCATGGAAGGCAAGCTTGGCGATACGGATATAAAGATCTCCTACCATTGTAACCGACTTTGTGTAACCCTAACCCTCTCCGATGTCTATATAAACCGGAGGGTTTTAGTCTGTAGGACAACATACACATCAACAATCATACCATAGGCTAGCTTCTAGGGTTTAGCCTCTTCGATCTCGTGGTAGATCTACTCTTGTACTACCCATATCATCAATATTAATGAAGCAGGACGTAGGGTTTTACCTCCATCGAGAGGGCCCGAACCTGGGTAAAACTTCGTGTCCCTTGCCTCCTGTTACCATCCGGCCTAGACGCACAGTTCGGGACCCCCTACCCGAGATCTGCCGGTTTTGACACCGACAGTGGGTGTAAGAGACTAACAAAGATCATAATTTGATATGAAAGCGGATTCATATATTTGAATAGGAGATCATAGTGTTTTAAACATTGCACGCATGAATGTAGCGGTGATATACGTGCTGTGCACATGTTATACCATAATGTGATAATGCATGGCGTTTGCAACTCACAGCTAAATGCCGAATAATCTAAACCATACTATACATCAAAGAATCTCACATTTTATTTGAATTTGTGATAATGTGTGGTGTTTGCATCTTACAACTAAATATTGAACAATCTAACAATACTATATATCGAACATTCTCACATTTTATTTGAATTTGTGGTAATGTGTGGTGTTTCCAACTCACATCTAAATACTTGTAGGTGTAGGGGGCAGGGCACCACACATAATGTGATAAACACATTATACATATGAGACATGGTTTAGATTATGAAGATCTAGCTAGAGCTAGAAATGTAGTGTGATTTGAAATCAAAATAAAGTGGATTCAAAAAATCTAGTTCGAGTTCATATAGTACACATAGTTCATATGTAACTCGAGACTAATCATGTGGTGTGCTGTGAAGATAATACACAAATGATGGTTTAACTTGACAATAATGATGATTGTAGATCTTATTAAAACAGAGAAACTAATTCAAATGCTTTGACTTCACAACAATCATTACTGTAGATCTTATTCAAATAGAGAAACGAATTCAAATTTAGTTCATATTGAAGCGGCAGTATATACGTTTGGAATGCACTAAAACATTCATTTGAGTAGTAGGTTGCATGCATTATACACGTAGCGAAATATTTTAATTGAACATAACATGAACTCAAAGTTTTGAATGACATTTGTAGTGCGCATTGATTTGGTACAATACACGGTAGGCTTGTCCGGAATTTCAACCCGCGCCTTGTTAGCCCGAAATATTTAAGATATATCTTTGTCTCGTTGTGCTCCGACAACTCCCTCCACCTCAACCCGCGCCTTGCTATTCCGAAATTACAACACGCGCGAAAACTCCCACCTCCTGTGAAATCCCGACACGCGAAATGCCCGTGGTACCCCTGAACCGAAAGAACCACCTCAACTCGGTGGGGGTACTTTCATAACTTACCCCACATTTCAGCCAAGCTCGTCTCTAAGCCATGGTTCCCCACTGCCATCCCATCTGCCCACCCATTCGTACACCGAGGCTGCGAAAACCCGCGATGAAACCCCACACCCTGCTCCGTCCTCCACCCAGCCGGAGCCTCTTCCCCGATGACGTCGTCCACAACAACACCTCGACGTCCCTCATCTACCGTACCGGATGAGGATCCGTTGTCGATCTCATCGTCCCGCCAGTTCAGCCACCCCGTCCTCCACCTCCAAGGAGTTTCCCCGACGTTCCCCTCATCTTTCGCGCCACCTCCATTCCCACACTGCCATCTTCACCAGCACCACCGGAAGAGCATCATCATCACCGTTTCCTCGGATGAAGCTGTGGCCTAATCAACGCCACCAAAGAGGTTTTACACTAATCGCCGCATTTTCTTCTTGATTCGATCTCACGGTGCTGCTGGCGCTCGATCCCGAGCCGACACGGCGCGGCTCCATCCACGACGGCGTCGCTGGCCACTTCCTCCACGGCGTCGCTCCCTCGGCGGTGACGTCCACATCAGTAGGAGCTGCTGCTGCTTTAGCTCTCGCTCGCGCTGCTGCTCTGCTCTTGCTCTCGGTCCCTTGCATGGTCTGCTCTTGCTATTGCTCTTGCTCGCCCTGCTGCTCTCGCTCTTGCTCTTTCTTGCAATGCTGCTCCGATTTAGCTACACTTCAGTCAACTGAATCGACTTTTGGGTCAGTCGATTTTCAGGGGGTGGGGGGGGCTCGCCGGGGTGAAGGAAGAACCAGCCGCAGCGGGGAGGGGGCGGGGCTCGCCGGAGAGGTACCCCACTATCTATCTTAGGGTTCAGGATGGGGGCGGTGGTCGCCGGCGGTGGCGGGGCGTTGGTAGGGTGGTGGCGTGGGGATCGCCGGAGAAAAATCTCGGCACGGGGGGCCTAGAGGGATGGCCGGGGCGGCGGCGGACCGGCGGTGGGGAGTGTTTTCGGGGCGGGCGGGGCGGTGCACCACCGGCCACGGGCGGCGGGGGGCTGCTGTTTGGCCGATGGTGGCTGGCGGCTCAGGGGGGTGGAGGTTGAAGATGAACCGCAGGCCCTTGATTTCATATCCAACGGCTGCAAAATCGACTGACCAGAGATGAAAAAGTGAGTCGACCGATGTGTAGCCTCACCTTGCTAGTGCGTTTAGTTTCGACAGCAAAATTCAGTTTTCACAGCAAAATTGAGTTTTGACAGTTAAGTTCAGTTTCGACAGTTAAGTTTAGTTTCGACAGTTAAGTTCAGTTTTGACAGCTAAGTTCAGAGATGAGCGGCTGATGTATTTTACATCTAGCACTTCGTGGTTATCTATTTTATGTCATGTATTGGAGATGCTATTAGAATTCCACTCAGGTTAACGTTGTTCGTTGTCTCTCTTGTCCTGCTTCAGCCTTGGCATCGTACAACTCACCGGAGCTGCTCCAACGACGAAACCCTCCATCACAGCGGAGCAGTACCTCGGGCTCCATCTCCAGACGCCTAAGATCTTCTTCCCCTCCTCCGACAAAAAAGTCAGCCGGAGCATCCTCACCGGCCAACCCAATCACGCTGAGATCGACATGGCTTCACCAAAGAGGTTGTACACTTGTTGCATCTCTTTTTTACTCTACATGTTATATATATTGTCCACTGAGCACACGGATTTGTTCCTTTAGTGTCTCCTTGAAAGGAAAAAAATGTAGGAATTTTAATTTTCACTTGTCCTTCTTTTCAAATTCCTATTCATGAAGCACAAGACTAAGAGATAGTAGCATAATAGCATTATAACCGTACATTTTCTTGTGGTTTGACTTAATCTCACCATGCTTCTTTGCATCCTGTGATCTTCCAATTGTTGTGAATAAAACACCCAGATTGGTAGAAATCCTGTGTTTTTAAATTCTCTGTTTTGCACGTGCATTCCTATCCTATTCCTGTCTATTTCCTATCCCTGCATTGTTGCAATCCTCCAATTCAAACGAGCCCTTGCAGAATTACTTCTCTTACAGATAGTTGTCAAAGAAAACCTTGCGTGGTTTGTCCCGCTCCTACTGCGCCGGCGTCCACCCCAGCTCAGCTGCTCCAACGACAGAAGGGTCTAGCACAGTAGGGATCCGGCCTCCAGACTGTCTTTTGCCGCCTCAGATGTTCTTCCCCACCGCTGGCAGCCATGAAAACTGCATTACCATCATCAACCGAGCAGATGACCTCGAGGACTACACGTGTCCGCAAGAGAGGTCGCACTCTTTCGTGTCTGCTTACATTATGCATCGCTTAATATTACATGCTACTTTATTGTCCTGTTCACCGATTAGACTCTGAGTCAGCTCCAAACTGATGATCAAACTTGAGTTTTTAAATGGTTGTGGGGTACATATCGGGGCCACTATCAATAGTATCTATCTACTATCTGGTTAATCTCTGGTGTCTACTATGAGTTTCATGTTGGGTGGGAAACAAATAGTAAAGAAGCCATTATCTGTATTTTTTAACTGAAGCCATTATCTGCCTGCCATTATTGGTTTTGGGTCTATCCACAGGTTGCTACCATCACTCTAGATTTCTGCATGCACTCCTTACATAATCTCACTATGTTTTATTCCTATGCATGGCAGTTATTGTAAACAATGGAACTGAACATGTAGAGCAAAAGAGACGAGCCTTGCGTGGCAATAAAATTTCATGCAGACGTCGCTCCATGGTAGGCGCAAAGGCAGCCCCCCTCCACGCATTCGGATTGTAATCGAGAGGAAGATATCTGTTCTGAGGGGGATTCAGAAGGAGAAGACAACTCCTATTTACCCCCTGAGGTCTTTGCTCTAACTTGGCATGCTGATGTTGGTTATATCATGCATACGGTGTCTTGCATTGCTTACTTTGTACATCAAATATGTCATCTGCTTAGTTTAGACATCCTTTGTGCGAATGCCATCTGTTTAGTTTATTCATCGTTTATGTGAATTATGCAACGCCATCTTGTTTAGCCAGGCATCATATATGTGAATTTTGCAATGCCATCCTGCTTAGCCAATCATCTTATATGTAAATTATATCAGGCCATCCTTTTTTTCGTTACATATTACATTTGTCAACAATGTTAGTACATTCAACTGCTCTTCGTGTGCATCAGCCATTTGACACGGTGATGGCAAATTCTGGAGTGAAAACAAGGTCTTCAGAGCAGACTATGCTATCTGACGAAGCGCATATGTGACGCCCCCGATTCAATCATACACTAATCATACATGCAAACGTGTACGATCAAGATCAGGGACTCACGGGAAGATATCACAACACAACTCTACAAATAAAATAAGTCATACAAGCATCATATTACAAGCCAGGGGCCTCGAGGGCTCGAATACAAGAGCTCGATCATAGACGAGTCAGCGGAAGCAACAATATCTGAGTACAGACATAAGTTAAACAAGTTTGCCTTAAGAAGGCTAGCACAAACTGGGATACAGATTGAAAGAGGCGCAGGCCTCCTGCCTGGGATCCTCCTAACTACTCCTGGTCGTCGTCAGCGGGCATCACGTAGTAGTAGGCACCTCCGGTGTAGTAGGAGTCGTCGTCGACGGTGGCATCTGGATCCTGGGCTCCAACATCTGGTTGCGACAACCAGGAAGAAGGAAAGGGGGAAAGGAGGGAGAAAGCAACCGTGAGTACTCATCCAAAGTACTCGCAAGCAAGGAGCTACACTACATATGTATGCATTGGTATCAACTGGAATAAGGCTATTATATGTGGACTGGACTGCAGAAAGCCGGAATAAGAGGGGGATAGCTAGTCCTTTCGAAGACTACGCTTCTGGAAGCCTCCGTCTTGCAGCATGTAGAAGAGAGTAGACTGAAGTCCTCCAAGTAGCATCGCATAGCATAATCCTACCCGATGATCCTCCCCTCGTCGCCCTGTGAGAGAGCGATCACCGGTTGTATCTGGCACTTGGAAGGGTGGGTTTTATTAAGTATCTGGTTCTAGTTGTCATAAGGTCAAGGTACAACTCCAAATCGTCCTGTTACCGAAGATCACGGCTATTCGAATAGATTAACTTCCCTGCAGGGGTGCACCACATACCCCAACACGCTCGATCCCATTTGGCCGAACACACTTTCCTGGGTCATGCCCGGCCTCGGAAGATCAACACGTCGCAGCCCCACCTAGACCAACAGAGAGGTCAGCACGCCGGTCTAAACCTAAGCGCCCAGGGGTCTGGGCCCATCGCCCTTAGCACACCTGCACGTTGCGAACGCGGCCGAAAGCAGACCTAGCCTAGTGGCCTTCCAGTCCAATCCGGCACGCACCACTCAGTCGCTGACGTCACGAAGGCTTCGGCTGATACCACGACGCCGGGATACCCATAACTAGTCCCGCGTAGATGGTTAGTGCGTATAGACCAAATGGCCAGACTCAGATCAAATACCCAGATCCCGTTAAGCGTGTTAAGTATCCGCGAACGCCGACCAGGGCCAGGCCCACCTCTCTCCTAGGTGGTCAGAACCTGCCCTGTCGCTCCGCCTCAAAGATCCGCTCGCGGGTGCTCCTCAAGCCGACCCGTCTTTAGTCACCACATGTATCATGTATAAAGTATATAGTATATACCCGTGATCAACTCCCGAGTGATCACGGCCCGATAGTATAGCATGGCAGACAGACAAGGATGTAGGGCCACTGATGATAAACTAGCATCCTATACTAAGCATTAGGATTGCAGGTAAAGGTAATAACAGTAGTAGCAAGGACAGGCTATGCATCAGTACAGGATTAACGGGAAGCAGTAACATGCTACACTACTCTAATGCAAGCAGTATAGAGAAGAGTAGGCGATATCTGGTGATCAAAGGGGGGGCTTGCCTGGTTGCTCTGGCAAGAGAGAGGGGTTGTCAACTCCGTAGTCGTATTGGGTAGCAGCGGCGTCGGTCTCGGTGTCTATCGAGAGAAGAGGGGGGAGAAACAATAAATATATAAGCAAGCATAAGCATAGTGATGCATGACATGACAAGTAACGACGTTAGAGGTGCCCTAACGCGGTAGTAGGTGATACCGGTGAAGGGGGATGACATCCGGGAAAGTATCCCCGGTGTTTCGCGTTTTCGGGCAGAGGAGCCGGAGGTGAAATGTTGCAGGTTCACTATGCTAGGGACGCGTGGCGGGCGAACGGGCTGCGTATCCGAATTCATCTCGTCGTTCTGAGCAACTTTAATGTACAAAGTTTTTCCATCTGAGCTACGGTTTATTTTCTATTAATTTTAAAAGAATTAAATCATTTTTAGAATTAACAGAATTAATTTAGTTAGAAAATGCAATTATGACATCAGCATGATGTCAGGGTGATGTCAGCAGTCAGCTAGTCAGTTGACCTAGTCAAACTGACATGTGGGTCCCACTGTCATTGACAGACTAACTAACTACCTAATTAACTACATTAATTAGTTAATTAGATTAACTAACAGAGGTTAATTAGGTTAATTATTTGTCCTAATTAGTTATTTAATTAATTAATCAATTAATTATTATTATTATTATTTTAAATTCCTTTTTCTATCCCCTTTTTTTAACGTTTTGGAGGCGGGGCCCTCCTGTCATTGACCCTAGGGGCCTTTGCGGGTGTGCGGGTTACGGGCACAGCCCGAACGGGCGATGGCCCTCGCGGGTGCACCCGATTGGGCGCGGGTGCCGGCGCGCCGGCGTGAAGCCGCGAGAGCAGGCGAGGGGCGGACCCGGGCGGCGACCAACGAGGGGGGGCCGCGGCCGCGGCGAGGCCGGCCGCCGGTGGCTGGCGCGGGAGGGACGCGAGGAGCGTCGAGCGGCACCGGAGTGGGGCGCGGGGAGCGGCGGGGAGGGGCAGCGCGTGCGGGCGGCAGCAGGGGAAACAGGCGGTGAGGCGGAGCAGGGGGAGCGCAGCGTCGCGGGGCAGAGGCCGCGCGGGCACTGAACGGCGGCGAGGCGAGCAGCGGGGCCACGCGAGGCCGCGGTCAGAGAACCATGGGAGAGAGGGAGAAGGCCGGAGCTCACGGCGGGGCGTAGGGTCTCGGCCGTGGGGTCGAGGTGGTCCGGTGACGACGGCACCGGCGAGGAGGAAGGCGACGGTGGCGTCGGGGGGGTCGAGGCGGCGAGGTCCAGGCGACGGCGCGGGCTCGTGGAGGCCGATCGGGGGGGAGGACGAGGACGGCCGCGCGACGGGGAGACGAATGGCTGCGGCGAGGGACGGCTCCGGCGTCGTCGTCGCGCGGCGAGGGCGCGTTGGGCTCGGCGCGGTCGTGGGTTCGCTTCCCCGATCCAGATCGGGGGAGGGAGCGAGGGGGGCGAGCGGGGTGGGGAGAGTGGGGGGGGAGTGGGGATCGGGTGGGTTAGGGTTTGGGGGGGAATGGATAAGGGGAGGGGGGGAAGGCCGGTTGGGCCTGCGCCCGAATGGGCCGACCAACTGGGCCAGTAGGCCGTGGGACGGGGTTCCCTCTTTCTTCTTTTTTTTGTTAGTTTCTTTCTTTTATTTATTTTCCTTTTCTGTCTTTATTTATTTTAAAATACTTAGGCAGTTTATAAAATTGTGTTTATTACACCATATTGACCTATGTAAAATATGGCATCTCCCGAACACTTTTGTTTTAAATTTTGAAAAACTTTTATTGTTTGCTTTGTTTTTGAAATTTGAATTCGAATGGGATTGAATCATCGCGAGGTTTACAACAGTAAGAGTGGTGACGAGGCATCATTAGCAGAGGTTACTGTAGCTTGATTATCTGGGCGTTACAAATCTCCTCCACTACAAGAAATCTCGTCCCGAGATTTAGGAGGTAGAAGGAAACAGTGCAGGGTATTCATCGCGAAGACGATCCTCGCGTTCCCAGGTGGCTTCGTCTTCAGAGTGATTCGACCACTGGACCTTGAGGAACTTGATCGCCTTCTGATGGGTGCGGCGTTCAGCTTGGTCGAGAATGCGGACCGGATGCTCTTTATAGGAGAGGTCCTGTTGCAATTCGAGCACTTCATGGTCCACTGCTCGGATTGGGTCCTTGAAGCAGCGTCGGAGTTGTGACACGTGGAACACATCGTGAACCTGAGAAAGGTTCGGCGGAAGCTCCAGTTGATATGCCACTTTTCCACGCCTTTCGAGAATAGTGAAAGGACCAATATAGCGGGGAGCTAACTTTCCTTTGATCCCGAAGCGGTGTGCACCCTTCATTGGTGTAACTCGAAGATAAGCCTTTTCGCCAGGTTGATAGACCATGTCTTGGTGATGACGGTCATACTGACTTTTCTGACGTGACTGAGCAGTCTTGAGATTCTCGCGAATAATGCGAACTTGTTCTTCGGCCTGTTGGATAATATCCGGACCAAAGAGTGGACGCTCCCCAGTTTCTGACCATTTCAGAGGGGTTCGACACTTTCGTCCATATAGCACTTCGAAGGGGGACATCTTCAGACTAGCTTGATTGCTATTATTATAAGAGAACTCGGCATATGGAAGAGATTCCTCCCATTTCTTGCCGAATGAGATTACACAAGCTCGAAGCATGTCTTCGAGCACTTGGTTGACACGTTCAACTTGCCCTTGCGACTGAGGATGCAACGCAGTACTGAACGATAGATGAGTCCCCATAGCTTCTTGGAAACTCGCCCAAAACCTTGAAGTGAATAAGCTGCCACGGTCTGAACTGATAACCAGTGGGATACCGTGAAGTGAAACAATTCTGGCCATGTAGAGAGTAGCAAGCTGACTATCCATGATTGTCTCTTTGACCGCCAGAAAATGGGCAACTTTGGAAAGCCGGTCAATGACGACAAGAATGGCATCATTACCTTTCTGTGATTTGGGAAAACCAGTGACGAAGTCCATTTCAACATGGTCCCATTTCCATTCAGGAATAGAGATAGGTTGCAGAGTTCCAGCAGGCCTTTGATGCTCTGCTTTGATTCGGCGACAAATGTCAGACTCAGCAACATAACGAGCAATGTCCTGCTTCATATTAGCCCACCAGAATCTTTGACGAATATCCTGATACATCTTTGTACTACCAGGATGGATGGACAGAGGCGTATCATGAGCTTCTTGCATAACCCTTTTAGTCTTATCCAGGTTTTTCTTCGAACATGGTACCACAAAGCGGCCTTTTAAATACAAGGCGCCATTGTCGGCGATCGTGAAGAATGAGGGCTTTCCCCTTTTGGGGTCGCGCTTAATCTTGAGGACTTCATCGTCACACTTCTGTATCCATTTGATGGTGTCCACAAGATCTGGTTTCGCAACCAGGGTATTGAGAGAACCCTTGTAAACAACATGGAGGTTCTGTTTGGGGAAACCTTCGGGAGGGGGAGCGAGTGATCCCGGGGGAACAATATGGAGGTTCAGCCTTCTAAATTCTTCGGTAAGCGAGGGCTGAACTTTGTGGACCTGGAGGTGGTTGCAGTAAGACTTGCGGCTCAAGGCATCAGCCATTACATTAGCCTTGCCGGGGGTATAGGATATACCCACGTCAAAGTCTGCAACAGTCTCCATCCATCTTTGCTGGCGTAGGTTCAAATCTGGCTGAGTAAACAGATACTTCAGACTTTGATGGTCGGTGAAGATCTCGCAACGATTACCGAGAAGGTAATGTCGCCACTGCTTCAGTGCATGAATGACAGCAGCAAGCTCGAGGTCGTGAACTGGGTAGTTTTCTTCGTGAGGGCGCAATTGACGAGAGGCATAAGCAATCACTCTGCGCTCTTGCATTAGGACACAGCCTTATCCTTGACGGGAAGCGTCGCAGTAAATGACGAAGTCCTTCTTAGTATCAGGTGGAGCAAGTACGGGGGCAGAAGTCAACTTGTCTTTGAGCGCCTGGAAACTTTCCTGACACTTGTCTGTCCAGTCGAACTTGACACCCTTATGCAACAAATTAGTCAGAGGCCTGGCAATCTTGGAGAAGTTCTCAACGAATCGACGGCAATAGCTGGCGAGACCGAGAAAACTTCGGACTTGCTTCACATTCTTCGGAGGAGTCCAATCGAGTATAGCCTGAACTCGTTCAGGGTTGACGGCAATACCATCCTTGGAGATGACATGCCCAAGATAGGTTACTTCGGGGAGCCAGAATTCACACTTGGAATACTTAGCATACAGTTGATGTTCTCGAAGCTTCTCTAGCACAAGACGCAGATGTCCAGCATGTTCTTCCTCGTTCTTGGAAAATACAAGGATATCGTCCAGATAAACCACGACGAACTTGTCGAGGTAATCCATGAATATATAATTCATCAGACGAGAGAAGGTGGCGGGAGCATTCATTAAGCCGAATGACATGACGGTGTACTCATATGATCCATACTGAGTCACGAAGGCGGTTTTTGGGATGTCCTCTTCACGAACACGGATCTGGTGGTAACCCAACCTCAAGTCGAGTTTGGAGAACACTGATGAGCCAGCCAGTTGATCATAAAGATCATTGATTCGAGGAAGAGGATATTTATTCTGAATGGTAGCTTGGTTTATAGGACGGTAGTCTTGGACTAATCGGTTTGTCCCATCCTTTTTCTTAACAAAGAGAGAAGGTGCTCCCCAAGGAGAGCAACTTGGGCGAATGAAACCTTTGATAAGAGATTTATCGATTTCCTCCTTAAGCTCAATGAGTTCATGCGGCGGCATCTTGTAGGGTCGTTTAGCTATAGGGGTAGTGCCGGGTTTCAAGTCGATGATGAATTCGACAGCTCTAGCAGGAGGAATCCCTGGAAGTTCTTCTGGGAAGACGTCTTGGAATTCACGAACGACGGGAATGTTTTCAATGCCCTCGAGTGGTGCAGCGTTCAACGCGTTCAAGGCATAAAGTCATGCCTCGGCGTTCTGAACTAGATGAACTTGGTAAGCTATTATTTCGTCAGAAGGGTGTAGCAGATGGACGACCTTAGTGGCGCAAACTATAGAAGCAGTATGCGCTTTCAACCAATCCATTCCCAGAATGAGGTCGATGCTACAGGACTTTAGTACGATGGGGGAGGCAAGGAACTCCAGTCCTTCAATTTCAACGGGAACGTTGTGACTAACCATAGAGGTTTGACACTGGCCCGCAGGGGTGTGTACCACAATCGCAGTGTTCATCTCTTCGTATTTGATGCCATGCATGAATGCAAACTCAGCTGATATGAAAGAATGTGATGCTCCTGTATCAAATAAAATAGATGCTGGTACTGAATTTACGAGGAGTGTACCCATCACGGTAGCAGGCTGGTCTAGAACTTCATTGAGATCAACATGGTTGGGATGAACACGACCATAAGACTTGGCACTGTTGTTGCGAGGCTGGTTGCTTCCACGGCCAATTGCTGGAAGGGCCAGTTGATTCTGTTTCTGGTTGCATTCCCTAGCACGGTGCCCTGGTTGTCCACACCTGAAGCACAAACCATTCTCGGGAGTAGGAACAGGAGCTTGGGGTGGTGGAGCTGGAAGCCTTGGCTGCCTAGTTGGAGCCGTAGGCAGACGAGGTGCAGCATAGGACTGCCTTGGGGCAGGTGCACTTGGCTGGTATATGCTGTTGGGAATCCATATCTTGCGCTTCTGCGAGGACGGGCCCGAAGATGAGCCCGTGTCATGGCTGCGCTTGTGAGAGCTCTGGTATTCCTGCAGACCAGTTTCGACATTGATGGCTTTGTTCACCAGAGTGGCGAAATCAGCAAAATCATGCACTAGAAGTGCGAGTTTGATGTCATCTTGAAGGCCATCCCGGAACTTCTCCTGTCTGCGTGCATCAGTTGCAATGTCCTCTTCAGCATAGCGGGACAAGTCCAGAAACTCCCGCTGATAAGCTTCCACAGTTTTGTTGCCTTGGGTGAGGTTGCGGAACTCACGCTTCTTCCGGTCCATAACTCCCTGAGGGATGAAGCGAGCACGGAAGGCAGCTTGGAAGTCTGGCCAGGTGATGATTGTTCCAGCTGGCAGAGTACGCCTGTGGCTGTCCCACCATTGAGCTGCGGGTCCCTTCAGGAAGAAGGAAGCAAAGGTGACATAGCTGGCAGGGGCTACATCAGCAGACTCCATCTCATAGGTGATGTCTCGGAGCCAGTCATCAGCATCCAGAGGCTGAGTTGAGCTGCGGTACATAGTTGGGTTCAGGCGCATGAAATCCTGCAGAGTTACTGGGGTTGGCTGCTGGTTCATATTGGGGCGAGGAAACTGAGCCATAATATTCTCCATGAACTGACGATTCAGCTCAAACTGTTGCATCATCCCAGCCATGTACTCAGGTGGTGGTGGGGCGTTGCCACCACAACCACGACCACCTGGTCTAACCATCCTGCTAATATTTAACAGGGGTAGTTCAGCATTGAGGAATTGTAAAAACAAGAATCATTCATGATGAAACATGCACAACGAACATAGCATGATAGATACTACATAGTAGTCGGCATATCTTACAAAAGAGATCAGCACAGAGTTCGTTACACGGAGTTCGGTACATAGGCTAAGACATCATAGGCGGCACACAGGCTCGCGGCGAATGCAGCTAACACTAATAAGCAAGTCTACGTCAGTCCCATGTGGTACTGCGGAGGTAGGTGTAGCCCGACAGCTGGTAGTGACGCGAAGGGAAGACCTCCACGCGAGTAGCCTGGGGCCCACGGATACTCTGGTGCGGAACCCGATGCGCAGGTGGCAGGAGAGGACCCAATGCAGGAGAGTAGCCTCCCACATCTGGCCAGCCGACGCCCTGGGGCATCACGGTCCGGGCAGGGTAGATCGCAGAACGCGACAGGTCACCAGAGTGGACAGAGGGGTGTAACAGCGTCAGAGCACGATACAGGTGCTAACGGGTGGTGTACAACTCGTGGCGAAGAGCTCGGTTAGCTCTATCCAGCCCATCAGCATGCGGAACTAGGTTCTGATGGTAGAAGGGCTCTCGGGTGACACTGGAGTAGGCAGCAGTGTAGTATCCCTCCGCGCCAACACCGGACGCGATAGCAATGTGCCTGAAGGGGGAGGTTTCCAACTCCTGATACTCTCCTCGAAGACGTGTCAGAGCAGCATAAGCAGCATCGTGGACCGCCATGTCGATGGTCACTCCAACACCATGAGCAGTGTGCAGCACGGTAGTGGAGTCATACTCCCGAGAGTAGAGGTGGACGATGGCACGGTACTGCTCCTGGTTGAAGTCCTGATACTCCTCATAGACGGTGTACTCAGGGTGCCAGCAATAACCCAGATAGGTCATCATCTCAACCAACACAGCAGGTGATCCTGAGGCACCAATGGCCGTCGTGTGGCGCATGACCTGCCTCGTGGGTTCCATCTGAAAACACAGATGTTTTCACAGGAGTCAAATGACAATGTGGATAATGTTCAAATACAATTCTAAAGAATAACTAGGGCTTATCCAACTTTGGGGTGAATGTCGTAACAGGATCCTAGTGTCAGAGTTAGTAAATTCGTTTAACCCGAGTAGAAGAGAGTTCAGAGTCCCAGAGTAAAGGTCGAGGAGTAAAAGATCCTAGTACCACCCGATGGCGACGTGGGCCCGTAAGGCACACAGCCAAGTTAGTAAAAGTTTTTGCAATGTCTAGACTCGACTTCGGCCAAGGAGTGTGGAAGGGGGGTTCCTACAGGCAGTCGGCTCTGATACCAACTTGTGACGCCCCCGATTCAATCGTACACTAATCATACACGCAAACGTGTACGATCAAGATCAGGGACTCACGGGAAGATATCACAACACAACTCTACAAATAAAATAAGTCATACAAGCATCATATTACAAGCCAGGGGCCTCGAGGGCTCGAATACAAGAGCTCGATCATAGACGAGTCAGCGGAAGCAACAATATCTGAGTACAGACATAAGTTAAACAAGTTTGCCTTAAGAAGGCTAGCACAAACTGGGATACAGATCGAAAGAGGCGCAGGCCTCCTGCCTGGGATCCTCCTAACTACTCCTGGTCGTCGTCAGCGGGCATCACGTAGTAGTAGGCACCTCCGGTGTAGTAGGAGTCGTCGTCGACGGTGGCATCTGGATCCTGGGCTCCAACATCTGGTTGCGACAACCAGGAAGAAGGAAAGGGGGAAAGGAGGGAGAAAGCAACCGTGAGTACTCATCCAAAGTACTCGCAAGCAAGGAGCTACACTACATATGTATGCATTGGTATCAACTGGAATAAGGCTATTATATGTGGACTGGACTGCAGAAAGCCGGAATAAGAGGGGGATAGCTAGTCCTTTCGAAGACTACGCTTCTGGCAGCCTCCGTCTTGCAGCATGTAGAAGAGAGTAGACTGAAGTCCTCCAAGTAGCATCGCATAGCATAATCCTACCCGATGATCCTCCCCTCGTCGCCCTGTGAGAGAGCGATCACCGGTTATATCTGGCACTTGGAAGGGTGTGTTTTATTAAGTATCTGGTTCCAGTTGTCATAAGGTCAAGGTACAACTCCAAATCGTCCTGTTACCGAAGATCACGGCTATTCGAATAGATTAACTTCCCTGCAGGGGTGCACCACATACCCCAACACGCTCGATCCCATTTGGCCGGACACACTTTCCTGGGTCATGCCCGGCCTCGGAAGATCAACACGTCGCAGCCCCACCTAGACCAACAGAGAGGTCAGCACGCCGGTCTAAACCTAAGCGCCCAGGGGTCTGGGCCCATCGCCCTTAGCACACCTGCACGTTGTGAACGCGGCCGAAAGCAGACCTAGCCTAGTGGCCTTCCAGTCCAATCCGGCGCGCGCCACTCAGTCGCTGACGTCACGAAGGCTTTGGCTGATACCACGACGCCGGGATACCCGTAACTACTCCCGCGTAGATGGTTAGTGTGTATAGACCAAATGGCCAGACTCAGATCAAATACCCAGATCCCGTTAAGCGTGTTAAGTATCCGCGAACGTCGACCAGGGCCAGGCCCACCTCTCTCCTAGGTGGTCGGAACCTGCCCTGTCGCTCCTCCTCAAAGATCCACTCGCGGGTGCTCCTCAAGCTGACCCGTCTTTAGTCACCACATGTATCATGTATAAAGTATATAGTATATACCCGTGATCAACTCCCGAGTGATCACGGCCCGATAGTATAGCATGGCAGACAGACAAGGATGTAGGGCCACTGATGATAAACTAGCATCCTATACTAAGCATTAGGATTGCAGGTAAAGGTAATAACAGTAGTAGCAAGGATAGGCTATGCATCAGTACAGGATTAACGGGAAGCAGTAACATGCTACACTACTCTAATGCAAGCAGTATAGAGAAGAGTAGGCGATATCTGGTGATCAAAGGGGGGGCTTGCCTGGTTGCTCTGGCAAGAGAGAGGGGTTGTCAACTCCGTAGTCGTATTGGGTAGCAGCGGCGTCGGTCTCGGTGTCTATCGAGAGAAGAGGGGGGAGAAACAATAAATATATAAGCAAGCATAAGCATAGTGATGCATGACATGACAAGTAACGACGTTAGAGGTGCCCTAACGCGGTAGTAGGTGATACCGGTGAAGGGGGATGACATCCGGGAAAGTATCCCCGGTGTTTCGCGTTTTCGGGCAGAGGAGCCGAAGGTGAAATGTTGCAGGTTCACTATGCTAGGGACGCGTGGCGGGCGAACGGGCTGCGTATCCGAATTCGTCTCGTCGTTCTGAGGAACTTTCATGTACAAAGTTTTTCCATCTGAGCTACGGTTTATTTTCTATTAATTTTAAAAGAATTAAATCATTTTTAGAATTAACAGAATTAATTTAGTTAGAAATTGCAATTATGACATCAGCATGATGTCAGGGTGATGTCAGCAGTCAGCTAGTCAGTTGACCTAGTCAAACTGACATGTGGGTCCCACTGTCATTGACAGACTAACTAACTACCTAATTAACTACATTAATTAGTTAATTAGATTAACTAACAGAGGTTAATTAGGTTAATTATTTGTCCTAATTAGTTATTTAATTAAGTAATCAATTAATTATTATTATTATTATTTTAAATTCCTTTTTTTATCCCCTTTTTTTTAACGTTTTGGAGGCGGGGCCCTCCTGTCATTGACCCTAGGGGCCTTTGCGGGTGTGCGGGTTACGGGCACAGCCCGAACGGGCGATGGCCCTCGCGGGTGCACCCGATTGGGCACGGGTGCCGGCGTGCCGGCGTGAAGCCGCGAGAGCAGGCGAGGGGCGGACCCGGGCGACGACCAACGAGGGGGGGCCGCGGCCGCGGCGAGGCCGGCCGCCAGTGGCTGGCGCGGGAGGGACGCGAGGAGCGTCGAGCGGCACCGGAGTGGGGTGCGGGGAGCGGCGGGGAGGGGCAGCGCGTGCGGGCGGCAGCAGGGGAAACAGGCGGTGAGGCGGAGCAGGGGGAGCGCAGCGTCGCGGGGCAGAGGCCGCGCGGGCACTGAACGGCGGCGAGGCGAGCAGCGGGGCCACGCGAGGCCGCGATCAGAGAACCATGGGAGAGAGGGAGGGGGCCGGAGCTCACGGCGGGGCGTAGGGTCTCGGCCGTGGGGTCGAGGTGGTCCGGTGACGACGGCGCCGGCGAGGAGGAAGGCGACGGTGGCGTCGGGGGGGGGGGGGGGGTCGAGGCGGCGAGGTCCAGGCGGCGGCGCGGGCTCGTGGAGGCCGATCGGGGGGGAGGACGAGGACGGCCGCGCGACGGGGAGACGAGCGGCTGCGGCGAGGGACGGCTCCGGCGTCGTCGTCGCGCGGCGAGGGCGCGTTGGGCTCGGCGCGGTCGTGGGTTCGCTTCCCCGATCTAGATCGGGGGAGGGAGCGAGGGGGGCGAGTGGGGGGGGAGTGGGGATCGGGTGGGTTAGGGTTTGGGGGGGGATGGATAAGGGGAGGGGGGGAAGGCCGGTTGGGCCTGCGCCCGAATGGGCCGGCCAACTGGGCCAGTAGGCCGTGGGAGGGGGTTCCCTCTTTCTTCTCTTTTTTTTGTTAGTTTCTTTCTTTTATTTATTTTCCTTTTCTGTCTTTATTTATTTTAAAATACTTAGGCAGTTTATAAAATTGTGTTTATTACACCATATTGACCTATGTAAAATATGGCATCTCCCGAACACTTTTGTTTTAAATTTTGAAAAACTTTTATTGTTTGCTTTCATTTTGAAATTTGAATTCGAATGGGATTGAATCATCGCGAGGTTTACAACAGTAAGAGTGGTGACGAGGCATCATTAGCAGAGGTTACTGTAGCTTGATTATCCGGGCGTTACAGCATATCTCGCTGGTTATGGATAGCTCCTCAGAGGAGGATCCAGAGACAGATGACCAGTCCTATTCCCCCCCGAGGTGTATGCTCTAACTTGGCAGGGTTATGTTGCTCAGATCGTGCGTATGGTGTCTCGCATTGCTATGTCATTTGATTAGTTTAGACATGCTTTGTGTGAATGCCACCTGTTTAGTGTCTAATTACCATATATGTGAATTATGCATTGCCATCTTGTTGCAAGACATTATATATGTGAATTATACAATGCTATCTTGTTGCAAAGGCATTATATATGTGAATTATGCAATGCCATGCTGTTTAGCCAATCATCATGTATGTGAATTATATCATGCTATCGTTTTTTTGTATTACGTGTTCCATTTGTCGACAACGTTTGTATATTAAACTACTCTTCCTGTGCATCAGCCATTTGAAGCGGTGATGGAAGTATCTTGAGTGAAAACAAGGTATTCAGAGCAGACAATGCTACCTGCTGAAGCAGACATCTTGCTGGTTACAGAGAGCTCCTCAGAGGAGGATTCAGAGACTGATGACCAGTCCTATTTCCCCCTAAGGTCTATGCTCAAACTTGGCAGGGTTATATTACCCATGTCATGCATGTTGTCTTGCATTGCTTAGTTTTAACATCATATATGGATTGCCATCTGCTTACTTGCTTACTATGTAAATCATATATTTGAATTATATCATGCCATCATGTTTACATAGTACATACACATCATCTATCTGAATTATGGCATGGCAACCCATTTAATAAAGACATCATATAGTTATATCATCTCATCCTGTTTAGTGTTTACAGTCATCATATTTTGAATTATGGCATTCTATCTGTGAATGTATGTGAATTATGGCATGCCAACCTATTTAATAAACACATTATATAGTTATGTCATGTCATCCTGTTTACATAGTCTCATATTTTGAACTATGTCTTTCCATCTTTTTTAGTTAGCCATCATAATGTGAAATTGTGTCATGCTATCCTGTTTAGTTAGCCATCATTTATGTGAAATTGTGTCATGCTATCCTGTTTGGTTAGACAACATAGACATGAATTATTTCATGCCCTCTTTTATTCCCCACTATCCATTGCACCTGTCTATCATACAATGTCTATACTTTCAATTACTTTTCTTGTTTATCAGCCATTTGAATTGGAGAGCATGATGGCAATATCTAAGGGAGTAACAACACGGTCTTCAGAAAAGATAGTGCTACCAGTTGATGCAGATAGAACCACGGTTGTACTTGCCCAAGGACTAGATCCACCACACATAACCCAGACTCTCGCAGATTGTACCCCTACCCAGTTGGACAGAGAACCAGCTACACCCCTTCTAACCCCAACCCCGGCAGATAGTAACCCAGTTCCAGTTGACACATCACTGTCTCCACCACAGAGCACCCAAACACGAGCAGTTAGTAAGGGAACTGCAGTGCCCAAAGCACGAGGACCACCACTTCGAATCCCAACTCAACGCTTAAAGGAGAAGAAGATTTGTTCTCAGGTCAGGTTCTGTAGCTATTGTTCATACTCCTTTGCTCTTGCATTACTGTATTAACTCATACCAACTATTTTCAAATTTGAAGGATGGAATTGAAACTCCAATGGCTCAACAGGTATGTTTTAAACCTGTTTCTTTAACTGGTTTGCTGTTGTAACCTGCTCTATGTTGATTTTAGTTTCAATTGAATAAACAGTTATGTTCTCATGTCATGCACATTACAAGTGTTGTTATTGCTCTATAGTTACCCACACTTATATTCTGCTTATTCTGCTTTGTCTTGAACAAATATTATTTGAACTGTGTCTCTATCTTGATTTGGCAACAAAAACTAGAATGATATAGTTCATAAAGTGACCATGGTACATAGATATATGTTTGTTTCATGCTGTTATCCTATCCACTTTACTACTGAACTCATTTACCAAAATGAGTTTCATATACAACATGGTAAACATGTGATGTGTCTGCTTGTTTCTCTTTTAGAATGCGGACAAAATATTGGAGAACAGTACTGCGTTATCCAATGGTAAAGGAAGTAATGTAGATAAGGTTCAAGATAGTGAGACATCCCTGTTGGTCTCCAAGAAAGCTGATAAAAACTATCTTGACGACAGTGAGGGAGCCCAAAAGTCCTGTCTTGATGTAGTGTTCGAGTTACTGGCCACTACCGCTGGCACAAGTTCTTCGAACTCGCTGCCTGAATCAGTTCGTCATCTTGAGTCTCAACTTCAAGTTGAAAGACATCGATCAGATGTGTTGCGATAGGAAGCTGAAGGACTGAGGAAGTCCCTGCAGAATTCAGATGCATATTTTCTGGTGCAACAACAAGCGCTGGAGGATTTAAGCGCCAAACAAGAGAAAGTTAATAAGCTTGCTAAGCATCTTTCCAGCATTATGTGTACCCAGGATATTATTTCTTGAGATCTTCTGAAGTGGTTTCAGTTCTGGATTTGTTTTGCTGCGGCGTTTATTTGCGCTGGTCGCCAACTTTGACGACCAATGTATATGATATGCTGCTTTGTTCCCTATATTTGCTCTGGTGGCGAACTTTGATGCCCAGTGGATGTAATATGTGTAATAGCCGTGATAGCCTAGCATTAGTTGCTTGCTTATTTATTTCCTTGTTGTCTTGTTTATTTGTTTGCTTGTAGTCATTGCAGTTCTTTTTCTGCGGTTAGCTAGTGGCTGCAATAACCTATTTTTTAAAACTAGGCCACAATAACCATGGGCTAATATTTACTGTAGTGACACTGGGCCTCCTACTGGCCGTAGAAACAGTGGGCCTTTTACGGGCCGTAGAAACAATGGGCCTTCTATGGGCTGTAGAAACAATGGGCCTTCCGTGGGCCGTATCATCAATGGGCCTTCCGCGGGCTGTATCATCAATGGGCCTTATACGGGCCGTATGATCAATTGGCCAGACATGGGCCAAACAGACCACATTATGGCCGTAAACGGGCTAGAGTTGTAATCGTCCGTTCATGGGCCGACCATAACGGGCCATTGTTAATAGGCCGTATTTGATGACGCTATGAAAATGGCCCAACGTATTAACGGGCCACAAACGGGCCAACTATAACCACGGGCTGAATTTAGCCCACAAGCAGAAAATGACAGTAACGGGCCGTAAGTAAACGAATGCTGGAAATGACCCCAAGAATAAATGGTCTGTGAGAAGGTCGAAAGATAACATGGGCTGGAAACGGCCCAACGGAATAATGGGCCGTTAATGGGTATAAAGTGATACATTGTTCATTACGGGCCAGTTTCACCACGGGCCGTTAATGGGTGTAAAGTGATGCACTATTCATTACGGGCCAGTTTCACCACGGGCCGTTAATAGGCCAAGAGTTACATAGGGCCTCATATGGGCCGAAAGATGTCATGGGCCATACATGTGCCAGAAGTGAAAACGGGCTGGAATCATATTCGATGGCCCAGATGACGCTACTGGGCCTAATTCGGATAGGGCGTAACGGGCCTTGGGTTAGCGGGCTGTAAATGGGCCATATGTGAACATGCCGTTAACAGGCTTTCCATGGGCCGGCCCGCCACCTTTTGACCAAGTCAAACGGGCCGGCCTTTTCACAGGAATGGGCCTCTGTTGGGCCGTGCCACGTGTCGACGTATCATAGGCGCCTTCCGTCCAATGAGTGGATGACATCTGTCCCAACGATGTGCCGACACGTGTTTCCTCCAACCAATGATGATTTTACACGTGGAAAATCCCCATTGGTTGGGGCTGTTAACGGGTTATTGGATCCAAAACCCGACCCGATAGCTTAACAGCGTTCCGTTACGGTGGATGCCACGTGTCGGTCATCCTTGATGAAAGCACTTCCGTGACGCGCGATTTATAGTCATGGAAGTGGACACTTCCGTGATGATAATTTTGGTAATGTCATGGAACACTTCTACGACAGCACAGGTATGACTATCTTGATTCTGTCATAAAATCGTCATGGATGTACATGCATGACAAAAAACATGACCTACTGTGACAAACACGTATCATCGCGGAAGTGTATTTTTTTGTAGTGTATTCTATTTACATGAATAAAACCTTCAGAGGTCATACACCTAAAGTGAATGGTTTATTGAATCTCGATCATAGTAATACACATATTCATAATATTGAAACCAAAAGATGCAAAGTTAATAATGATAGTGCAACTTATATGTGGCACTCCCGTTTAGGTCATATTGGTGTAAAGCGCATGAAGAAACTCCATGCTGATGGGCTTTTGGAATCACTTGATTGTGAATCATTTGATGCTTGCGAATCATGCCTCGTGGGCAAGATGACTAAAACTCCGTTCTCGGGAACAATGGAGCAAGCAACTGACTTATTGGAAATAATACATACTGATGTATGCAATCCAATGAGTGTTGAGGATCGCGGCTGGTATCATTATTTTCTGATCTTCACAGATGATTTGAGTAGATATGGGTATATCTACTTGATGAAACATAAGTCTGAAACATTTGAAAAGTTCAATGAATTTTAGAGTGAAGTGAAAAATCATCGTAACAAGAAAATAAAGTTTCTGCGATCTGATCGTGGAGGAGAATATTTGAGTTACGAGTTTGGTCTTCATTTGAAACAATGCGGAATAGTTTCGCAACTCACGCCACCTGGAACACCACAGAGTAATGGTGTGTCCGAACGTCATAACCGTACTTTATTAGATACTAGCAAAAAGGCCCGTGCGTTGCAACGGGAGGAAAACGAATCCTCTCATATCTCTAGCTAGGTCAGCTGGATCGATTGGCAAGTTATGAGATCGAACCCACCCATCGACAATTTTATTTTTTGCCAGCTCTCCGGACCTGGGCCATAGTGCGCCGCTAGATGGGCTTCCTCTATTGGGCCAAAACAAGTGACAAGTAACGAAACCAAATAGCGTACGTGAAATTAATTGAAGCGGGACCAAACGAAGTGGGACGAAACCAAGAATATCACCTCCCTTTAATAGTAGGTATAGATGGTGCAATCTATGATGTCTCTTACCGATTTATCACTATCGTTTTGGGGTTATGCATTAGAGACAGCTGCATTCACGTTAAATAGGGCACCATCTAAATCCGTTGAGACGACACCTTATGAACTATGGTTTGGCAAGAAACCCAAGTTGTCGTTTCTTAAAGTTTGGGGGCTGCGATGCTTATGTGAAAAATCTTCAACCTGATAAGCTCGAACCCAAATCGGAGAAATGTGTCTTCATAGGATACCCAAAGGAGACTGTTGGGTACACCTTCTATCACAGATCCGAAGGCAAGATATTCGTTGCTAAGAATGGATCCTTTCTAGAGAAGGAGTTTCTCTCGAAAGAAGTGAGTGGGAGGAAAGTAGAACTTGATGAGGTAATTATACCTGCTCCCTTACTGGAAAGTAGTTCATCACAGAAATTAGTTCTAGTGATTCCTACACCAGTAAGTGAGGAAGATAATGATGATGATCATGAAACTTCTGATCAAGTTACTACCGAACCTCGTAGGTCAACCAGAGTAAGATCCGCACTAGAGTGGCACGGTAATCCTGTTCTAGAAGTCATGTTACTTTACCATGACGAACCTACGAACTATGAGGAAGCGATGATGAGCCCAGATTCCGCAAAATGGCTTGAGGCCATGAAATATGAGATGGGATCCATGTATGAGAGCAAAGTGTGGACTTTGGTTAACTTGCCTGATGATCGGCAGGCCATAGAGAATAAATAGATCTTCAAGAAGAAGACTGACGCTGACGGTAATGTTACTGTCTACAAAGCTCGAATTGTTGC
Source organism: Triticum urartu (assembly GCF_056163025.1). Taxonomy (NCBI): domain Eukaryota; kingdom Viridiplantae; phylum Streptophyta; class Magnoliopsida; order Poales; family Poaceae; genus Triticum; species Triticum urartu. The sequence goes on from NC_141879.1 coordinate 112,883,662, forward strand.
AAAAGGTTTTCGACAAGTTCAAGATGTTGACTACGATGAGATTTTCTCACTCATAGCGATGCTTAAGTCTGTCCGAATCATGTTTGCAATTGCCACATTTTATGAAATCTGGCAAATGGATGTCAAAACTGCATGCCTTAATGGATTTCTTAAAGAAGAGTTGTATATAATGCAACAAGAAGGTTTTGTCAATCCTAAAGGTGCTAACAAAGTGTGCAAGCTCCAGCGATCCATCTATGGACTGGTGCAAGCATCTCGGAGTTGGAATATATACTTTGATAAATTGATCAAAGCATATGGTTTTGTACAGACTTGCGGTGAAGCCTGTATTTACAAGAAAGTGAGTGGGAGCACTACTGCATTTCTGATAAGTATATGTGAATGCCATATTGTTGATCCGAAATAATGTATAATTTTCTGGAAAGCATAAAGGAGTGTTTTAAAAGAGTTTTTCAAAGAAAGACCTCGATGGAGCTACTTACATAAGCATCAAGATCTATAGAGATAGATCAAGGCGCTTGATATATTTTCAATGAGTACATACCTTGACAAGATTTTGAAGTAGTTCAAAATGGAAAAGTCAAAGAAGGAGTTCTTGCCTGTGTTGTAAGGTGTGAAGTTGAGTAAAGACTCAAAACCCGACCACGGTAGAAAATAGAAAGAGAATGAAAAGTCATTCACTATGCCTCAGTCACATGTTTTATAAAGTATGCTATGCTGTGTACCAGACCTATTGTGTACCTCACCATAAGTTTGGCAAGAGGGTACAATCACTAGTAGAAAAAGGGTCAAATGTTCAGCTCATTAGTGCCGATTTGAATTTGAGCCGGCACTAATGTGTCCATTAGTGCTGGTTCCAACCGCTAGCTCGGTCGCTCTCATTAGTACCGGTTCTTGCCGAACTTTTAGCACCGCTCCTTGCCACGAACCGGTACTAATGAGAGTGGTGGCAGGATGTTGTCAGTCCGGGGCCCCTCCTGCACCTTTAGAACCGGTTCGTGCCACGAACCGGTACTAAAGGTCACCCTATATAAACCCTTCGTCTGCCCGAGCGCGCTTCTCCCCCCATTCCCCTCTCCTCTGTTCTTCCCTTCCTCTCGAGCTCATCACAAATTTTGCCCAAATTTTTTCAAGATTTGAAGGCCCCCCATCCAGTCAAATGATCACAAAGGTTAGCAACTTTGTCCTTTCATCTCTCATTGCTAGATTAGCTCTTGCAATGGTTTATATAATGATTAATTTGTGGGTTTTTAGTAATTTGGGAGGAATTATATGTGGTAGTATTTGATTTATATGCAATTTGAGGTCAAAATAACACTTAGTTTGCAGATGTAGGTGTGGTTTACTTAGTGCCTTCTAAATCTCCGTCGTAACCACCATCGATCGCCCGCACTGTCCCGTTGCCGGCACCACCTTCTGGTGAGCCTATTGTTCTTATATTTTTTATATAGAAAATTCATGTTTGTGTGATTTAGATATATAGTTATTTGTATAATTATCTTACCCGTACGTTGTTTGTTATTCATAGTGCCATGGTTTTGATATCCGTCACCGCCGGCCCTCGTCCGGGTTATGATTCGGATGTGGTATATTTTCTTTTATAACTATTTTGTTGCATTTTGTGTTTATGACAAATTATGCCCATGAAATTGACATAGATTTTTTTATCTAGGAGGTATGTGAACCAGAAATTCCAACCGACCCTATTGTCGAGAGGTTAAATTTAGTTGAAAGAGAAAACGAGTATTTGAAAGAAAAATTGAAAAGAATCGAGGGGGAGAAGATGGAATTGGAATTGTATGTTGCCGATGTCGTCGATGATCACAAGATCAAGATGGAGAAAATGCGCTTGAAGATTAGAAAGATTAGCAAATATGCCATTCGTAGTGAGGCTTGGTATCATCATGCTGTTGGATAAATTGTTACCTTAGTTGCGATCTTGATCGCATTTTTTGTTGCATTTTTTGTTGCATTTAGATAGAGAGCTATTTATATGTTGCATTTAAGTGTTGTATGAACTTTATGTGTGAACTTGTATTAATTTGGTATTTTCGGTGTTGTGTAATGAAGACGAGCCAAGAATGGATGTACGATGACCGATGCTCTCCCGAGTTCATTAATGGCGTGCAAACTTTTCTGCTTGCAGCTGAGGCAAACAAGTGGGCGGATGGTTTTATGCCTTGTCCATGTGATGGCTGTAAGAATGATCACAATTACTCTAAGTCAAGAACCATGCACGTCCACCTGTTTGAGTCCGGTTTCATGCCCCACTATAATGTTTGGACCAAGCACGAAGAAAGAGGGGTTATGATCGAAGACAATGAAGAATAAGAGGACGACGACAGCTATCCTGGCCATGGCTTCCCTGAATACGATGATACAACAATGGGGGAAGAAGCTAAGCTGGAAATACGGGAATAAGCTGAAGAAGAGGCATCAGATGAGCCCACTGATGATCTAGGTCGGGCCATTGCCGATGCAAAGAGAAACTACGCAAGTGATTTGGAGAAGAAGAAGTTGCAGCGCATGTTAGAGGATCAAAAGAAATTGTTGTACCCGAATTGCGGAGCTGACAAGAAGAAGTTGGGCACCACACTGGAATTGCTGCAATGGAAGGCAGAGAATGGTGTATCTGACAAGGGATTTCGAAAGTTGCTGGTAATGATAAAGAATATGCTTCCAAAGGACAAAGAATTACCCGAGAGTACGTACAAAGCAAAGAAGGCTGTCTGCCCTCTAGGGTTAGAGGTATAGAAGATACATGCATGCCCTAATGACTGCATCCTCTACCGCGGTGAGTACGAGGATTTGAACGCTTGCCCGGTATGCAGTGCACTGCGCTATAAGGTCAGCAGCGATGACCCTGGTGATGTCGAGGGCGAGCGCCCGAGGAAGAAGATTCCTGCCAAGGCGATGTGGTATGCTCCTATAATACCACGGTTGAAATGTTTGTTCCAAAACAAAGAGCATGCCAAGGCGATGCGATGGCATAGAGAAGACCATAAGAAAGACGGATAGTTGAGAGTACCCGCTGACGGGTCGTAGTGGAGAAAAATCGAGAGAAAGTATAGGAAGGAGTTTGCAGGTGATGCAAGGAACGTATGGTTTGGTCTAAGCGCAGATGGCATTAATCCTTTTGGGGAGCAGAGCAGCAACCATAGCACGTCGCCTATGACTCTATGTTTGTATAACCTTCCTCCTTGGTTGTGCATGAAGCAAAAGTTCATTATGATGCCAGTGCTCATCCAAGGCCCTAAGCAACCCGGCAACGACATTGATGTGTACCTAAGGCCATTAGTTGAAGAACTCTTAGAGCTGTGTAATGGAACAAGTGTACGTGCGTGGGATGAGCACATGGGGGAAGCATTTGACCTAAAGGCGTTGCTGTTCGTGACCATCAATGATTGGCCTGCTCTCAGTAACCTTTCAAGACAGACAAACAAGGGATACCGCGCATGCACGCACTGTTTGGATGATACCAACAATATATATTTGGATAATTGTAGGAAGAATGTGTACCTGGGACATCGTCGATTTCTTCTAAGCAGGCATCCCGTAAGAATGAAAGGCAAGCATTTCAAAGGTGAGGCGGATCACCGGACGAAGCCTCGCCACCGTACTGGTGCTGATGTACATGATATGGTCAAGGATTTGAAGGTAGTCTTTGGAAAGGGTCCTGGCGGACAACCTGTTCCGAATGACGCTGACGGACGCGCACCCATGTGGAAGAAGAAATCTATATTTTGAGACCTGTCTTATTGGAAAGACCTAGAGGTCCGCTCCGCAATCGACATGATGCACGTGACAAAGAATCTTTGCGTGACCCTGCTTGGCTTCTTGGGCGTGTATGGGAAGACAAAAGATACACATGAGGCATGGGAGGACCAACAACGTATGCACGAAAAAGACGACATAAATCAGGGTCATGCCATCTACGCTCTTACCAAAGAAGAGAAGGGAATCTTCTTTGAATGCTTGCTCGGTATTCAGGTACCGTCTGGCTTCTCGTCGAATATAAAGGGAATAATAAATATGGCAGAGAAAAATTTCCAGAACCTAAAGTCTCATGACTGCCACGTGATTATGACACAACTGCTTCCGGTTGCATTGAGGGGGCTTCTACCGGAAAACGTTCGATTAGCCATTGTGAAGCTATGTGCATTCCTCAATGCAATCTCTCAAAAGGTAATCGATCCAGAAATCATACCAAGGTTACAGAATGATTTGGTGCAATGTATTGTCAGTTTCGAGTTGGTGTTCCCACCATCCTTCTTCAACATCATGACACATTCCTAGTTCACCTATGCGAAGAGATTAACATTTTGGGTCCTGTATTTCTACACAATATGTTCCCCTTTGAGAGGTTCATGGGAGTCTTAAATAAATATGTTCATAACCGTGCTAGGCCAGATGGAAGCATCTCCAAGGGCCATGAAAATGAGGAGGTCATTGAGTTTTGTATTGACTTTATTCCTGACCTTAAGCCGATTGGTGTTCTTGAATCGCTACATAAGGGCAGACTGGATGGAAAAGGCACGCTAGGAGGGAATCAAATAATATGTATGGACGGACATTCTCTCACTGAAGCACACTACACAGTTCTACAGAATTCCGCCTTGGTGGCTTAGTATATGGACGAACACAAGAATTTTCTACGCTCCAAACACCCAGAGCGGTCTGATGACTGGATTACACGTGAACAAATGGGGACTTTCGCCGGCTGGTTGCAGACACGTGCCATTCATTACGCCTCTATTGAAGATAACCTGTACTTGCTGTCCCAGTTACCATCTTCGAATATAATGACTTTAAAAGGGTACGAGATAAATGGCAATACATTTTACACGATCAGCCAAGATAAGAAGAGCACCAACCAAAACAGTGGTGTCCACTTTCATGCAGCAACCAAGACGGGAAAGGAAACATATTATGGTTACCTAGAGGACATATGGGAACTTGAATGTAATGGTGGTTTAAAGGTCCCTTTGTTTCGGTGCAAATGGGTCAATATGACACGAGGCAGGGTAACGAAAGACCTGCAGTATGGAATGACAACAGTGGATCTCAACAATCTTGCATATGCAGACGAACCATTCTTCCTAGCTAATGATGTGGCACATGTTTTCTATGTGAAGGAAATGCCTACCAAGCCGAGAAAAAGAAAATATAAGGAAGCGAATGCATCATACGATGAGCCAAAGCGCCACATAGTTCTTTTTGGGAAGAGAAACATCGTGGGAGTGGATGACAAGACAGACAAGTCAGAAGATTATGAAAAGTTTGATGAAATTGCTCCATTCACAGTGAATATTGACCCGAGCATCCAGTTAAATGATGAAGATTTTCCATGGTTACGACGCAAAGGGACACACGCGAAGAAAAAGTTTCACACCCAAAGATCTGGGATGTGATTGGCTTCACTATCATCACTTTCTTCTGGGTTTCACACCCATGAGGGAATCTCTGTAATAGTTAGGGTAGTTATGTGTTTTGGCATTTGAAACGCGAAGAAATTTTATTGCAAGCAAATTCTTTCATGCATTTACTGATTTTTAGCCAAATGACCCTGAAATTGAAAAACACTTCAAATGAACTCCGAAAAGGTTGAAAGTTGGCATGATATCATAATTTCACCCACATAGCATGTGCAAAAAAGTAGAGAGGGTTACGGCAAAAACTGGATGCATTTCGTGTACAAAATGGACAATCTCTTTCGAAGTATCAGGGTTTCAGATGAAAACTCATCTGTTACAAAGGCATTTTATTTTTTAAATTACCTAAGCATTACCAAATTGAATATAATGATAAAACACACTAATATTAAACATAAGAAAAAAGAATCACTGAAAAATGTATTTTTAAAGTTAAGTTATTCACAAACTAGTGATTCACACAAATTTCAAATAATTCAAAATTTAAACTATTCAAATTTGAAAACTACTGGCACTAACAAAAAGTTTGTAATTTTTTGTACATAAAGAAAAAATATCCACAAAGAAACTCTAAATACAGCAAAAAACAACTCAGAAATAAATAAAGAAAAAAAATAAAAAAGCCCGCCTACTAGGACACAGTGGCCTGCATACGACTAGAAACCCAACCTGTTGTTGGGCCAGGATACAGGCCCGCAAGGCCCAGTTGGCCCATAGGGAAGCACAAAACAGGTAGGCCCAGAAGGCCTGCTTTGGAGAGGAGCTCGAAGGAGCAGCCACAGTTGGGTTTATAAACCAGTGCGGCTGCCCTTCACTAGGCGGGGTGGGACTAAACTTTTCGCCCCTCGCCTGGCAGCGCAGACCCTTTAGTACCGGCTCGTGGCTCCAAGGGGTACTAAAGGGGGGGTCTTTAGTACCGGTTGGAGCCACCACCCGGTACTAAAGGGGGTTGCTTCCCGCCGCTTGGCCTGGCCAAATTTGACCTTTAGTACCGGTTGGTGGCACCAACCGGTAATAAATGCCCATCCTATATAAGCAGCACTTACAAATTTTGTTAGTTTTCATCTGCTTCTTCTCCTCTGCCCCGTCGCCCGTCGCCCCCCGTCGCTGCCCCCATCCTGCCCCCGTCAACGCCCCTGTCGCCACCCCTTGTCGACGCCCCGTCCCCGTCGTCGCCGCCCCGTTCCCGTCGTTGCCGCTCCGTCCCCGTCCCCATCGCCGCCATCCGCATCGTCGCCGTCCCCGTCGCCGCCCCCCATCGCCTCGCCTCACCGGTGAGCTCCTGCCCCGGCCGCCATGTCCACACACACATTGTTAATTAGTTGTGAAATTGTTAGTATTTTTTTATGTTTTTTAGTTATAGAAATATTTTTAGAAATGTTAGAAATTTTTCTGTTTTTAGTTATAGAAATATTTATGGAAATGTTAGAAATTTTTCTGTTTTTTAGTTATAGAAATATTAGAAATGTTAGAAATTTTAAAAATGTTAGTTTTAGCTAGATGAATTAGATTAATGTCAAATTGTTAGACGATGATCGATGTTCTTTTAGTTTCTTAAAATTTTAGTTATAGAAAATTTAGAATTTGCATATAGAATTTTAGTTATCTCAATCCAATAATTTAGAAAAATGTTAATTTTTGCGGGCATATAGTATTTGTTATCGATGATGCCTGACCCGCATCCTCGCCGTCGACCCGTTCGTGACGACGTCTTGCTTCAGAGGACACATGTCCGGGACTGGGCTCCGCCGGGCTGGCACTGGGAGGTGCTACCTTCAGGTGCGCGCCCCTTGGTGAGGAACCCGGCCCTGGGTCCCGTCATCGAACCTGATCTCCTTTGGTGGCATTCGCGTGGGCCACATTTGGTGTAGAGGGAGCCGGCCCCACCAGAGGTTGTGCGTCGCCGTGTCAGGGAGGAGGACGAGCACGTCCGTCGCTACATGGCTGCTATGGACGTCAGGTTCTCCAATACCTAGCAGGTTCTTTGGGCAGATGACCGGAGATATGATCTTGTGATGGTTCCTTGTCTTTGGGTGTCCACTGCCCGCGCCTCAGGAACCGTGAGTGGCCTAGATTCTTCTGTAGTTTTCGATCTTTATTAGCTAGCTAGCTAGTGATGTATTTGATATTTAATATCCGAGACGATTCGAGATTATATATATTATTAGAGACGATGTATTCGAGATTATATATTATTCGAGATGATGTATTCGAGATTATATATTATTCGAGATGATGCATATTATGTACTATGATTCAGTTTTTCCTTATTGATTGCATCCATGCATTGCAATTTGAATACTAAATTGTTTTATATTTCTTTTGGATTAGTTAAATAAAAGCTATGGCGGACAATACCGGCAGAGAGGGAGAAGAGACCATGTTCGAGATCATACGCAGCCCTCGCGGGCCAGATGATCAGAAGGAAGATTATGATGGCTCCGAATATCTGAACAATACCGGGGAGGGTGATGATAAGATATTCGATATCGATGACCGAATTGATGAAGTCATGAACTATGATCATGATTATGATGATGCAGACAATGTTGATCTTGAAATAACAAAGACCGGCAAGGTATATTTATATAAGCAGGCATCTGGTGATCATCACATGTTTTTTGATTTGAAGATGTATTAACGAATCGATCTTTCTTCTTTCAGCCCTCCGGATCGAGCAAATCTACTTCTACAGACAGCAGGACAAAGCGAGGCCCGGGCAAAAAGTTGAAGGACGGTGTAAAGTACAACATTGATGCCATCAAACCTAATGACGAACCAATCACGCCTAAGAACATTGCGAACAAGTTCATTCGCTAGTGCGGAGTTCTTGTGAAGGACCAACTCCCGATCTCCATTCAAGAATGGAAAGAGCCAAAAAATAAACATCCAGATGTTACTTGGGTCGACGATAGAGCAAAAAAACGCTTTGGGAATCTCTCATGGAACATTTCACCCTACCAGATCATTTCACTAATGTAGATGTGCAGAAAGTCAAGGACGCTGCTCTTAGGAAGATGGCAATTGCATTCAACACCCACAAGAAAACTGTATGGTCCAACTACATCGAAGGAGGAAGGAAGACTCCAGAATTCAAGGGAACACTGGAGAAGCAAAGAGAACACTGGCCCGTTTTCATGAAATTCAAGGAATCACAATTATCTGAGGAACAGTCGAGAAAAAACAAGGCCAATGCCACAAAAAAGACACAGTTCCATAGGCTGGGGCTAGGTGGCTACGTGGTGGCAATGCCTAAGTGGGATAAGTCTGAGCAAGAGATGCTGGATGCAGGGGTCGACCCAGTTACTAGGAGCTGGCCCCCCAGGTGCAGAACTTGGTTCTTTGTGCATGGGGGGGAGTTGGACCCGAAGACAGGCCTGGTTTCGAAGAAGGCAAGTCTAAAAGGAGCCGAAGATAAGTTACTTCAAGTAATAGAAGATACTCAAACGGGGGTGTTCATGCCCAACAGAGAGAACGACGAGCTTACGCGCGCTCTGGGAAATCCTGAACACCCGGGAAGAACATGAGGCAAGGGCATTGTTCCGTGGTATGAGGGCTTGTCGGACTGGAACACCGACTGCAGAACCCGTGCAAGAAGGAAGATGGAGGAGGAGAAGAAGAGGAAGCTGGAGGAGGAGCAGAGGAAGTAGGAAGCAGAATGCCTTCAAGGCCTAGAATCAGTGCACGCGGACTTGGCACTCAAATTCCAGCGGCAGCAGTTGCAGATCGACTCACTTAGTCAGGAAAGGGGGTCTCAGTAGTGGCAGCAGCTAGCGGATGATCCAGCATTGGATAGCACCATCCCATCCATGCCGAGAAGCAGCATTGGTTCTGCCCCGAGCGACGCACTGCTGGATAGATACCCTGTGGATGACATCATGGAGAGCACTAACTGTGAGCTACCCTTCAAAATGAAGAACATATCCATGAAGGTGGCAGACACCATTGCTTATACAAATTCCCCTGATGCAACCTTCCATTGCAACCCAATTCCAGCCGGCTATGCTCGTGTCCAGGTTGATGAAGTGGTGGACCAATATTCGGGCCTAGAGCTTGACATTCCTGGAGGTGATGAGGAGCACACACTAGGAGAGGCCAAACATCGTACCATCCTATGGAGAAAGGATTGCATCATCTTTCCAAGGCCACCGACACCGCGTCAGCCGACTCCTCCTCGAAGTCCGCCACCGCGTCAGCAGACTCCCGCTCCTCCAAGTCCGCCACCGTGTCAGGGCACTCCTCCTCCTCCAAGTTTGGCAAAGCGTCCGGCCACTCCTCCTCCTCCTCCAAGTTTGGCAAAGCGTCAGGCCACTCCTCCCGCTTCAAGTCCGGCACAGCGTTAGCAGACTCCTCCTCGAAGTCCGCCACCGCGTCAGCAGACTCCCGGTCCTCGAAGTCCACCAATGCGTCAGACCACTCCTCCTCCTCCAAGTCAGGCACAGCGTCAGGCCACTCCTCCTGCTCCAACTCAGCCACGTCAGCCGTCTCCGCCACCTGAGCAATCGCAGAAGAGAGCCGCCGCAGTTATGGTGCGTAGCGCTATGAGTCGAGGTAGTACAGGAGGTACAAGCGAAGGCCAGCGATATAAATATGGTCCAAGCCTCACTCCTCTTCCTCAAAGGCCTTACGACATGACCGAGGAGCAAAACGCAACCATAGTGTAGGCCCAAGTGGACACCCATTTTGGACCGAAACCAACACCGCCGCCAAGGGAGAAAGTTCCTGAGGAAAAGATTGACCACTTCATTCGTATGGCTAGACCACCAGCCCCCAAGCCCGTTGACTCAGACTATGAGCGCCAAATCAGGAAGGCACATTGAGCACGACTACAGAAGGAGTCGAGATCGAGATCAAGCCAAGAAGCTGGCAAAAAATGCGGGAAAACCGTTCCCCAGCTGGGAGAACAGGCGGCGCAGTCAATCCCCCCGCTTGCTGTGCCAACAACACATGAGAGTACCGCCGCCCTATATATATGTGGGCAAACCGTTCCCCAGCTGGGCAATCTGGTAATAACCAAGGAGCATATAATGCAGGCTGAAATGCTCAATATCACCGTTGGACAACTCCTCGAGATCGAGCCCATGTCTCCGCTTAGAGAGGAGGAAATAAAACGGAAATATGTCCGCGGCCAACCTTTGGTCGAGCCCGAGGAGGTCAAGAACCTCCCAACGAGAATGTATGAATTGCATGATTGGTACATGAAAATTACCAAGAGTTCTCATCGAGAGTCCCTCATGGTGAAGGTCAAGGAAGATCATTACTTCCATAAGCTAGCTCTGTCCGTTGAGTATTCAGAACTATTTCAGTTATTCAATCAAGACACTCGACAAATATCTCGTCAGTTGCTACTGTCTGTAAGTGATTTCTTTCTGTAATTTAAGCCTCAAGCTAGATTTAGTGCTCATTGATCGATCATTACCTGTAATTATCCTCACTATATTCTTTTTTATGGTATTATGAAGGATGAAGATGTGTAAATGAAAAAAGCTGGACGCTATGCCATTGGGTTCATTAACCCAAATACCGTTAATGAAAAGACATTGACATATCAATATTATAAACAAGATGTAGAGGATAAAATGCTAGAGTTCTTGAAGCGCCTCAATAGCAATGAAGATATACTACCTCCTTACAACTTCCGGTGAGTCACACTGTCTTGTACTAGAAATTTTGTTTTTGCTTACTAGCTAGCCAGATGTTAATAAATAAGTGTATAGGGTTTAGGGTAGTTGATTAGTGTTATGCACATGCCCGCTTAATTAAGACATGCAACTGTGTGCGTATGCAGTTACCACTGGACCTTGTCAGACATTAAAGTTGAAGAAGGAAAAGTTGAATTACTGGACTCACTACTTAAAAAAGAAAGTGACTACACCATCTTGAAGGGGATAGTGGACAGGTAATTTCAATCATTATTAACTATATCTCAGCCTATTTAGTTCGTCATTTCCTGATATCAACTATTTAGTAACCCCTTTATTAATTTTATTTGCCGGCGGGCAGGGCTTGGGCAAAGTTCATCAAGGTGACTCCAGGCAAATGGCGAAAAAAGCTGTTTTGGTTTCGACCCAAGGTAAGTAATTAAGTAGTACTAGCTAGCTTACCATCTCTTTAATTCTTGTTTCAATACCATTAATTAATTACCATGCTTGATTAATTATTATCTGATTAAATTCCATTCTCGTAAAGGCCCTGAAGTAGGCGCCGGGGACTGATCTGTGTGCATACTACGTTTGCGAGAACATCGCATGATGGCGTCCGAAAGGAGCAAATCTGATAGACATGAATGGGTACGTTTGCCAGAACACTATTCGCAATTTTTACACCATTATCGATATCTAGGCACACAACTAATACACATGCATATTGATCTCCTTCTTAACAGTTCAAAGAGGTGTGGAAGAAGCTCCTAGCAACGGAGCGTATACGAGCACTTCAAGAGGAAATAGCGGGATTTTTTCTCGACCGGGTCATAGATCCCAAAGGAGAATACTATTACCCGCTACCGCCCCCATGAACCACTCCCAATCGTCATCGTGCTCCAAAGGCACCAAGGCAACATGTAGGAGAAATTGTATATATATACATGTGTATGTGTGAATAATGGTGGTTGTGAGACATTTGATGATATATATATATATGATTGGTTCTACGAGAAATTCTATTTATATATATGCATAACGTGTACAATATGTAGTATCATAAAATACCAACAAACAAAAAAGAATTAAATGGAAAACACAAAATTAAAGGAAAAATAAAAAATAAAACCAAAACCCCCCAAATATTTTAGTACCGGTTGGTGTTACCAACCGGTAGTAAAGGGCTCCCCACCGCCGGCACTGGCTCGTGCCACGTGGTGGCCCTTTAGCGGCGGTTCGTGCAGAACTGATACTAAAGGGGGGACCTTTATTCCCCACTCTTTAGTGCCGGTTGCAGGGCCGACACTAAAGGACCTTACGAACCGGTGATACATCCCAGTTCTGCACTAGTGAATAGTGATCCAGGAGTGGATCATTGGATAGCAGTCAAAAATATCCTTAGTGGAATAAGGAAATGTTTCTCGGTTATGGAAGTGACAAAGAGTTCGTTGTAAAGAGTTACGTCGATGCAAGCTTTGACACCAATCTAGATGACTCTAAGTCTCGATCTAGATACATATCGAAAGTGGGAGCAATTAGCTAGAGTAGCTCCGTGCAAAGCATTGTAGACATAGAAAATTTGCAAAATACATACGGCTCTGAATGTGGCAGACCCATTGACTAAATTTCTCTCACAAGCAAAACATGATCACTCTTTTGGTGTTAATCACATAGCGATGTGAACTAGATTATTGACTCTAGTAAACCCTTTGGGTGTTAGTCACATGGAGATGTGAACTAATCACATAAAGATGTGACTATTGGTGTTAAATCACATGACAATGTGAACTAGATTATTGACTCTAGTGCAAGTGGGAGACTGAAGGAAATATGCCCTAGAGGCAATAATAAAGTTGTTATTTATATTTCCTTATATCATGATAAATGTTTATTATTCGTGCTAGAATTGTATTAACCGGAAACTTAGCACATGTGTGAATACATAGACAAACAGAGTGTCCCTAGTATGCCTCTACTTGACTAGCTCGTTAATCAAAGATGGTTAAGTTTCCTAGCCATGGACATGTGTTGTCATTTGATGAACGGGATCACATCATTAGAGAATGATGTGATGGACAAGACCCATCCGTTAGCTTAGCTTAATGATCGTTCAGTTTTATTGCTACTGCTTTCTTCATAACTTATACATGTTCCTCTCACTACGAGATTATGCAACTCCCGAATACCGGAGGAACACTTTGTGTCATACCAAACGTCACAATGTAACTAGGTGATTATAAAGATGCTCTACAGGTGTCTCCAATGGTGTTTGTTGAGTTGGCATAGATCGACATTAGGATTTGTCACTCCGAGTATCGGAGAGATATCTCTAGGCCCTCTCGGTAATGCACATCACCATAAGCCTTGCAGGCATTGTGACTAATGATTTAGTTGTGGGATGATGCATTACGAAACGAGTAAAGAGACTTGTCGGTAACGAGATTGAACTAGGTATTGAGATACCGACGATCGAATCTCGGGCAAGTAACATACCGATGACAAAGGGAACAACGTATATCGTTATGAGGTTTGACTGATAAAGATGTTCGTAGAATATGTTGGAGTCAATATGATCATCCAGGTTCCGCTATTGGTTATTGAATAGAGATGAGTCTCGGTCATGTCTACATTGTTCTCGAACCCGTAGGGTCCGCACGCTTAACGTTCGGTGACGATCGGTATTATGAGTTTATGTGTTTTGATGTACCGAAGGTTGTTCAGAGTCTTGGATATGATCACGGACATGATGAGGAGTCTCAAAATGGTCGAGACATAAAGATTGATATATTAGACAACTATATTCGGACACCGGACGTGTTCCGGGTGATTTCGGAGAAAACCGGACTGCCGGAGGGTTACCGGAACCCCCCCCCCGGGGAAACTAGTGGGTCTAGATGGGCCTTAGTGGAGAGAGGGAGGGGGTGCTAGGGCAGGCCGCATGCCCCCTCCACCTTGAGTCCGAATTGGACTAGGAGGGGAGTGGCGCCCCCCTTTCCTTCCCCCTCCCACTCCTTCCTTTCCCCTCCTAGTAGGACTAGGAAAGGATGAATCCTATCCTACTAGGAGGAGGATTCCTCCTCGCCTTGGGCACCTCAAGGGCTGGCTGGCCTCCCCCTTGCTCCTTTATATACGGGGGTAGGGGGAACCCTAGAACACACAAGTTAATTGTTTCCAGCCGTGTGCGGTGCCCCCCTCCACCATAATCCACCTCGGTCATATCATAGCGGTGCTTGCTACCTCTTGAGCACTGCGTTGGTTTTCCCTTGAAGAGGAAAGGGTGATGTAGTAGAGCAGCGTAAGTATTTCCCTCAGTTTTTGAGAACCAAGGTATCAATCCAGTAGGAGACCATGCGCGAGTCACCTCGTACCTACACAAACAAATAAGAACCTCGCAACCAACGCGATAAAGGGGTTGTCAATCCCTTCACGGCCACTTGCAAGAGTGAGATGTGATAGAGATAATAATAATAAGATAAATATTTTTGATATTTTTATGATATAGATTGAAAGTAAAGATTGCAAAATAAAATAAATTAGAAACTTGTATGATGGAAAGTAGACCCGGGGGCCATAGGTTTCACTAGTGGCTTCTCTCAAGATAGCATAAGTATTACGGTGGGTGAACAAATTACTGTCGAGCAATTGATAGAAAAGCGAATAATTATGAGAATATCTGGGCATGATCATGTATATATGCATCACGTCCGAGACAAGTAGACCGACTCCTGCCTGCATCTACTACTATTACTCCACACATCAACCACTATCCAGCATGCATCTAGAGTATTAAGTTCGTAAGAACAGAGTAACGCCTTAAGCAAGATGACATGATGTAGAGGGATAAACTCATGCAATATGATATAAACCCCATCCTTTTATCCTCGATGGAAAAAATACAATACGTGTCGTTTCCCCTACTGTCACTAGGATCGAGCACCGCAAGATTGAACCCAAAGCTAAGCACTTCTCCCATTGCAAGAAAGATCAATCTAGTAGGCCAAACCAAACTGATAATTCGAAGATACGTGCAAAGATAAACCAATGATACATAAAAGAATTCAAAGAAGAATCAAATACTGTTCATAGATAATCTGGATCATAAACCCACAATTCATCGGATCTCGACAAACACACCGCAAAAGAAGATTACATCAAATAGATCTCCAAGAGAATCGAGGAGAACTTTGTATTGAGCTCCAAAGAGAGATAAGAAGCCATCTAGCTACTAGCTATGGACCCGAAGGTCTGAAGTAAACTACTCACACATCATCGGAGAGGCCATGGAGTTGATGTAGAGGCCCTCCGTGATCAATGCCCCCTCCGGCGGAGCTCCGGAAAAGGCCCCAAGATGGGATCTCTCAGGTACAGAAGGTTGCGGCGATGGAATTAGGTTTTTGTGGTACTCCTGGATGTTTGCGGGGTACATGGACTTATATAGGAGGAGGAAGTACATCGGTGGAGCAACGAGGGGCCCACGAGGGTGGAGGGCGCGCCCAGGGGGGGGGGGGGGGGTAGGCGCACCCCCTGCTTCGTGGCATCCTCGATTGTTTCTTGACGCCCACTCGAAGTCTCCTGGATCACGTTTGTTGAGAAAATCACGTTCCCGAAGGTTTCATTCCGTTTGGAGTTCATTTGATATTCCTTTTCTGTGAAACACTGAAATAGGCAAAAAAACAGCAATTTGGGCTGGGCCTCCGGCTAATAGGTTAGTCCCAAAATGATATAAAAGTGTAAAATAAAGCCCATTAACATCCAAAATAGACAATATAATAGCATGGATAAATTAAAAATTATAGATATGTTGGAGATGTATCAGTGCTTAGGCGAAGCCCTTATTCGGTAGCATCATCGTGCCGTCGTGCTGACGAAGCTCTCCCTCGACACTTTGCTGGATCGTGAGTTCGTGGGATGTCACCGAGCTGAACGTGTGCAGATCGCGGAGGTGTCGTACTTTCAGTGTTAGGATCGGTCAGTCGTGAAGACGTATGACTACATCAACCGCGTTGTCATAACGCTTCCGCTTACGGTCTACGAGGGTATGTAGACAATACTCTCCCTTCTCGTTGCTATGCATCACCATGATCTTGCGTGTGCGTAGGAAATTTTTGAAATTACTGCGTTCCCCAACATATATAATCTGATCATAATGTGACAATTTACCTATTCTCTTCTAGTAATCCCAACTTAGATGCTCTTCCTTCTATTATAAGTAATAATGATAATATATTGATCTATCCTACCATTCAAGACAAAGATGAAATTTTGCAAGTATTGGAATGAATGAAGAGGAATGCTTCCCCTAGACCAAATGGGCTGAATGTTACTATCTATCTCTCAGCATGGAAGTGGATAGGACATGATATAAGAAAACTTGTTCAAGATTTCCACACAACAAGTAAGCTTCATCCGCAACTTAATAAAACATGCATTACCTTAATTCCTAAGAAAGACAATGCCAAAATCCCGCAAGATTTTAGACCTATAAGCCTATGCAATGTAATCTACAAATCATTACCAAAACTTTGGCTAATAGACTCAAAGATATTCTTCCTGATTATATATACGAGTCTCAACTAGCTTTTATTCAAGGCAGGAGAATTACTAGTAATATCACTGTAGCTCAATAAATCACTCATTCCTTTCTACTTAACTCCTGGACACATAAAGCTTTTGTGCTTAAGATAGATTTGGCTAAAGCTTTTGAGATTATTAAGTGGTGCTTTATCAAGAGAGCTTGCTACATAAAGGGCTACATAGTCATTTTGCAAATTTAATTATGGATTGTATTTCTTCTGCCACCTTTTATGTTCACATTAATGGAAAACCATTTGGCAGCTTTAGGTGATCTTGAGGTATCCGACAATGTTGTCCTCTATCTCCGTATATTTTTATTCTAGTGGTTAATGAGTTATAATTTTCAATACAAGAGGCTTTAAATGCTAATACTTTGAGCAATATTCAGTTAGGTCCTGATTGCGATCTTATCCACTCTTTAATATTTGCTGATGATCTTATTGTTTGTGGTAGGGCCGATAATGATGACGCTAATGTGATAGCTTCTATTATTAATGAATTTTGTGCAGTTTATAGACAAAATCCTAATTGGAATAAATCTACTATCCTTATTAGTAAGCACACAGATGATAATCTGAAAAATCTGATTAAGAATATTTTCCTGCTCCTAATATGGATCCCAGCACAACTCATCTTGGTCATCCTTTAATCTTGCCTGGAAAAAATAGTACTGCAGCCTACAATTTCATTGTTGATAAATATAAACCTAACTTAATTGTTATAAGGCTAACAGGTTATCTCATGCAAGGAAGCTCACTCTTATGAAATATGTAGTTGCTTCTCTCCTTGTTTACAACATGTCTAATATTCTTTTAAATAAGTCTACTATTAATAAACTCACCTCTATTATTAGGAAGTTTTGGTGGACAAGCTATGGACAAAGGTAATGATTCCAAACCTATATGCTTTATAGCTTGGGATGAGATTTGTACACCTATGCATAAAGGTGGGCTTGACATAAGATATTTATATATGATGAACAAGTCTATGGTTGCAATGATGGCTTGAAGAATTATTAAGAATCCTGATTCCTTGGTAAGAAAAATTCTCAAATCTAAATATTTTCATAACACTACTATTTGGATGGCCAATATACGTATCCTAAAATCTACTTTTTGGTCGTCTATGCTTAAGATTTTACCTTTCGTTCATAAGGCTAGTCAAACTCAAATTGCTATTGGCAGTTCTTGCATTTGGACTACTCCTTGGTGCAAAGATTGGAATAACATTTATGATCACCTTAAACCCAATCTAGATAGACCTTGTCCCAAGGTGGTTAGGTGACCTTTGGAAACCTGATAGCAAAAGCTGGTATGAGGATAAAACTGGTATTTCCTTTGATGAGGCTTTTAAAAAGAATATTTTAGATACTCATATGATTAATACTAACATGGATGATGTTTTATGGTGGATTTACACGCCTAATGGAGAACATACTACTAAGAGTGCATGTAAGGCCTTGTTGCGGGAAACGCGAACTAGAGCTCAAGTTCTGAATAATACTATCTCAGAGCCTAAAATTAATATTCTTAATTAGGTGTGGAAAAGTAAAATTTTACCTCATAGGGTAAAGACTTTAGCATGGAGAATAATAAGAAGGGCACTAGCTACAGTACTAAGAGGATCCAGGTATTCTTTTCATATTAAAAAAGAATGTAATAGAGGTGATGGTATTGAAATAGATACACATCTCTTTTTCAAATGCAATTTCTCTAAATCCATATGGTTTAAATTTGGTCTCAAGGTAGATGTGTTAAATCCTAATCTTTACCCTTCGCACTAGTGAAAAAACGGCTAGCCACAACTTTCGTTGGTGGCGTGCCATTTTCAATCAACGCAATCACTAGTTTTTTCCAATAGTCTGGCGTCAGCTTAAATCACACGTTGTAGCTATGAGCTTAGTGCTGGCATAGGATTTTTAAGCAATGGCACCTATATGTGGGTCCCAACATTCTGTCCTGGCCTAACTTAGTGTTGACATCTCAAAAGTGTCCTACACCAGCACTAACACACATAGCTATGGTGTGGCCGAGTAAGTTACGCCAGCAGTATATTTTGCAGGTCCACTTTTGGGCCAGCATAACACCAACGTGGGGAATAGTGGCACGCCAGGGATATACATAATTGTAATGGCGTTCCGTAATTAGGGCACACCAATAATTACATTGCATCACTATTCACATGTGACCTTGTCCATCCATTTAGATATTTTCCTTCTGCTTCTTCCTCTCTCTTCCTCTTCCTCCTCTCTCTTCTCTTCTTCTTAAGAAAAAGACCAAATTATTTTTTGTTATTCCTAATTAGATAGTTAGATCTAGCTAGGTGATGCACTAATTAAGCTTGAAAGCCTCCACACACTCACTCCCAAAGCTAGCTCTCTCCTCCACCCACTCAAACTCACACTTGCATCAAATTTTCCACCATATTCCATTAATGGCGCCTCCAACGCATGTATGCAGGGGTGAAACCAAGATAAAAGGTCGCCGGGGTCAACATGAACAAGTAGCACTAATGTATCCCTAAAAACTAGCAATAATATATGGCTGTAAAATGCGTAGCTTGTATTAAGAAACATGTCTATAGTGTACTTTTAGTAACCTCACATAAATCATAAAATAATAGTTGCCAATGTACCATAGCAAAATAAGCTCCAATTAAAAAAGTAATTACCTCTTTATTTTTCTTGACCTCTACACTCTTTCATCTTAAAAACTAATCTATCACATCCTTACATGGAATTGAATATAGAAGTCTTTGCTCCAATAAGCAAATGATGCAGCAGTTCATGAAATCATCACCATGCGATTATGTAGCACGATCTTCACTATTTTCATGCCAGAGAAACACCTCTCCACTGATGTAGTGGCGACATGCAGCACTAATACTAGCTTCAGGAGATGATAGACCAAAGGAAATGCAAATGCTTATTTGTATTGAGCATCATCTTACCAAGTTCAGAAATAGTTTTCAGGCCTACAAATCTTTCATATGCTCGCACATTATCAATATAGAGAGGAAGGTCATGAGAAAGTTCCTTCAACTGGATGGAATCAAAATCATTTGTATAGGACTTAGCCAAATCAACTAAGTTCTCAACTTTGAAAGGTTCATAAGAATCTTTTGGACTGAATGAAACCATTCGAGTAAGCAGGCTCTACCTCATTAAAACGACCATTGAACTCTGCAAGTTACAACTCAATAACATGGTTCATGCAATCATATCTGTAGTGTTGATAGTTAGTGCGGTTGGTCTTTCTCCTTGGTTTATGACGGTCTATATACTCTTCTTCCATATCCAACTTAGGAATACCATATTTCTCACAAAATGAGTAAGTTCTCTCCAATAAGGAATCCGAACCGTCATCTCTAATTTTCTAAAACTTTTGCTTGGTTAACTTCACCTCTACCATAGTTTCAGGATGCCCTTATCTTTCCTTTGTAAAGATAGAGATAAAGAATTTGCATGTCCTAAGATAAGAAAAATCAAGTGCAGATGAAACACAAAGTCAAAATCATTAACATAATCTAAAATACCACGAGCTTGACGCTTCTTTGCATCACTTGACCTGTCTTTTTCAACGTATTTGAGCACTTCAATAACATCTGGGAAAAAGTTATGTATGCTCTGAAGAGTTTTATAGTGAGAACCCCAACGAGTGTCTCCAGCTCTTTGAAGTGACTGCTCTTGATTTAATCTCGTTCTAGTACTAAGTTGTCCACAACCAATGGCTTTCTCCACTCTCTCTTGCTGACTCTCCCTAATCATATCTTTTGGTTTACAAGAAGCACCGGACACATTAAGTAGAAGAGATATCATGCCAAAGAAGTCACTAACATCATCATTATTTTTAGCTACTACCACAATGACCAGCTGAAGTTGGTGTGCAAAACAGTGAACATAATATGCTGAGCTAGTCTCCCTCATGATCAAAGCTCTCAAGCCATTGAACTCACTTTCATGTTACTAGCCCCGTCATACCCTTGGCCCAAACTTGTTTTATGTTCAATCCATACTTACTAAACAAGTGATCAATCCTGGATTTGAGACATGAAGCAGATGTCTCATTCACATGAACAACACCAACAAGTCTTTCTTGGACTGCTCTAGACTTGTCGATGTACCGCACAACTACAACCATTTGTTCCTTGCCCAAAACATTAGCAGACTCATCAATCAATAAATAGAAAACTCCACCTCCAATTTCAGCAACAATAGATTTGATTATGATCTACACAAATAAAAAATTTAGTTTGAAGAGTACTATAGGTATTGTCGTCATTTGTAAGATATAATAATAATAATAATAATAATAGCAATCAATGATTCCCTCAGCATAGCATTGAGGGATGTCCTTCTGAATTTCTGGAGCTGTCAGTTTATTATTTCCAGGAACATCTCTTAACACAACGCTCTTTGTGTTCTCATTTTGCTCTGCCAAAAGAATTAATAACTCTCAAAAATTTCCTTTGTTCTTAGACTCTTTTGATTCACCATGGCTACAGAATGCTAGACCTTGATGTAGCAAGTATCGCGCAACACTTATGGAATTATTCAATTGAACCATATACTCCTATTGACTGACTTTGCTTTGCTTGTCGAGAGCAATAATAATTGAGTGATCATGTTTCAACAAATTATTACATCTTTTGACCGCTATTTTATGAAAACCATTAGGATATTTGCCCACATGGTCACAAAGTCTTTCCGGCTTGTTCCAACAATCAAAACCATCCAATACAAATGCATCATTCCCTCCTTGTCCTTTAATAGAATCTCTGAACAAGTAGCAATGTAAGCAAAAAGCAGCACACTTGTCCTCACTGAACTCCAGCCAGTGATAGTCTTTAAACCATTTATGATTGAACCGACATGAAATGTTGCCTATCCTCTTTTGTGGGTACTTGAAGCTAGGTTGTGGCCTATGCGGACCTCTAATCAAATATCTGCGCCTTACTTCGACTTGTAGCTTTGGTCCTATGTATTATGATATTCTCCTCCTATCGGTTGGATCGTGTGACATGTTATCCAAATCTACCTCGTCTGCTCCAACTTTACCTCCTATCCTGCTTGGAGTTGATGTCACCGGTAAAGGACATGGACTTGTACGCGTATAACGTTTGATGGATATTCATCATGACTAGGATCACTGGTTGTGGGTGGTGGTGATTTTCTTTCAAATTCAGAAAATGCTCCATTATACTCTTACTACCTGCAATTTAAAATTAGAAAATGACAATAGATAGTTAGTAGTAACAGGAAAAAATACAGTATAAAGAGACTAGAAATCTTTCTTGCTAGCTTACCTAACATGATGATAGGATGTGACTTGAGGCCTAATCTAAATTGTAATTCATGTGATTAGATTACCACACAAACCTTCAAGCAATTCAACAATTACTTAAATATCAACACATCAAATAAACCCTAATTGCAATACGAGAATAGGAATTAGATGAAGAAATTGGCTTTAGTACCACTTACGGATCAAATCTGCGAAAGCGAATCTTAATTTTTTTATGGAGAAGAGGACATGTGAGTGGAGATTGGGAGCAGTGGCGGCGCTTCGGGCGAACACAGGGACCCTTAGGCAAGACCTGAATAAAGAAAGAAGGGCGACGGGGCATGATCGAGCGAAACCGATCCTAATTCCTGAGATCTATCAGAAGTTCTCTTTGAGCGAAATCGATCGAAAGTGGGGCCGGGCCTATGTGACCCTGCGTATCCAAAGTGGCTACTGGGCTTGTGTACCGCTGGCCAGGCGTGCATGACCCCGATATAGTTTTTTGGATCAATCACGAAGTCTTTTTTGAGGAGCAGATCGATCTGGAAGTGGAGATCGATCCAAACTCCAAAGTGGCAATGGGCTTGTGTTCTAGGTTTAGGCTGCTACTTCGTTCGGGGGTGCTTTTTGGTTGGGGGAGCCCCTAGGCAACTTGGCGCCTGCATAATCCTTGGTTGGGCCGGTTTCGAAGTTGGCTCCATGAACTAGTGCAAGATATGAAAGTTGATTGCACAAGTCCTTGCCAAAATGAATATGAGTGAAGTGTGTTGGTAGAGTCACCCTCAAGAACACTCTAGTTCTTCTTCTTTGGGACCCACATCAACTTGATGGGAACCCTTGGAGTTGTAGTTGTACTTGATGAAGTAGAGCTTGACGTAGTCTTGGGAACCCACTTGACCCTGGCCTTTGGAGCTTCTTCAAATGAGTCAATCTCTTCTTGAAGCTTGTCCTTGCCTTTTTTTTTGAAGTTTAAGACAGTAGGAAAGGCTCCTACTGCATGTATATATAATAATCAAAAACAGTTACATGGTGATATTTACAAAGGAGTGTGGGTGGTGGGGGGGGGGGGAGGGGGTAGGGGTTAGATCCCAAACACAACCCTAGCTATGCTGAGGCAGACTATGCAAGAAGGAAGAGACAACATGTCTCTTGTTATCAGGTAGTCTATATCTCATATTGCCAAAATCTTCCTTGAATCTACTAAGCCATGAAGAGATGGAGGGTGACACATGCCTAAAGTAATTATTATTGCATTCCTTCCAAAGGCTCCAAGCAGTAGTAAGAAATATCTCCATGACCATCTTGCGTGGGTGTTGTGTCTTTAAGTTCTCCACCAACTTCAACCTATCTCCTTGCGTAGCCCAGGATATACGTAGTAAGTTCCAACATTCTTTGCTGAAGGCGCAATGAAAGAAGAGATGCTCCACCGTTTCTTCAATATGATGCCCGCAAAGCAAGCAGTCAAGATTGGTGCCAATATTGAGGTGACGTTGCTTGAGCATATTCCTTGTGTTAAGCCAGTCTGAAAGTAAAAACCAACCAAAGACATTGATTTTGGGTATGCATTTAGTCTTCCAGAGCCACTTGAAAGCCATGTGAGCAACCACGTCCCGAAAAACAAACTGATAGTATGCAGTGGTTTTGAACACAGTGGATCCCCAACAGTAGGACCAAACATCATCTTGGTCTTCCAGTGTCACCGCAGCCACATCAGTTTGGAGGAGCTTGAGTTCGTCATGGGCTTGCAGCGAGAGTGGTAGTTGAAAGGTTTTGTGAAGGGTGTGGGCAGTCAAAAACCCATGCACAGACAAGTCCTCATTAAGGGCATAAGAGAACGCTCGCAGATATTGTTCTGCCAGGATGGACTAGTTCCAGTTGTCTTTCTAGAACAGGACAGAAGCGCCACATTTTACTTGTACTTGAGTAATGCCACGATAGATTGGCATAAGGTTTACTAGGTCACGCCACCAGAAAGAGCCACAACTATCTGATGCATGCGGGATTGAGTTCACATAGTAGGTTTCCCAGATAAGCCCAACCCAGGGAACATCCATTCTGTTGTAGAATTTATGCAGAAATTTGAGCAGAAGCGCGCCATTTTGAATTTTGAGGTCAAGGATACCCAAGCCACCACACTTTTTGGGCCGACAGACCATGTCCCAAGCTGCCAAAGAGTTCTGTTTATTGCCGTCAGCCGTGCATTTGTTCCAAAGACAGTGTCTACGGATTTTATCTAGTTGAGCAAGTATCTTTGGTGGAAATCTAAGAGTCCCCATGGGATAGATTGCCAGCGAGGTGATGATCGAATTTACCAATGGTAGCTTACCCGCGTAGGACATTAGGGACATCGCAGTTGTGATTTTCCTTTCAGCTTTGCAGACGAACGGCGTTAGATCAAGGACCGAAGGCCGGGTGGTGCCAAGGGGCAGACCGAGATAAGTAAAGCGCATGCTGGCCTGTGTGCATCCAAAAAGGTTGGCCAGATCATTGCATTTGCTCAGCGGCGTGTTAATTGACACAAGTGTGGATTTATGGAAGTTGATTTTCAAACCAATAGAGAGGTGGCATAATCTTCAAGGATCAATTTGATTTTTGCTGCTTGGTCCATGCAGGCCGGAAGGACAATAATTGTGTCGTCGGCATATTGGATTACGGGGTATTTAGCGTCACCAGTAGGAGGGATGGGATGTTTGATCAAATCTTGCTCAAGTGTTGCACTAATAGCACTTTGAAGTAGATCAGCGGCAAGGAAGAAGATCAGAGGAGACATTGGATCACCTTGGCGAACCCCACATTTACACTGAAACTGTCTACCTAGCACCCCATTCAATAACACAGAAGATTTACTCGACGAAAAGATGCTCTCCATCCAAGCCAGCCATTTGGGCGGGAAACCCATGTTCTTCAAAATTAGGAGCATAGCAGAGTGCTCGACCGTGTCAAACGCCTTCGCAAAATCTAGTTTGAGAAGAACAATTTCTCGTTTGGAGGCCTGACACTGGTGAATATATTCGAAAGCCCAGGCAAGGCAGTCATGCATTGATTTGCCACGTAAAAAACCATATTGATTTTGGTGCACAATTCGGAGGATGATTTTTTGTAGCCGATTCGCCAGAATTTTAGTGATCAACTTCAGGCAGCAGTTAAGGAGTGTGATCGGCCGGAAGTCATTAACACATTCAGGCGAATTAACCTTGGGGATTAGTGTGATAAAACCTGCATTGGTGCTTTCAAGATTGAGGCCACCTTGATGAAACTCATCACAAAGAAGATAAAAATCATTTTTAATGATTGGCCAGCAAGCTTTTAAGAAGGCTCCATTGAAGGCATCAGGGCCAGGTGCCCGGTCAGGTGGCATTTCAGACACGACATCATCATTTTCTTTACATGTGAATGGTGCAATTAGATTTGAGAAATCCACATCCCCTTTTAGCAAGGTTTCTAAGTTGAACTTCATAGGCTGAGGATTTGCTTGTCCCATTCTACCTTTGAAAGCTTCGAATAAAATGGACTCTTTCCCGGCATGATCATGGATTTCCACGCCAGCCGAGTTTTTGAGCGAACTTATGCAGTTTCTTCGGAAGCGTTCCCTGGCAACGGTTTGGAAAAACTTGGAATTCTCATCACCAAACTGAATCCATTTGATCGTACACCTTTTTTTTCCAATAATCTTTCTGATATTGTAGGAGACGGAGCAAGTGATTTTTGAGAATGCGTCTAAAGTTTCTTTCTGGTGTGGTCAGAGTCCTGCAGTCCTCAATATTGTCAAGCTCTAAAAGAGCTTATTGGTGTTTTCAATGGCTATTTTAAGGCGAGAAATTTCTTACTCCATTGCTTGAGAGCATGACGAACTGCCTTGAGCTTTTGCCCAATTCTTGCCGCACAATTATGGTTCTTATTGAATCTGATGGGTTTGGTCCAAGCGTGTTCAACGACCTCTATAAACCTAGGATGAGCAATCCAATATGATTCGAACCTGAACCGTTTGCTTTTTGGGATTGAAGTTTGGATGACCACAGAGCATGGAGTATGGTCAGAAACGGGTTTACCTAGAGGGTTCACCAAGGTGTTGGGAAATGTAGTAGTCCAATTCAACGTTGTGAAGAACCAACCGAGTTGCTCAAGGAGTGGCTGAAGTTGCATATTCGACCAAGTATATGCATGCCCCTTGATGGGTAATTCAGTGAGGTTTTGTTCCCGAATAAAGTCGTTGAAGGTAAACATGTCTTGGACATTCACACCTGGTTTGTTACGATTGTCAGGCGAGCGAATGTAATTGAAATCGCCTAGTAATAACCAATCTTCGGTAGAGGGGATATTCAAATCAAATAGCCAGTTTGTGAACATAACACGATGCTCACCCTGACACGTGCCATAGATGTTAACAAGTTTCCAACAATGATTGGACTGCGTGGATTTGAATTCCACACCTAACGCAAACTGCTCCGATAAAAAGACCCGGCCCGAAAAGATACTGCTTATTCCATACCGTGATTATCCCACCCGACGCTCCTTGAGAGGGAATGTACGCAAATTGATCAAAACACCGTGGGAAAATGGATTTCAAAACAGCAGAATAAAAGAAAGGCATTTTAGATTCCTGCAAACAAACGATCGAGCATCCACTGGTATTGATCGCATTACCAAGCGCTAAGTGTTTTTCGGGCGCATTAAGACCACGTACATTCCAGCAAAGTACGTTCCAGTTATGCAAAAGCATCGATAAAGTAGCCAAGATTCAGCAATGACGAAAGCAAAGATAAGCAAATCAAACTACTCTTCAGAGAGGGCCGAAGTGGATAGTTCTTCAGCAGGTATCGCGCAGAGATTCACACCAATTGCCTGCATAGTAGGGATTGATGTGGGTGGAGGAGCTGCAGCATCATCAGCTTCAGAAGTAGCTATCCCAGATGAGGAATCATCCCCAGATGTATGCACCGGAGCTCCACCAGCAGCAGAAGGGATTATGCGAGGCTTGACTTTGGACTTGGTAATGCTAGCATCAGAAGTCTGAGGAACTCGGAATCCATCGTACTTATTGTTCCTGTTACTACGTCGCAGAGTGGAAGTATCAACAGGAGTGTGCAACTTCCCTTTGCGTTGCTTCTGAGTCTTAGTAGCAGTGGTCATGCAGCCCTGACCGTCAACTGACATGGTCATTGAGGTGCTCGAAGCATCCGGCAGGGCTGGAGCAGAGAGGACAGCAGAAGTGACTGAGTGGGCACTTGGATCAACCTGCTCTTCAGCAACAGAGTTACTTGGCGCCACTAGGGGTTCAGACGGCTCCCAGGTAAGGAGCAGAGGCGGTGTAGCAGATGGCACATGAGTGTCAACCAGAGAGTCCAAAACTAAAGATGACTCCAGCAGGGCAGAGAAAGCAGGCTCAGATAGATTAGGTACCTGTAGACTTATCACCTGAGTGAACTGAATATTCCCCCAGTCAATGAAACCTGAATCTCCACCTGGAGAGAGTTCTGCTGCAGACCCAAACCAGAACTCCAAGGCCCAAAAGAAGCCATCATCGGGCGGAGGGCAGAGAAAAATGGCAGTGTTATGCTGCTGTCGAGGAATGGTGTTTTCCAACAGCAATGCCATGAGAGCATCCCCATGAGCCGAAAGGCCAAAATGCATTCCATGGTTGTGAAGTTCAACCGAGATCGTGAGCGATTCATCAACCAATGGAGCAGCAGCAGTCTCTTGACCAAGAATCACCAGCATATCAAACATAGAGCTGTCTGAATTAGTTTCAGTCTCATCAGAGGAGGTGATGGAGTCATGCCACGCCTGCATAGCATTGTCAGAGATGTTATTGTCAGGCACAACATCATCTTGTCCTTGCCTTTTAGCTTGTGGCCTTGTGGTGGAAGATCATCTTGAGCTTGTGTTCCCTCAAAAGAAGTGGGGTCATACTTCTATTGTTGAGGAACAAACTTCATATTGGGGTATTGATCTTCTTCCCATTCAACTCCATTGGCATTGAACTTCTGTTCAAAACCAATACCTTGATTCTTCCGGTGTCTTCCTTGCTTGCGTACAATTTCCTTAGATTGCTTACTCCCGGCAAGGCTCTTGTAAACACCTTTCTCTATAATCCCCTTTAATAAGCTATTTTCTTGCTCAAGTGTAACTTGGCTAAGAGAATCATTAGTGGAATCAAGAGAACTACTAGAAGCAACAACATTGGATTTAGCATGGTTATTGTTACTACTAGAAGAAGAATATTTCTTGTCCTTGTTGCCAGATTTTACTTGTGGCATGTAAGTGGACAGGAGGAGACGTTTGGCAATGTAGGAAGAACTCTTCTTTTGAAGATCATCATTGATTGCTTTTAGGAGCTCGTGCTCTTGCTCTAAATTTAGCTTCTCATGAGTCCTTAGAAGTTCTCTATGATCCTCTTGAGTTGTTTCATGAGCTAACTTAAGAGTGTTTAGTTCGTTAGTTAGATTCTCAATCTCCTTCTTATCATTGTCATTCGTTTCATATTGATTAGCATGATTACTAGCAGGTTCATCTTAGATTTTATCACTAGTTTTGTCAACAAGTAAATCGTCATCACCTAGCACGCCATCTTCATCACTATCAAAATCAAATACTCAGGGTGTGATACTGATACGTCTCAACATATCTATAATTTATGAAGCATTCATGCCATGTTTACAACAATTTTATATGGTTTTGGTATGATTTGAATGGAACTAACCCGGACTGACGCTTTTTCAGTAGAACTAACGTTATCTTGTTCTTGTGCGAAAATAGAAGTTCTCAGAATTGGACGAAACTTTTTGACGATTTTTTGGAAGAAAAGAAAAATACCGAAGCAAAGAACCACTGCAGGGGCCCCCTGCTGCCCACAAGGCGCCAGGACGCGCCACCCCCTGGCACGCACTGGTGGGTAGTGGGCCCCCTGAGGCCCTTCTTCGCATGAAACTGACGCTAAAAAATCCTATATATTTAGAAACCTCCGAAAGTTAACCTAGATCAGAAGTTCTGCGCCCGCAAGCCTCTATAGCCAAGAAAAACCAATCTGGACCACGTTCCGACAACCTCCCGGGGGGGGGGGAATAATCACCGGATGCAATCTTCATCATCCCGGCGGCCACTGATACGTCTCCAATGTATCTATAATTTTTTTATTGTTCCATGCTATTATATTATTTTTGGACTAACCTACTAACCCAAGGCCAAGTGCGAATTGTTGTTTTTTTTGCCTATTACAGTGTTTCGCAGAAAAGGAATATCAAACGGAATCCAAACGGAATGAAACCTTCAGGAGAGTTAGTTTTGGAACAAACGTGATCCAGGGGACTTGGAGTAGACGTCAAGAAAGAAACAAGGTGGCCAAGAGACAGGGAGGCGCGCCTGCCCCCTTGGGCCCGTCCCCACCCTCATGGGCCCCTCGCAGCTCCACCGACCTACTTCTTCCTCCTATATATATATCCATATACCCCAAAAACATCCAGGAACACCACGAAACCCTATTTCCATCGCCGCAACCTTCTGTACCCAAGAGATCCCATCTTGGGGCCTTTTTCGGAGCTCCGCCGGAGGGGGAATCGATCACGGAGGGCATCTACATCAACACCATAGCCTCTCTGATGATGTGTGATTAGTTTACCATAGACCTTCGGGTCCATAGTTATTAGCAAGATGGCTTCTTCTCTCTCTTTGGATCTCAATACAATGTTCTCCTCGATCTTCTTGGAGATTTATTCGATGTAACTCTTTTTGCGGTGTGTTTGTCGAGATCTGATGAATTGTGGGTTTATGATCAAGTTTATCTATGAACAATATTTGATTCATCTCTGAAATCCTTTATGTATGATTTGTTATCTTTGCAAGTCTCTTCGAATTATCAGTTTGGTTTGGCCTACTAGATTGATTTTTCTTGCAATGGGAGAAGTGCTTAGCTTTGTGTTCAATCTTGCGGTGTCCTTTCCTAGTCACAGCAGGGGCAGCAAGGCATGTATTATATTGTTGCCATCGAGGATAAAAAGATGGGGTTTATATCATATTGCTTGCATTTATCCCTCTACATCATGTCATCTTGCCTAATGCGTTACTCTGTTCTTATGAACTTAATACTCTAGATGCATGCTGGATAGCGGTCGATATGTGGAGTAATAGTAGTAGATGCAGAATCGTTTTGGTCTACTTGTCGCGGACGTGATGCCTATATACATGATCATGCCTAGTTATTCTCATAATTATGCACTTTTCTATCAATTGCTCAAGAGTAATTTGTTCACCCACCGTAATACTTATGCTATCTTGAGAAAAGCCACTAGTTAAACCTATGGCCCCCGGGTCTATCTTTTATCATATAAGTTTCCAATCTATATTACTTTGCAATATTTACTTTCGTATCTATATCATAAAAATAACAAAAATATTTATCTTATTATCTCTATCAGATCTCACTCTCGTAAGTGACCGTGAAGGGATTGACAACCCCTTTATCGCGTTGGTTGCAAGATTCTTATTTGTTTGTGTAGGTACGAGGGACTTGCGTGTAGTCTCCTACTGGATTGATACCTTGGTTCTCAAAAACTGAGGGAAATACTTACGTTAGATGTCTACTACACAACCTTCTTCTTGTAGACATTGTTGGGCCTCCAAGTGCAGAGGTTGTAGGAAAGTAGCGAATTTCCCTCAAGTGGATGACCTAAGGTTTATCAATCCATAGGAGGCGTAGGATGAAGATGGTCTCTCTCAAGCAACCCTGCAACCAAATAACAAAGAGTCTATTGTGTCCCCAACACACCCAATACAACGGTAAATTGTATAGGTGTACTAGTTCGTAATCTGAAATTATAAAAACAGCAAGGTAACAAGTGATAAAAGTGAGCGTAAACGGTATTGCAATGCTAGGAAACAAGGCCTAGGGTTCATACTTTCACTAGTGTAAGTCCTCTCAACAATACTAACATAATTGGATCATAAAACTATCCCTCAACATGCAACAAAGAGTCACTCCAAAGTCACTAATAGCGGAGAACAAACGAAGAGATTATGGTAGGGTACGAAACCACCTCAAAGTTATTCTTTCCAATCAATTCGTTGGGCTATTCCTATAAGTGTCACAAACAGCCCTAGAGTTTGTACTGGAATAACACCTTAAGACACAAATCAACCAAAACCCTAATGTCACCTAGATACTCCAATGTCACCTCAAGTATCCGTGGGTATGATTATACGATATGCATCACACAATCTCAGATTCATCTATTCAACCAACACATAGGACCTCAAAGAGTGCCCCAAATTTCTAACGGAGAATCACGATGAAAACGTGTGCCAACCCCTATGCATAGGTTCATGGGCGGAACCCGCAAGTTGATCACCAAAACATACATCAAGTGAATCACGTGATATCCCATTTTCACCACAGATATCCACGGCAAGACATACATCAAGTGTTCTCAAATCTTTAAAGACTCAATCCGATAAGATAACTTCAAAGGGGAAACTCAATCCATTACAAGAGAGTAGAGGGGGGAAGAAACATCATAGGATCCAAATATAATAGCAAAGCTCGCGATACATCAAGATCGTATCACCTCAAGAACACGAGAGAGAGATCAAACACATAGCTACTGGTACATACCCTCAGCCCCGAGGGAGAACTACTCCCTCCTCATCATGGAGAGCACCGAGATGATGAAGATGGCCACCGGAGAGGGATTGCCCCCTCCGGCAGGGTGCCGGAACGGGTCTAGATTGGCTTTCGCTGGCTACAGAGGCTTCTGGCGGCGGAACTCCCGATCTATTGTGCTCACGGATGTTTTTAGGGTATATGGAGATATATATAGGCGGAAGAAGTACGCCAGGGGGGCCACGAGGGGCTCATGAGGGTGGAGGGCGCGCCTAGGGGGGCTGGGCGCGCCGCCCTGCCTCGTGACCTCCTCGCAGATCCCCCGACGTGCACTCCAACTCTTCTGGGCTTCTTTCCTTCCAAAAATGAGTTCCGTGAAGTTTGAGGTCAATTGGACTCCGTTTGATTTTCCTTTTCTTTGAAACCCTAAAACAGGGTAAAAACAGAAACTGGCACTGGGCTCTGGGTTAATAGGTTAGTCCCAAAAATGATATAAAAGTGTATAATAAAGCCGATAAACATTCAAAACAGTAGATAATATAGCATGGAGCAATCGAAAATTATAGATACGTTGGAGACGTATCAGTTACTTTGCTGCATCACCCTTTCCTCTTCAAGGGAAAACCAACGCAGTGCTCAAGAGGTAGCAAGAAGGATTTCTGGCGCCGTTGCCGGCGAGATCTATGCACAAGTCAATACATACCAAGTACCCATCACAAACTCTTATCCCTCGCATTACATTATTTTCCATTTGCCTCTCGTTTTCCTCTCCCCCACTTCACCCTTGCCGTTTTATTCGCCCTGATTTTTCGCTCACCTCTTTTTCGTTCACCTCTTTTTGTTTGCCTCTTGCTTGCTTGTGTTTTGGATTGTTTGTCACGATGGCTCAAGATAATACTAAATTGTGTGATTTTTCCAATACCAACAATAATGATTTTATTAGCACTCCGATTGCTCCTCTTACCGATGCTGAATCTTGTGAGATTAATACTGCTTTGCTGAATCTTCTCATGAAAGATCCGTTCTCTGGCCTTCCTAGTGAAGATGCCGCTACCCATCTAAACAGCTCTGTTGATTTGTTTGATATGCAAAAGAACAAAGATGTGGATAATGATATTGTTAAATTGAAGCTATTTCCATTTTCGCTTAGAGATCATGCTAAAACTTGGTTTTCGTCTTTGCCTAAAAATAGTATTGGTTCTTGGAACAAGTGCAAAGATGCTTTTATCTCTAAGTATTTTTCTCCCGCTAAGATCATCTCTCTTAGAAATGATATTATGAATTTTAAGCAACTAGATCATGAGGATGTTGCACAATCTTGGGAGAGGATGAAATTAATGATACGTAATTGGCCTACACATGGTTTGAATTTGTGGATGATCATACAAATTTTTTATGCTGGATTGAATTTTGCTTCTAGAAATCTTTTAGATTCTGCTGCGGGAGGCACTTTTATGGAAATTACTTTAGGATAAGCTACCAAACTCCTAGATAATATTATGGTTAATTATTCTCAATGGCACACCGAAATATCTACTAGTAAAAAAGTTCATGCTATAGAAGAAATTAATGTTTTGAGTGGAAAGATGGATGAACTTATGAGATTGTTTGCTAATAAGAGTGTTTCTTCTGATCCTAATGATATGCCTTTGTCTACCTTGATTGAGAATTATAATGAATCTATGGATGTGAATTTTGTTGGTAGGAACAATTTTGGTAACAACGCGTATAGAGGAAACTTTAATCCTTGGCCGTATCCTAGTAATTCCTCTAATAATTATGGTAATTCCTACTTCAATTCTTATGGAAATAATAATAAGATGCCCTCTGATTTTGAATCTAGTATTAAAGAATTTATTAGTTCGCAAAAGAGTTTCAATGCTTTGATTAAAGAAAAACTGTCTAAGATTGATGAGTTGGCTAGGAACGTGGATAGAATTTCTCTTGATGTTGATTCTTTGAAACATAGATCTATTCCACCTAAGCATGATATCAATGAGTCTCTCCAAGCCATGAGAATTTCCATTGATGAGTGCAAAGAAAGAACCGCTAGGATGCGTGCTAAAAAAGATTCCTTCATAAAAGCGTGTTCTTCTAGTTTTGATGATAATAAGGATGAAGGTCTAAAAGTGATTGATGTGTCTCCTATTAAATATTTGTTTCACAATATGAATCTTGATAATGATGGGACTGGAGATGGGTCAACTTTAGTTAAAAGGCGTCCCTATGATTCGGAGTTTTTAGATCTTGATGCAAAAATTGGTAAAAGTAGGATTGGAGAGGTCAAAACTTTACATAGTAATGAACCCACTATTTTGGGTTTCAAGGAATTTAATTATGATAATTTTTCTTTGGTAGATTGTATTTCCTTGTTGCAATCTGTGCTAAATTCTCTGCATGCTTATAGTCAAAATAAATCTTTTACCAAACATATCGTTGACGCTTTAATGCAATCTTATGAAGAAAAGCTTGAATTAGAAGTTTCTATCCCTAAAAAACTTCATGATGAGTGGGAACCTACTATTAAAATTAAAATTAAAGATCATGAATTCTATGCTTTATGCGATTTGGGTGCTAGCGTTTCCATGATTCCAAAAACTTTGTGTGATGTGTTAGGTTTCCGTGAATTTATGATTGTTCTTTGTGTGATGCTAGCGTGATGTGCTAGCGTTTCCACGATTCAAATTGATCTTTCCGTGAATTCCAAAAACTTTGTGTGATGTGCTAGCATTTCCACGATTCCAAAAACTTTGTGTGATGCTGGCCTGTGTGCATCCAAAAAGGTTGGCCAGATCATTGCATTTGCTCAGCGGCGTATTAATTGACACAAGTGTGGATTTATGGAAGTTGATTTTCAAACCAATAGAGAGGTGGCTTAATCTTCAAGGATCAATTTGATTTTTGCTGCTTGGTCCATGCAGGCCGGAAGGACAATAATTGTGTCGTCGGCATATTGGAATACGGGGTATTTAGCGTCACCAGTAGGAGGGATGGGATGTTTGATCAAATCTTGCTCAAGTGCTGCACTGATAGCACTTTGAAGTAGATCAGCGGCAAGGAAGAAGATCAGAGGAGACATTGGATCACCTTGGCGAACCCCACATTTACACTGAAACTGTCTACCTAGCACCCCATTCAATAACACAGAAGATTTACTCGACGAAAAGATGCTCTCCATCCAAGCCAGCCATTTGGGCAGGAAACCCATGTTCTTCAAAATTAGGAGCATAGCAGAGTGCTCGATCGTGTCAAACGCCTTCGCAAAATCTAGTTTGAGAAGAACAATTTCTCGTTTGGAGGCCTGACACTGGTGAATATATTCGAAAGCCCGGGCAAGGCAGTCATGGATTGATTTGCCACGTGAAAAACCATATTGATTTTGGTGCACAATTCGGAGGATGATTTTTTGTAGCCGATTCGCCAGAATTTTAGTGATCAACTTCAGGCAGCAGTTAAGGAGCGTGATCGGCCGGAAGTCATTAACACATTCAGGCGAATTAACCTTGGGGATTAGTGTGATAAAACCTGCATTGGTGCTTTCAAGATTGAGGCCACCTTGATGAAACTCATCACAAAGAAGATAAAAATCATTTTTAATGATTGGCCAGCAAGCTTTTAAGAAGGCTCCATTTAAGCCATCAGGGCCAGGTGCCCGGTCAGGTGGCATTTCAGACACGACATCATCATTTTCTTTACATGTGAATGGTGCAATTAGATTTGAGAAATCCACATCCCCTTTTAGCAAGGTTTCTAAGTTGAACTTCATAGGCTGAGGATTTGCTTGTCCCATTCTACCTTTGAAAGCTTCGAATAAAATGGACTCTTTCCCGGCATGATCATGGATTTCCACGCCAGCCGAGTTTTTGAGAGAACTTATGCAGTTTCTTCGGAAGCGTTCCCTGGCAACGGTTTGGAAAAACTTGGAATTCTCATCACCAAACTGAATCCATTTGATCGTACACCTTTTTTTTCCAATAATCTTTCTGATATTGTAGGAGACGGAGCAAGTGATTTTTGAGAATGCGTCTAAAGTTTCTTTCTGGTGTGGTCAGAGTCCTGCAGTCCTCAATATTGTCAAGCTCTAAAAGAGCTTATTGGTGTTTTCAATGGCTATTTTAAGGCGAGAAATTTCTTACTCCATTGCTTGAGAGCATGACGAACTGCCTTGAGCTTTTGCCCAATTCTTGCCGCACAATTATGGTTCTTATTGAATCTGATGGGTTTGGTCCAAGCGTGTTCAACGACCTCTATAAACCTAGGATGAGCAATCCAATATGATTCGAACCTGAAGCATTTGCTTTTTGGGATTGAAGTTTGGATGACCACAGAGCATGGAGTATGGTCAGAAACGGGTTTACCTAGAGGGTTCACCAAGGTGTTGGGAAATGTAGTAGTCCAATTCAACATTGTGAAGAACCAATCGAGTTGCTCAAGGAGTGGCTGAAGTTGCATATTCGACCAAGTATATGCATGCCCCTTGATGGGTAATTCAGTGAGGTTTTGTTCCCGAATAAAGTCGTTGAAGGTAAACATGTCTTGGACATTCACACCTGGTTTGTTACGATTGTCAGGCGAGCGAATGTAATTGAAATCGCCTAGTAATAACCAATCTTCGGCAGAGGGGATATTCAAATCAAATAGCCAGTTTGTGAACATAACACGATGCTCACCCTGACACGTGCCATAGATGTTAACAAGTTTCCAACAATGATTGGACTGCGTGGATTTGAATTCCACACCTAACGCAAACTGCTCCGATAAAAAGACCCGGCCCGAAAAGATACTGCTTATTCCATACCGTGATTATCCCACCCGACGCTCCTTGAGAGGGAATGTACGCAAATTGATCAAAACACCGTGGGAAAATGGATTTCAAAACAGCAGAATAAAAGAAAGGCATTTTAGATTCCTGCAAACAAACGATCGAGCATCCACTGGTATTGATCGCATTACCAAGCGCTAAGTGTTTTTCGGGCGCATTAAGACCACGTACATTCCAGCAAAGTACGTTCCAGTTATGCAAAAGCATCGATAAAGTAGCCAAGATTCAGCAATGACGAAAGCAAAGATAAGCAAATCAAACTACTCTTCAGAGAGGGCTGAAGTGGATAGTTCTTCAGCAGGTATCGCGCAGAGATTCACACCAATTGCCTGCATAGTAGGGATTGATGTGGGTGGAGGAGCTGCAGCATCATCAGCTTCAGAAGTAGCTATCCCAGATGAGGAATCATCCCCAGATGTATGCACCGGAGCTCCACCAGCAGCAGAAGGGATTATGCGAGGCTTGACTTTGGACTTGGTAATGCTAGCATCAGAAGTCTGAGGAACTCGGAATCCATCGTACTTATTGTTCCTGTTACTACGTCGCAGAGTGGAAGTATCAACAGGAGTGTGCAACTTCCCTTTGCGTTGCTTCTGAGTCTTAGTAGCAGTGGTCATGCAGCCCTGACCGTCAACTGACATGGTCATTGAGGTGCTCGAAGCATCCGGCAGGGCTGGAGCAGAGAGGACAGCAGAAGTGACTGAGTGGGCACTTGGATCAACCTGCTCTTCAGCAACAGAGTTACTTGGCGCCACTAGGGGTTCAGACGGCTCCCAGGTAAGGAGCAGAGGCGGTGTAGCAGATGGCACATGAGTGTCAACCAGAGAGTCCAAAACTAAAGATGACTCCAGCAGGGCAGAGAAAGCAGGCTCAGATAGATTAGGTACCTGTAGACTTATCACCTGAGTGAACTGAATATTCCCCCAGTCAATGAAACCTGAATCTCCACCTGGAGAGAGTTCTGCTGCAGACCCAAACCAGAACTCCAAGGCCCAAAAGAAGCCATCATCGGGCGGAGGGCAGAGAAAAATGGCAGTGTTATGCTGCTGTCGAGGAATGGTGTTTTCCAACAGCAATGCCATGAGAGCATCCCCATGAGCCGAAAGGCCAAAATGCATTCCATGGTTGTGAAGTTCAACCGAGATCGTGAGCGATTCATCAACCAATGGAGCAGCAGCAGTCTCTTGACCAGGAATCACCAGCATATCAAACATAGAGCTGTATGAATTAGTTTCAGTCTCATCAGAGGAGGTGATGGAGTCATGCCACGCCTGCATAGCATTGTCAGAGATGTTATTGTCAGGCACAACATCATCTTGTCCTTGCCTTTTAGCTTGTGGCCTTGTGGTGGAAGATCATCTTGAGCTTGTGTTCCCTCAAAAGAAGTGGGGTCATACTTCTATTGTTGAGGAACAAACTTCATATTGGGGTATTGATCTTCTTCCCATTCAACTCCATTGGCATTGAACTTCTGTTCAAAACCAATACCTTGATTCTTCCGGTGTCTTCCTTGCTTGCGTACAATTTCCTTAGATTTCTTACTCCCGGCAAGGCTCTTGTAAACACCTTTCTCTATAATCCCCTTTAATAAGCTATTTTCTTGCTCAAGTGTAACTTGGCTAAGAGAATCATTAGTGGAATCAAGAGAACTACTAGAAGCAACAACATTGGATTTAGCATGGTTATTGTTACTACTAGAAGAAGAATATTTCTTGTCCTTGTTGCCAGATTTTACTTGTGGCATGTAAGTGGACAGGAGGAGACGTTTGGCAATGTAGGAAGAACTCTTCTTTTGAAGATCATCATTGATTGCTTTTAGGAGCTCGTGCTCTTGCCCTAAATTTAGCTTCTCATGAGTCCTTAGAAGTTCTCTATGATCCTCTTGAGTTGTTTCATGAGCTAACTTAAGAGTGTTTAGTTCGTTAGTTAGATTCTCAATCTCCTTCTTATCATTGTCATTCGTTTCATATTGATTAGCATGATTACTAGCAGGTTCATCTTAGATTTTATCACTAGTTTTGTCAACAAGTAAATCGTCATCACCTAGCACGCCATCTTCATCACTATCAAAATCAAATACTCAGGGTGTGATACTGATACGTCTCAACATATCTATAATTTATGAAGCATTCATGCCATGTTTACAACAATTTTATATGGTTTTGGTATGATTTGAATGGAACTAACCCGGACTGACGCTTTTTCAGTAGAACTAACGTTATCTTGTTCTTGTGCGGAAATAGAAGTTCTCAGAATTGGACGAAACTTTTTGACGATTTTTTGGAAGAAAAGAAAAATACCGAAGCAAAGAACCACTGGAGGGGCCCCCTGCTGCCCACAAGGCGCCAGGACGCGCCACCCCCTGGCACGCACTGGTGGGTAGTGGGCCCCCTGAGGCCCTTCTTCGCATGAAACTGACGCTAAAAAATCCTATATATTTAGAAACCTCCGAAAGTTAACCTAGATCAGAAGTTCTGCGCCCGCAAGCCTCTATAGCCAAGAAAAACCAATCTGGACCATGTTCCGACAACCTCCCGGGGGGGGGGGGGGAATAATCACCGGATGCAATCTTCATCATCCCGGCGGCCACTGATACGTCTCCAATGTATCTATAATTTTTTTATTGTTCCATGCTATTATATTATCTGTTTTGGATGTTTAATGGGCTTTATTATACACTTTTATATTTTATTTTGGGACTAACCTACTAACCCAAGGCCAAGTGCGAATTGTTGTTTTTTTGCCTATTACAGTGTTTCGCAGAAAAGGAATATCAAACGGAATCCAAACGGAATGAAACCTTCGGGAGAGTTAGTTTTGGAACAAACGTGATCCAGGGGACTTGGAGTAGACGTCAAGAAAGAAACAAGGTGGCCATGAGACAGGGAGGTGCGCCTGCCCCCTTGGGCCCGTCCCCACCCTCATGGGCCCCTCGCAGCTCCACCGACCTACTTCTTCCTCCTATATATATATCCATATACCCCGAAAACATCCAGGAGCACCACGAAACCCTATTTCCATCGCCGCAACCTTCTGTACCCAAGAGATCCCATCTTGGGGCCTTTTTCGGAGCTCCGCCGGAGGGGGAATCGATCA
Organism: Triticum urartu; assembly: GCF_056163025.1. NCBI lineage: Eukaryota > Viridiplantae > Streptophyta > Magnoliopsida > Poales > Poaceae > Triticum > Triticum urartu. Next base: position 112,923,102 of record NC_141879.1, read on the forward strand.
CGGAGGGCATCTACATCAACACCATATCCTCTCCGATGATGTGTGATTAGTTTACCAAAGACCTTCGGGTCCATAGTTATTAGCTAGATGGCTTCTTCTCTCTCTTTGGATCTCAATACAATGTTCTCCTCGATCTTCTTGGAGATTTATTCGATGTAACTCTTTTTGCGGTGTGTTTGTCTAGATCTGATGAATTGTGGGTTTACGATCAAGTTTATCTATGAACAATATTTGATTCTTCTCTGAAATCCTTTATGTATGATTTGTTATCTTTGCAAGTCTCTTCGAATTATCAGTTTGGTTTGGCCTACTAGATTGATTTTTCTTGCAATGGGAGAAGTGCTTAGCTTTGTGTTCAATCTTGCGGTGTCCTTTCCTAGTCACAGCAGGGGCAGCAAGGCATGTATTATATTGTTGCCATCGAGGATAAAAAGATGGGGTTTATATCATATTGCTTGCGTTTATCCCTCTACATCATGTCATCTTGCCTAATGCGTTACTCTGTTCTTATGAACTTAATACTCTAGATGCATGCTGGATAGCGGTCGATATGTGGAGTAATAGTAGTAGATGCAGAATCGTTTTGGTCTACTTGTCGCGGACGTGATGCCTATATACATGATCATGCCTAGTTATTCTCATAATTATGCACTTTTCTATCAATTGCTCAAGAGTAATTTGTTCACCCACCGTAATACTTATGCTATCTTGAGAAAAGCCACTAGTTAAACCTATGGCCCCCGGGTCTATCTTTTATCATATAAGTTTCCAATCTATATTACTTTGCAATATTTACTTTCGTATCTATATCATAAAAATAACAAAAATATTTATCTTATTATCTCTATCAGATCTCACTCTCGTAAGTGACCGTGAAGGGATTGACAACCCCTTTATCGCGTTGGTTGCAAGGTTCTTATTTGTTTGTGTAGGTACGAGGGACTTGCGTGTAGTCTCCTACTGGATTGATACCTTGGTTCTCAAAAACTGAGGGAAATACTTACGTTAGATGTCTACTACACAACCTTCTTCTTGTAGACATTGTTGGGCCTCCAAGTGCAGAGGTTGTAGGAAAGTAGCGAATTTCCCTCAAGTGGATGACCTAAGGTTTATCAATCCGTAGGAGGCGTAGGATGAAGATGGTCTCTCTCAAGCAACCCTGCAACCAAATAACAAAGAGTCTATTGTGTCCCCAACACACCCAATACAACGGTAAATTGTATAGGTGCACTAGTTCGTAATCTGAAATTATAAAAACAGCAAGGTAACAAGTGATAAAAGTGAGCGTAAACGGTATTGCAATGCTAGGAAACAAGGCCTAGGGTTCATACTTTCACTAGTGTAAGTCCTCTCAACAATACTAACATAATTGGATCATAAAACTATCCCTCAATATGCAACAAAGAGTCACTCCAAAGTCACTAATAGCGGAGAACAAACGAAGAGATTATGGTAGGGTACGAAACCACCTCAAAGTTATTCTTTCCAATCAATTCGTTGGGCTATTCCTATAAGTGTCACAAACAGCCCTAGAGTTTGTACTGGAATAACACCTTAAGACACAAATCAACCAAAACCCTAATGTCACCTAGATACTCCAATGTCACCTCAAGTATCCGTGGGTATGATTATACGATATGCATCACACAATCTCAGATTCATCTATTCAACCAACACATAGGACCTCAAAGAGTGCCCAAAATTTCTACCGGAGAATCACGATGAAAACGTGTGCCAACCCCTATGCATAGGTTCATGGGCGGAACCCGCAAGTTGATCACCAAAACATACATCAAGTGAATCACGTGATATCCCATTTTCACCACAGATATCCACGGCAAGACATACATCAAGTGTTCTCAAATCTTTAAAGACTCAATCCGATAAGATAACTTCAAAGGGGAAACTCAATCCATTACAAGAGAGTAGAGGGGGGAAGAAACAGCATAGGATCCAAATATAATAGCAAAGCTCGCGATACATCAAGATCGTATCACCTCAAGAACACGAGAGAGAGATCAAACACATAGCTACTGGTACATACCCTCAGCCCCGAGGGAGAACTACTCCCTCCTCATCATGGAGAGCACCGAGATGATGAAGATGGCCACCGGAGAGGGATTGCCCCCTCCGGCAGGGTGCCGGAACAGGTCTAGATTGGCTTTCGCTGGCTACAGAGGCTTCTGGCGGCGGAACTCCCGATCTATTGTGCTCACGGATGTTTTTAGGGTATATGGAGATATATAGGCGGAAGAAGTACGCCAGGGGGGCCATGAGGGGCTCATGAGGGTGGAGGGCGCGCCTAGGGGGGCTGGGCGCGCCGCCCTGCCTCGTGACCTCCTCGCAGATCCCCCGACGTGCACTCCAACTCTTCTGGGCTTCTTTCCTTCCAAAAATGAGTTCCGTGAAGTTTGAGGTCAATTGGACTCCGTTTGATTTTCCTTTTCTTTGAAACCCTAAAACAGGGTAAAAACAGAAACTGGCACTGGGCTCTGGGTTAATAGGTTAGTCCCAAAAATGATATAAAAGTGTATAATAAAGCCGATAAACATTCAAAACAGTAGATAATATAGCATGGAGCAATCGAAAATTATAGATACGTTGGAGACGTATCAGTTACTTTGCTGCATCACCCTTTCCTCTTCAAGGGAAAACCAACGCAGTGCTCAAGAGGTAGCAAGAAGGATTTCTGGCGCCGTTGCCGGCGAGATCTATGCACAAGTCAATACATACCAAGTACCCATCACAAACTCTTATCCCTCGCATTACATTATTTTCCATTTGCCTCTCGTTTTCCTCTCCCCCACTTCACCCTTGCCGTTTTATTCGCCCTGATTTTTCGCTCACCTCTTTTTCGTTCACCTCTTTTTGTTTGCCTCTTGCTTGCTTGTGTTTTGGATTGTTTGTCACGATGGCTCAAGATAATACTAAATTGTGTGATTTTTCCAATACCAACAATAATGATTTTATTAGCACTCCGATTGCTCCTCTTACCGATGCTGAATCTTGTGAGATTAATACTGCTTTGCTGAATCTTCTCATGAAAGATCCGTTCTCTGGCCTTCCTAGTGAAGATGCCGCTACCCATCTAAACAGCTCTGTTGATTTGTGTGATATGCAAAAGAACAAAGATGTGGATAATGATATTGTTAAATTGAAGCTATTTCCATTTTCTCTTAGAGATCGTGCTAAAACTTGCTTTTCGTCTTTGCCTAAAAATAGTATTGGTTCTTGGAACAAGTGCAAAGATGCTTTTATCTCTAAGTATTTTTCTCCCGCTAAGATCATCTCTCTTAGAAACGATATTATGAATTTTAAGCAACTAGATCATGAGGATGTTGCACAATCTTGGGAGAGGATGAAATTAATGATACGTAATTGGCCTACACATGGTTTGAATTTGTGGATGATCATACAAATTTTTTATGCTGGATTGAATTTTGCTTCTAGAAATCTTTTAGATTCTGCTGCGGGTGGCACTTTTATGGAAATTACTTTAGGATAAGCTACCAAACTCCTAGATAATATTATGGTTAATTATTCTCAATGGCACACCGAAATATCTACTAGTAAAAAAGTTCATGCTATAGAAGAAATTAATGTTTTGAGTGGAAAGATGGATGAACTTATGAGATTGTTTGCTAATAAGAGTGTTTCTTCTGATCCTAATGATATGCCTTTGTCTACCTTGATTGAGAATTATAATGAATCTATGGATGTGAATTTTGTTGGTAGGAACAATTTTGGTAACAACGCGTATAGAGGAAACTTTAATCCTTGGCCGTATCCTAGTAATTCCTCTAATAATTATGGTAATTCCTACTTCAATTCTTATGGAAATAATAATAAGATGCCCTCTGATTTTGAATCTAGTATTAAAGAATTTATTAGTTCGCAAAAGAGTTTCAATGCTTTGATTAAAGAAAAACTGTCTAAGATTGATGAGTTGGCTAGGAACGTGGATATAATTTCTCTTGATGTTGATTCTTTGAAACATAGATCTATTCCACCTAAGCATGATATCAATGAGTCTCTCCAAGCCATGAGAATTTCCATTGATGAGTGCAAAGAAAGAACCGCTAGGATGCGTGCTAAAAAAGATTCCTTCATAAAAGCGTGTTCTTCTAGTTTTGATGATAATAAGGATGAAGGTCTAAAAGTGATTGATGTGTCTCCTATTAAATATTTGTTTCACAATATGAATCTTGATAATGATGGGACTGGAGATGGGTCAACTTTAGTTAAAAGGCGTCCCTATGATTCGGAGTTTTTAGATCTTGATGCAAAAATTGGTAAAAGTAGGATTGGAGAGGTCAAAACTTTACATAGTAATGAACCCACTATTTTGGGTTTCAAGGAATTTAATTATGATAATTTTTCTTTGGTAGATTGTATTTCCTTGTTGCAATCTGTGCTAAATTCTCTGCATGCTTATAGTCAAAATAAATCTTTTACCAAACATATCGTTGACGCTTTAATGCAATCTTATGAAGAAAAGCTTGAATTAGAAGTTTCTATCCCTAAAAAACTTCATGATGAGTGGGAACCTACTATTAAAATTAAAATTAAAGATCATGAATTCTATGCTTTATGCGATTTGGGTGCTAGCGTTTCCACGATTCCAAAAACTTTGTGTGATGTGTTAGGTTTCCGTGAATTTATGATTGTTCTTTAAATTTGCACCTCATGGATTCCACTATTAAGAAACCTATGGGAAGGATTAATGATGTTCTTATTTTTGCAAATAGGAATTATGTGCCCGTAGATTTCATTGTTCTTGATATTGATTGCAATCCTACATGTCCTATTATTCTTGGTAGACCTTTCCTTAGAACGATTGGTGCAATTATTGATATGAAAGAAGGAAATATTAGATTCCAATTTCCGTTAAGGAAAGGCATGGAACACTCTCCTAGAAAGAAAATTAAATTACCTTATGAATCTATTATGAGAGCCACTTATGGATTGCATACCAAAGATGACAATACCTAGATCTATTATTCTTGCTTTTATGGCTAGCTAGGGGTGTTAAACGATAGCACTTGTTGGGAGGCAACCCAATTTTATTTTTGTTTCTAGATTTTTGGTTCTATTTAGTAATAAATAATTCATCTAGCCTCTGTTTAGATGTAGCGAAGCGCTATGCCGGGGCGAGGGGACGGGAAAAGAAACTGCTCCGAAGAAAGATATTGGGCTTCCCAATGCTTCTCCACGCCCAACAAGATGCGCCAACCTCGGGATGCTTTACTCCTAACCCCACGGCGGTTCCGGTTTTATGCTTTTAATTAGTGTTTGTGCCAATTAGAACCTTTGGGAAGAATTGGGGGAAGTTTTAGCGATCTTGCTGTAAAAAACAGAAACTTTAGCGCTCATGAGATTTTATGCCATTTTTTACTGGGGTGTGAGATTAGGTTGATTATTCTTGCACATGATTAATAGACAGATTCCTCACGGCCACCAATTTATTTCATAATTTTTGGGGTTACAGAAGTATTCGAAACCTACAGATTACAACATACTGTACTGTTTTTGACAGATTCTGTTTTTTCCTGTGTTGTTTGCTTATTTTGATGAATCTATGGCTAGTATCGGAGGGTATGAACCATAGAAAAGTTCGAATACAGTAGATTTAACACCAATATAAATAAAGAATGAGTTCATTACAGTACCTTAAGTGTTGGTTTGTTTTCTTATACTAACGGAGGTCATGAGATTTTCTGTTGAGTTTTGTGTAAGATTTGATGGATTATGGAACATGGGGTGGCAAGAGCCTAAGCTTGGGGATTCCCAAGGCACCCCAAGGTAAAATTCAAGGACAAACAAAAGCCTAAGCTTGGGGAAGCCCCGGAAGGCATCCCCTCTTTCGTCTTCTTCCATCGGTAACATTACTTGAGGCTATATTTTTATTCACCACATGATATTTGTTTTGCTTGGAGCGTTTTGTATTGAGTCTTTTATTTTTGGTTTACCACAATAATCCTTGCTGTACACACCTTTTGTGAGAGACACACATGAATTGGAATTTATTAGAATACTCTATGTGCTTCACTTATATCTTTTGAGCTCGATAATTTTGCTCTAGTGCTTCACTTATATCTTTTAGAGCACGATGGTGGTTTTATTTTATAGAAATTATTGATCTCTCATGATTCACTTATATTATGTTGAGAGTCCTTTAGAACAGCATGGTAATTTTCTTTGGTTATAAAATTAGTCCTAATATGATAGGCATCCAAGATTAGTATAATAAAAACTATCATAAAATGTGCATTGAATACTATGAGAAGTTTGATACTTGACAATTGTTTTGAGATATGAGGATGGTGATATTAAAGTTGTGCTAGTTGAGTAGTTGTGAATTTGAGAAATACTTGTGTGAAAGATTGCAAGTCCCGTAGCATGCACGTATGGTAACCGTTGTGTAACAAATTTGAAACCTATGGTGTTATTTCATTGTCTTCCTTATGAGCGGCGGTCGGGGACGAGCGATGGTCTTTCCCTACCAATCTATCCCCCTAGGAGCATGCGCGTAATGCTTGGTTTTTGATGACTTGTAGATTTTTGCAATAAGTATGTGAGTTCTTTATGACTAATGTTGAGTCCATGGATTATACGCACGCTCACCCTTCCATCATTGCTAGCCTCTTCGGTACCATGCATTACCCTTTCTCACCTTGAGAGTTGGTGCAAACTTCGCCAGTGCATCCAAACCCCGTGATATGGTACGCTCTGTCACACATAAACCTCCTTATATCTTCCTCAAAACAACCACCATACCTACCTATTATGGCATTTCCATAGCCATTCCGAGATATATTGCCATGCAACTTTCCACCGTTTCATTTGTGACACGCTTCATCATTGTCATATTGCTTCGCATGATCATGTTATTGACATTGTATTTGTGGCAAAGCCACCAAGCATAATTTCTCATACATGTCACTTTGATTCATTGCCCTTCCCGGTACACCACCGGAGGCATTCATATAGAGTCATATTTTGTTCTAGTATCGAGTTGTAATCATTGAGTTATAAATAAATAGAAGTGTGATGATCATCATTAATAGAGCATTGTCCCAAAAAAGAGAAAGGCCAAATAAAAAAGGAAGGCCCAAAAAAAGAGAAATAAAAAGGGACAATGCTACTATCCTCCTTTTCCACACTTGTGCTTCAAAGTAGCACCATGATCTTTATGATAGAGAGTGACTTGTTTTGTCACTATTACTAGTGGGAATTTTTCGTTATATAACTTGGCTTGTATATTCCAACAATGGGCTTCCTCAAATGCCCTAGGTCTTCGTGAGCAAGCAAGTTGGATGCACACCCACTTAGTTTCTTTTTTTGAGCTTTCATACATTTATAGCTCTAGTGCATCCGTTGCATGGCAATCCCTACTCCTTGCATTGACATCAATTGATGGGCATCTCCCTAGCCCATTGATTAGCCGCGTCGATGTGAGACTTTATCCTTTTTTGTCTTCTCCACATAACCTCCATCATCATATTCTATTCCACCCATAGTGCTATATCCATGGCTCACGCTCATGTATTGCGTGAAAGTTGAAAAAAGTTTGAGATTACTAAAGTATGAAAAAATTGCTTGGCTTGTCATGGGGGTTGTGCATGATGAGAGCATTCTTGTGTGACGAAAATGGAGCATCACCAAACTATATGATTTTGTAGGGATGAACTTTCTTTTGCCATGTTATTTTGAGAAGACATGATTTCTTAGTTACTATGCTTGAAGTATTATTATTTTTATGTCAATATTAAACTTTTGTCTTGAATCTTTCAGATCTGAATATTCATGCCACAATAAAGAAAATTACATTGATAATTATGCTAGATAGCATTCCACATCAAAAATTCTATTTTTATCATTTACCTACTCGAGGACGAGCATGAATTAAGCTTGGGGATGCTTGATACGTCTCCAATGTATCAATAATTCTTGATTGTTCCATGCTATTATATTATCTGTTTTGGATGTTTAATGCGCTTTATTATACACTTTTATATTATTTTTTGGGAGTAACCTACTAACCCGGGGCCAAGTGCAAATTACTATTTTTTTGCCTATTTCAGTGTTTCGCAGAACATGAATATCAAACGGAATCCAAACGGAATGAAACCTTTAGGAGAGTTATTTTTGGAACAAACGTGATCCAGGGGACTTGGAGTAGACATCAAGAAAGAAACAAGGTGGCCACGAGGCAGGGAGGCGTTCTTGCCCCCCGGGCGCGCCCCCACCCTCGTGGGCCCCTCGCAGCTCCACCGACTTACTTCTTCCTCCTATATATATCCATATACCCTAAAACATCCAGGAGCACCATGAAACCCTATTTCCACCGCTGCAACCTTCTGTAGCCAAGAGATCCCATCTTGGGGCCTTTTCCAGAGCTCCGCCGGAGGGGGATTCGATCACGGAGGGCTTCTACATCAACACCATAGCCTCTCCGATGATGTGTGAGTAGTTTACCACAGACCTTCGGGTCCACAGTTATTAGCTAGATGGCTTCTTCTCTCTCTTTGGATCTCAATACAATGTTCTCCTCGATCTTCTTGGAGATCTATTCGATGTAACTCTTTTTGCGGTGTGTTTGTCGAGATCCGACGAATTGTGGGTTTATGATCAAGTTTATCTATGAACAATATTTGATTCTTCTCTGAAATATTTTATGTATGATTTGTTATCGTCGCAAGTTTCTTCAAATTATCAGTTTGGTTTGACCTACTAGATTGATCTTTCTTGCAATGGGAGAAGTGCTTAGGTTTGGGTTCAATCTTGCGGTGTCCTTTCCTAGTGACAGCAGGGGCAGCAAGGCACGTATTGTATTTTTGCCATCGAGGATAAAAAGATGGGGTTGATATCATATTGCTTGAGTTTATCCCTCTACATCATGTCATCTTGCCTAATGCGTTACTCTGTTCTTATTAACTTAATACTCTAGATGCATGCTGGATAGTGGTCGATGTGTGGAGTAATAGTAGTAGATGCAGAATCGTTTTGGTCTACTTGTCGCGGACCTGATGCCTATATACATGATCATGCCTAGATATTCTCATAATTATGCACTTTTGTACCAATTGCTCAACAGTAATTTGCTCACCCACCGTAATACTTATGCTATCTTGAGAGAAGCCACTAGTGAAACCTATGGCCCCCGGGTCTATCTTCCATCGTATTAGTTTGCAATATTCTCCATCATATTAGTTTCCAATCTATATTACTTTGCAATATTTACTTTCCTATCTATATCATAAAAATACCAAAAATATTTATCTTATTATCTCCTATCAGATCTCACTCTCGTAAGTGACCGTGAAGGGATTGACAACCCCTTTATCGCGTTGGTTGCGAGGTTCTTATTTGTTTGTGTAGGTACGAGGAACTTGCGGGTACTCTCCTACTGGATTGATACCTTGGTTCTCAAAAACTGAGGGAAATACTTACACTACTTTGCTGCATCACCCTTTGCTCTTCAAGGGAAAACCAACGCAGTACTCAAGAGGTAGCAGCCGCCATGATGAGGAGGGAGTGGTCCACCCTCGGGGATGAGGTTTTGTACTAGTAGCCATGTGTTTGATCTCTCTCTCTCTCGTGTTCTTGATTTGGCATGATCTTAATGTATCGCAAGTTTTGTTAATATAGTTGGATCATATGGTGTTTCTACCTCTCTATCTTGTTGTGATGAATTGAGTTTTCCCTTTGAGACTTCACTTTTACCAAATTGAATACTTTGTTGGATTTGAGAGCACTTTATGTATGTCTTGTCACTCAACTCACGGATTCCTGAGGTGACATTGGGGTGATCTATGCATAGGGGTTGATGCAAGTTTTTGTCCTTGTTTCTCTGGTAGAAATCTTGGGGCACTCTTTCTGGTTCTTTGTGTGGGATTGAGTATTATGAATCTAGGATGAAGGATCGACACCTTCCATTTTCATGCAAGTTTAATGATAATGAAACCTTGGCTTCTTATGCTAATGGTATATATGATTACTATGATGTGCAACGAATAGAAGAATTTTTTGCTTTTAAGGGTTCTTATGAAATTGAATCTTTGTTTGAAAAGTTAGAAGATTTGGATGATTCAGTTTACAAACCTGAAAATTTTGCTATCCTTAAATATTGCTATGATAATTATAATGCAATTACGATATTGATGTATTTATTGAGAATGTCTCGCCAGTCCAAGAAGAGACTAATATTTTGCAGGAGTCTATGGAAGAAGAAATTGATGAAACTGTGAGCTCATTGGATGAAAAAGATGACGAGGAGAGCGAACAACAAATGGAGGAAGAACGGATTAGCTACCCGTGCCCATCGTCTAACAAGAGTAACTCTCTAACAAATTCATTGTTTAATTTCCCTTCGTCCTTACCGAAGGATGAATGCTATGATAATTGCTATGATCCCTTGGATTCTTTTGAAATATCCCTTTTTGATGAAATTGATGCTTGCTATGCTTGTGGCCGAGATGCCAATTTAAATTATGTTTATGGAGATGAACTTGCTATTGTTCCTTATGTTAAGAATGAAATTGTTGATACGTCTCCGTCGTATCTATAATTTTTGATTGTTTCATGCCAATATTATAAAACTTTTATACACTTTTGGCAACTTTTTATATGATTTATTGGACTAACCTATTGATCCAGTGCCCAATGCCAGTTCCTGTTTTTTTACATGTTTTTGTTTCACAGAAAATCCATATCAAACGAAGTCGAAACGCGATAAAAATTTGCGGAGAATTATTTTGGAATATATGTGAACTTTAGGAGGTGGAATCAACACAAACGGGGGCCCACAGTGCCCACAACCCACCAGGCGCGCCAGGCACCACCTGGCGTGCCCAGGTGTCTTGTGTCCTCTTTGAAGGTCGGTTGGGGCCCTTCTTCTGGCCTTATGATCCTAAAGGGAAATGAAGTTATATGTTTGGGAAACCCTTAGTTATATGTTTTATTTCATCATACCCCAAAAGAATTCTAAGTTCTTTATGATGCTCAAGGGAAATCAAGCTATCACAATTTTTGGACACGATTTAATCACGAAACAATTTGCATTGGAGATTTAAATGACCACGTTCATTGCAAAGTTCACAAGGATGGCGAAAAAATTTACATCTTTCAGCACAATCATCTAGCCTCCCTTGCAAATTTTTCATTTTTAATATTTATGCTTCTTACAAAATCTATCTTCCCATTTTGGTGTGCAAATGCATTCCCAATTCGCTCCATAAAAATTGACATGCTTATAAGAAACATTTTTGTCATGACTTGTGCAATCATCATTAGCATTTTGGATATTCAAAGAATTTATACTAACAACATTGCAATCATGCTCATCATTTAAATATTTTGTGCCAAACATTTTATTGACTTCTTCTTCTAAAAATTGAGCACAATTTTCCGAACCATCATTTTCAAGAAAGATATTATAAAGATGATCAATAATATGATGCAACCTCAATTCCATTTTTATGTAGTTTTCTTTTCTAACCAAACTAGTTATAAAACAAGAAACTATTGCAAGATCTAAAGATATAACTTCAAGCACTCACCTCCCCGGCAACGGCGCCAGGAAAGAGCTTGATGTCTACTACACAACTTTATTCTTGTAGACACGTGTTGGACCTCCAAGCACAGAGTTTTGTAGGACAGTAGCAATTTTCCCTCAAGTGGATGACCTAAGTTTATCAATTCGTGTGAGGCATATGATGAAGATGGTCTCTCTCAAACGACCCTGCAACCAAATACAAGAAATCTCTTGTGTCCCCAACACACCCAATACAATGGCAAATTGTATAGGTGCACTAGTTCGGCGAAGAGATGGTGATAAAATTGTAATATGGATGGTAGAAATATATTTTTATAATCTGAATAAATAAAAACAGCAAGGTAGCAAATAGTAAACAGGCACAAAAACAGTATTGCAATGCTTAAAAACCACCTCAAAGATGGAATTGGATCATATAACCGCCCCTCAAAGATGGAATTGGATCATATAACCGTCCCTCAACGTGCAAGGAAGAATCACCCCAAAGTTCCTATCTAGCAGAGAACATAAGATGGAATTGTTTGTAGGGTACGAAACCACCTCAAATCTATTCTTTCCGATCAATCTATCCTAGAGTTCGTACTAAAATAACACGGAGCTATTCTTTCCTATTGATCTAACCAAGAGTTCATACTAAAATAACACCAAAGCAAATTCAGATTCATAATATTCAATCCAACACAAAGAACTTCAAAGGGTGCCCCAAGATTTCTACCGGAGAAACAAAGACAAGAATGTGCATCAACCCCTATGCATAGATTACCCCAATGTAACCTCAGGAATCCGCGAGTTGAGTGCCAACACATATATCAAGTGAATCAATACGATACCCCATTGTCACCACGAGTATTCAACTGCAGACATATATCAAGTGTTCTCAAAACCATAGAAGTATTCAATCTGTCGGTGGGAATGACACCTATGGAATTACTGGGATCCCTTCTACGGTTGGCGGGCGCGGGGTTGTGCAAAGAGCAGGTCTGGCAGTCAGCACAAGGATCGTTTACCCGGGTTCGGGCCGTGGAGATGCGTAATACCCTAGTCCTGCTTTGGTGTATATTTGAGTGTTCTTGAGTTCTTGAACTAGGTATGATGTGTGTCTAGTTCCAAAGATCCGAATCCCTCTCCAGTACACCTCGGGCCTCCTTTTATAGCCAAAAGGGGTCGCCACAATGGCACACAGGAGGTGGAAAGGTGTATAGTGGTTGAGTCTATCCTCTGGCACCATCGGACAAATGCATTTAATGCGCTGCCGACGTGCCCCTCTTGCTTTATTGGGGACGGCAAGGAAGCTCGTCCCAGCTGTGGCCGCCTCGCCTTGCTCCGACGCGCGTCCGAGTTGACGAGGCATTGTAGCGCCATGTTGGCTGGCGGCTGGGCTGGCGTGGTGGCCGAGTCTTCACGAATATCTGCATGCCACCATGCAGGTGCTTGCTGAGTTGGTGTGGAGGCTACATGCTGCCACGCAGATGCCTGCCCAGCTGATTGAGCTAGCAGCTGCATGGGAGCAGCGGTGGAGTCTTGGCAGTTGTGGGCCTGGTTAATGATGATGATCATAGAACTTCTGATCAAGTTGCTACTGAACCTCGTAGATCAAACAGAGTAAGATCCGCACTAGAGTGGTACGGTAATCCTGTTTTGGAAGTCATGGTACTAGATCATGATGAACCTACGAACTATGAAGAAGCGATGGTGAGCCCAGATTCCACGAAATGGCTTGAAGCCATGAAATCTAAGATGGGATCCATGTATGAGAACAAAGTGTGGACTTTGGTTGACTTGCCCAATGATCGGCAAGCAATTGAGAATAAATGGATCTTCAAGAAGAAGACTGACGCTGATGGTAATGTTACTATCTACAAAGCTCGACTTATCGGAAAAGGTTTTTGACAAAGTTCAAGGTGTTGACTACGATGAGATTTTCTCACTCGTATCGATGTTTAAAGTCTGTCCGAATCATGTTAGCAATTGCCGCATTTTATGAAATCTGGCAAATGGATAAACAAAACTACAATCCTTAATGGATTTCTTAAAGAAGAGTTGTATATGATGCAACCAGAAGGTTTTGTCAATCCTAAAGGTGTTAACAAAAATGTGCAAGCTCCAGCGATCCATCTACGGACTAGTACAAGCATCTCGGAGTTGGAATATACGCTTTGATGAGTTGATCAAAGCATATAGTTTTATACAGACTTGCGGTGAAGCTTGTATTTACAAGAAAGTGAGTGGGAGCACTACCGCATTTCTGATAAGTATATGTGAGTGACATATTGTTGATCGGAAATAATGTAGAATTATTCTGTAAAGCATAAAGAAGTGTTTGAAAGGAGTTTTTCAAAGAAAGACCTAGGTGAAGCTGCTTACATATTGAGCATCAAGATCTATAGAGATAGATCAAGACGCTTGATAAGTTTTTTCAATGAGTACATACCTTGACAAGATTTCGAAGTAGTTGAAAATGGAACAGTTAAAGAAAGAGTTCTTGCCTGTGTTACAAGGTGTGAAATTGAGTAAGACTCAAAGCCCGACCACAGCAGAAGATAGAAAGAGAATGAAAGTCAATTCCCTATGCCTCAGCCATAGATTCTATAAAGTATGCCATACTGTATACCAGATCTATTGTATACCCTGCCCTGCGTTTGGCAAGGGAGTACAATAGTGATCTAGGAGTAGATCATTGGACATTGGTCAAAATTATCCTTAGTAGAATAAGGATATGTTTCTCGATTATGGAGGTGACAAAAGGTTCATCGTAAAGGGTTATGTCGATGCAAATTTTGACACTGATCTAGATGACTCTAAGTCTTGATCTAGATACATACTGAAAGTGGGAGCAATTAGCTAGAGTAGCTCCATGCAGAGCATTGTTGACATAGAAATTTGCAAAATACTTATGGATCTGAATGTGGCAGACCCGTTGACTAAACTTCTCTCACAAGCAAAACATGATCACACATTAGTAGTCTTTGGGTGTTAATCACATAGCGATGTGAACTAGATTATTGACTCTAGTAAAACCTTTGGGTGTTGGTCACATGTCGATGTGAACTATAGGTGTTAATCACATGGTGATGTGAACTACTGGTGTTAAATCACATGGAGATGTGAAGTAGATTATTGACTCTAGTGCAAGTGGGAGACTGAAGGAAATATGCCCTAGAGGCAATAATAAAGTTATTATTTATTTCCTTATATCATGATAAATGTTTATTATTCATGCTAGAATTGTATTAACCGGAAACATAATACATGTGTGAATACATAGACAAACAGAGTGTCACTAGTATGCCTCTACTTGACTAGCTCGTTAATCGAAGATGGTTATGTTTCCTAACCATAGACATGTGTTGTCATTTGATTAACGAGATCACATCATTAGGAGAATGATGTGATTGACATGACCCATTCGATTATCTTAGCACCCGATCGTTTAGTATGTTGCTATTGCTTTCTTCATGACTTATACATGTTCCTATGACTATGAGATTATGCAACTCCCGTTTGCCGAAGGAACACTTTGTGTGCTACCAAACGTCACAACGTAACTGGGTGATTATAAAGGAGCTCTACAGGTGTCTCCAAAGGTACATGTTGGGTTGGCGTATTTCTAGATTAGGATTTGTCACTCCGATTGTCGGAGAGGTATCTCTGGGCCCTATCGGTAATGCACATCACTTAAGCCTTGCAAGCATTGCAACTAATGAGTTAGTTGTGAGATGATGTATTACGGAACGAGTAAAGAGACTTGCCGGTAACGAGATTGAACTAGGTATTGAGATACGAACGATCGAATCTCGGGCAAGTAACATACCAATGACAAAGGGAACAACGTATGTTGTTATGCGGTCTGACCGATAAAGATCTTCATAGAATATGTAGGAACCAATATGAGCATCCAGGTTCCGCTATTGGTTATTGACCGGAGACGTGTCTCGGTCATGTCTACATTGTTCTCGAACCGTAGGGTCCGCACGCTTAACGTAACGATGACAGTTTCATTATGAGTTTATGTATTTTGATGTACCGAAGGTTGTTCGGAGTCTCAGATGTGATCATGGACATGACGAGGAGTCTCGAAATGGTCGAGACATGAAGATCGATATATTGGAAGCCTATATTTGGATATCGGAATCGTTTCGGGTGAAATCGGGATTTTACCGGAGTACCGGGGGGTTACCGGAACCCCCCCGAGGGTTATTGGGCCTACATGGGCCCTAAGGGAGAAGAGGAAAGGAGGCAAGAGGTGGTCACGCGCCCCTCCCCTCCCTAGTCCGAATAGGACAAGGAGAGGGGGGCGGCGCCCCCCCTTTCCTTTCCCTCTTCTTCCTCTTTCCCACTTCTCCTTCTCCAACTAGGAAAGAAGGGAGTCCTACTCCCGGTGGGAGTAGGACTCCCCCTTGGCGCGCCGTCCTTGGCCGGCCTCTCCCTCCCCTTGGCTCCTTTATATACGGGGGCAGGGGGCACCCTAGAACACACAAGTTGATCGTCGTGATCGTTCCTTAGCCGTGTGTGGTGCCCCCCTCCACCATATTCCACCTCGGTCATATTGTAGCGGTGCTTAGGCGAAGCCCTGCGACGGTTGAACATCAAGATCATCACCACGCCGTCGTGCTGACGGAACTCCTCCCTGAAGCTTTGCTGGATCGGAGCCCGAGGAGCATCATCGAGCTGAACGTGTGCCAAGAACTCGGAGGTGCCGGAGTAACGGTGCTTGGATCGGTTGAACCGGGAAGACGTACGACTACTTCCTCTACGTTGCGTCAACGCTTCCGCTTTGGTCTACGAGGGTACGTAGACAACACTCTCCCCTCTCGTTGCTATGCATCACCATGATCTTGCATGTGCGTAGGAATTTTTTTGAAATTACTACGTTCCCCAACACATCTGCCACTAGGCGGGAACCCTTCAGGACACTCTCATAATAATTCTTGGGGCAGCGATGCTCCTTGCCCTCCGGCGGCCCCTCCTTCACCAGCTTCACGACGTCTAGCTTCGCCCAGTGTACCTTCGCCTAGGCAAAAGCCCTGCGTGCACCCTCGATGCAGACGGACCGCTTGATAACTTCAAGTCGTGGGCAGGCTTCCACAAGCCGCCTCACCATACCTAAGTACCTACTGGACAGGGGCTCGCCAGGCCACATCGGGATTATAGGGCCCTTCATGGCCTGTTCGGCCGCCTTGTGAAGCTCGACCAACTACTTCAGCTGGTCGCTCAAGGGCACGGGGTGTTCGGTCCTAGTATACTGAGACCAAAACAACTTCTCCGTCGAGCTCCCCTCCTTAGCCCGGTAAAACTCCGTGGCATCTAGTACACTGCGGGGAAGATCTGCAAACGCTCCTGGAGAGCTCCAAACTCGGGTAAGAAAAAGGAAAGTCTCCTTCACGTGCTTGCTTTGCATAATGAATGCCTTAGCCGCTGCTATCTTCTTCACCACGTCAATCTCCTGGAGGGCCTTGTGTGCTTCGGCCTTGGCGCTCCGGACGCTTTCAAGCGCCTGCGCAAGCTCGGACTCTTGCGTCTTAGAGTCAAGCTCCAAGGACTCGTGCTTTTTTGTGAGAGCCTCGAGCTCTTGCCGCACCTCGCCTACTTGGGCTTCTTGCTTCTCCCGCTCAATACGCTCCTTGGCTGCTTTATCTTCGGCCTCAGACAGCGCTTTCCTCAGGGTCGTCACTTCGGTCGTGGCCCCTGGCAAACCCATGAGGATCCTATTATTTTATAACTGAATTTCTTTTTAACTTTATAGACAGGGGTATTTCTTACCTTTGCTCTCTTCAAGCTGCCTCTGGGTAAGGCCGACCTCGTCCTCGGACCGCTTCAGGTCCTGCTTCAGCGCAGAGACCTCTGCAGTACGTGCGGCAGTGGCCAGCAGTGAAGCCTGCACATACACATAGACATACTCTAATTAGACTCCTGAGTTATCATTTGATCCTCTATTCGGCTTTTCTTCACAAACGCCGAAAGAGCATCAGGGGCTACTATCTATGCAGTAATATCTTCTTATATTTTGATTGCTTACCTCAAAGCCTGTTAGGATGCTGGCGCAAGCTTCGGTCAGTCCGTTTTTAGCGGACTGAACCTTCTCGACCACCGCACTCATGATAGTGCGGGGCTCTTCACCGATGGAAGCGCTGCGAAGCACTTCCAGCAAGTTGTCCGGTGCCTCTGGTTGGACAGAGGACATCGGCATGGATGGTTGGCCCCCCTTAACAGGGGAACTCCTACCGGAGTCCGGAACCATCGAAGGTTTCGGCGCAGTGTTCGGCTGAGGGCCGAACTCGGAGCCCATAGGAGCCTCGATCCCTTGGTACCCAGGGTCCGAGAAGTCGCCTCGAGGCGCCCCCAGGACCACCTCCCCATGGCTCAGTGTCTTTTGAGACAACACCTCAGCGTTGTCCGTAGGGCGAGGGGTGGTAGCGGTCGGGAGAGAACCGTTGTTCATATCCGACGAGTCCAGAGAGCCGCTCGACGAGGATACGTCGACACGAGCTCGGGACGGACTGCATAATCATGTTTGGCATGAGGATAGGCAGTGTAATAAAGCATACCATGAAGTACTATGGCGCCCGGACACTTACGATTTCGCCAGGGGCTTGACCCTGGGTAGCCACTCGTCGCCGCAGTCGGCGGCTATCGTGGCGTAGTCCAGAGGGAGGGACCCTCCCTTCTTGGACCCTTCGGACTCCCCGGTTGGGTCGGCCTTCCTTTTCTTGTCTCCCCCAGCTGGGGGGCGAACTTTCCTCTTCCTCCTCCTCGTCTTCGTGGGAGGAGTGTGTGTCGGAGTCATCAAACGATGAGTTCGATACAACCTTGCGCTGGAGACCCTTTCGGGTCCCCGCAGCCTTCTTCTTGGTCTTCTTCACCAGCACCTTGTAAGGTGCCGGCGTCAGCATCTCCGTTAGGAGAGTGCCTGCAGGATCTTCGGACAGGGGGGCTGGGCAATCAAGCTACTCCTTTGTCTTTATCCAGTCCTGTTGATGGCATAGAAGCTTAGATCCTGCATATGACTAAACCGGGGCAAATAAATACCCTGAGAAATATAAAAACTTACCAGATTGGTGCGGCGTTTTGCGCTGAGTCCGCGGTCCTCGGTGAGGGAAGGAGGAATCTCGGCGCCCTTGAACAACACCCTCCAGACGTCCTCGTGCATCGTGTCATAGAGCTCTCGCACCGTCTGGTGCTTGGCCGAGTCGAACTCCCACAAATCGAATGCCCGTCGTTGACACGGGAGGATCCGGCGGAAGTGCATGACCTGGACCACGTTTACGAGCTTGATTTTCTTGCTCGTCATGTTCCGGATACAGGTCTGGAGTCCGATCAACTCTACCGAAGAACCCTAGGACAGGCCCTTCTCTTTCCAGGAGGTGAGCCGCGTGGGGATTCCGGATTGAAATTTGTGGGCCGCCACCCAGTTGGAGTCGCGCGGCTCGGTGATGTAGAACCACCCTGATTGCCACCCCTTTATGGTATCCACATAGGTGCCCTCGAGCCAGGTGACATTAGGCTTCTTTCCCACCATGGCGCCTCTGCACTCTGCTTGCTGGCCACCCACCACCTTCGGTTTAACATTGAAGGGTTTCAGCCATAGGCCGAAGTGGGGCCTGATGCGGAGGAAGGCCTCGCACACGACGATAAACGCCGAGATGTTGACGATGAAATTGGGGGCCAGATCATGGAAATCCAGCCCATAGTAGAACATGATCCCGCGGACAAATGGGTGGAGGGGAAATCCCAGTCCGTAGACAAAATGGGTAAGAAAAGCTACCCTCTCATGGGGTTCGGGCGTTGGGATGATCTGCCCCGCATTTGGCAGCCGGTGCGCGATATCCACGGCCAGATATCTGGCTTCCCGTAACTTTTTGATGTTCTCCTCTGTGACGGAGGAGACCATCCACTTGCCTCCTGCTCTGGACATGCCTGGAGTGGTTTGAGAAGACGAACGCGAGCTTGGGCGCTAGGGCTCGAGTGTGCAGGAATGGGTAAGCAAGGAGGAAGAAGGCGTGGGTGAAAAGAGTGAATCCTTGTCTCTTTATAAGGGCGGAAGAGGCGATGCGTCTCCCCAGTTGCCTGGTAAAACCGCTTATTCCCCAGGCACCGTAATTGATGGCGCGGTTGGGTTACCCACGTCTGTATTGATGAGAATCCCGTAATAAGGGACACGATCTCTACTTTGATAAGACGTGTCGAGAAAACCGCCCCATGTTATGTGCGGTGCTGGCTGAGAAAAACTGTTCGAATAATGACCGAGCCATGACATAACGTCGTGCTGTCAGAACGTGTAAGCAGATTAGATTTGTGCAAATATTATTCTCTCTGCGGTAGTATGTGGAACTTGTTTTGCAGAGCCGGACACTATTCTAGTGTTCAAAATCTTCTATGGAGTGTTCGGAGGAGGAACCCTCCTTGCAATGCCGAAGACAATACTGCGCGCTGGACTCATCATCATTGAAGCCGGGTTCAGGGGCTACTGAGGGAGTCCTCAATTAGGGGGTCTCCGGACAGCCGGACTATATCCTTTTGCTGGACTGTTGGACTATGAAGATACGAGATTGAAGACTTCGACCCGTGTGCGGATGGGACTCTACTTGGCATGCAAGGCAAGCTAGGCAATACGGATGTGTGTATCTCCTCCTTTGTAACCGACCTTGTGTAACCCTAGCCCCCTCCGGTGTCTATATAAACCGGAGGGTTTAGTCCGTAGGACAACAGACAATCATACCATAGGCTAGCTTCTAGGGTTTAGCCTCTTTGATCTCGTGGTAGATCAACTCTTGTAGTACTCATATCATCAAGAACAATCACAGAGGACGTAGGGTATTACCTCCATCAAGAGGGCCCGAACCTGGGTAAGCATCGTGTTCCCTGCCTCCTGTTAGCATCCGCCTTAGACGCACAGTTCGGGACCCCCTACCCGAGTTCCGCCGGTTTGACACTGACAGGGGGTACCGGCTTACGCTGAGATCCCAACCGGCTTAAAGCATCGGCCGCTTCGTTTTTCCTGCAGTCAATGTGTTCCAGTTGATAACCCTTAAAATGCCCTACAACAGCGTCGACCTCACGGCGATAAGCCGCCATGAGAGGTTCCTTGGAATCCCACTTGCCTGACACCTGTTTAGGCACCAAATCTGAATCGCCAAGGCACTGTACCCAGCTCAGACTCATCTCTTTAGCCATTGAAGACCATGGGGCAACACTTCATATTCTGTTGTGTTATTAGTACAAGGAAACATCAATCGCAACACATAACAAAACTTGTCCCCTCGAGGAGAAGTTAAAACAACTCCAGCCCCTGAGCCTTCCAACTGTCTGGACCCATCAAAATGAATCGTCCAATATGTGTTGTCTGGTTTCTCCTCTGGCATCTGCAACTCTGTCCAGTCATTAATGAAGTCAACTAGCGCTTGAGATTTGATCGTAGTACGTGGCATATGCTTCAAACCATGAGAACCAAGTTCAATAGCCCACTTGGCGACTCGTCCTGTGGCTTCTCTATTTTGAATGATGTCTCCTAGAGGAGCAGAGCTAACCACAGTGATTAGGTGACCCTGAAAGTAATGTTTGAGCTTCCGGCTTGCCATGAACACCCCATAAACGAGCTTCTACCAATGTGGATATCTTTGTTTACATTCCATCAGCACCTCACTAACGTAGTAAACTGGCCGTTGGACCGGATGCTCTTTGCCAGCCTCCATGCACTCCACCACAATGGCCACACTGACAGCACGTGAGTTAGCAGCTACATATAACAACAACGACTCTTTCTCAACTGGAGTAACAAGAACCAGCGGCTCAGTGAGTTGTTTCTTCAGATCCTCAAAGGCCGAGTTAGCAGCATCACTCCAGACAAAATCATCCGCCTTTTTCATCATTTGATACAAAGGCATCGCCTTCTCCCCTAACCAGCTTATGAACTCGCTTAAGGCAGCGACCCGCCAGCCGCTGAACGTCATTGATGCACACCGGTTTAGCCAGAGATGTGATTGCCTTCATTTTCTCCGGGTTAGCCTCAATACCTCTGTTAGACACCAAAAAACCCAAGAGTTTTCCAGCTGGGACTCTGAGGGAGTCCTGGATTAGGTGGTCTCCGGACAGCCGGACTATCTCCATGGGCTAGACTGTTGGACTATGAAGATACAAGATTGAAGACTTCGTCTCGTGTCCGGGTGGGACTCTACTTGGCGTGGAAGGCAAGCTAGGCAATACGGATATGGATATCTCCTCCTTTGTAACCGACCTTGTGTAACCCTAACCCTCTCCGGTGTCTATATAAACCGAAGGGTTTTAGTCCGTAGGACAACAACCATAACATACAATCATACCGTAGGCTAGCTTCTAGGGTTTAGCCTCTCTGATCTCGTGGTAGATCTACTCTTGTACTACCCATATCATCAATATCAATCAAGCAGGACGTAGGGTTTTACCTCCATCAAGAGGGCCCGAACATGGGTAAAACATCGTGTCCCCTGCCTCCTGTTACCATCCGGCCTAGACGCACAGTTCGGGACACCCTACCCGAGATCCGCCGGTTTTGACACCGACATTGGTGCTTTCATTGAGAGTTCCTCTGTGTCGTCGCCATTAGGCTTGATGGCTCCTACTATCATCGATAGCGATGTGGTCCAGGGTGAGACTTTTCTCCTCGGACAGATCATTGTATTCGGCGGCTTTGCACTGCGAGCTAATTCGCTTGGCCATCTGGAGCAGATTGAAAGCTACGCTGGGCGCGCCGCAGGTCACATTTGGAAGTTTGAACTACACGGCCAACATCTGCGGAGACTTGATCTTCGACGGATTCGTGCCACAGCTGGGCGCGCCGCACTGTCGCAATGTGTATGACCTAGCTCTGCCGCCGAACAGTACCCCAGGGGCTGCGCCCGCATCAACTCTGACCCTTAGCTCGGAGCCAACTGCGGCAGTCGAGGACGGGTGGTTAGACACCGCCTCAGGGGCTGCAGTCTCAACGGCGATCGAGCCGCACACCAACCTAACCCTCTGCGCAGCCCGTGACTCCAAGGTCCCGGACTTTTTTCCGGACTCCGAACCATCCGCGCCTCTGCCAATCGAATCCGATTGGGCGCCGATCATGGAATTCACTGCCGCAGATATCTTTCAACAATCGCCCTTTGGCGACATTCTGAATTCACTAAGGTCTCTCTCTTTGTCAGGAGAGCCCTGGCTGGATTATGGCCAACATGATTGGGATGCGGACGACGAAGAAATTCGACGCCCACCCACCACTCACTTAATAGCCACTGTCGACGACTCAACCGACATGCTCGACTTCGACTCTGAAGACATCGGCGGTATGGACGACGATGCGGGAGGCGAAGAGGAACCACCGCCCACAGAGCGCTGGATGACCACCTCATCATATGACGTATACATGGTGGACACACCAAAAGAGGACGACGACGAGGAACGGAAGGACGCACCGAAGGCTTGTTCCCTCGAGAAGCAGTCAAAGCGGCGGCGCAAGCGCCGCCCCAAATCCCGCCTCGGCAAAAATAACAATCATACAGACCCAGCGTTGGAGCAGGGCGAACCACTGCCGGACCACGACAACACGGAGAATCAAACCGAACAAACCGACTCTGTCAAAGATAATAGTCCATATGACATCACACCGGATGGACACCCGGAGCAACAAAATGTCCATCAAAGGCTCGTTGCCACCGCAAGGAGTCTAAAAAAGCAGAAGCAAAGGCTCAAGGCTGCGCAAGACACACTCCAAATCAGATGGAGTAAAGTACTCAACACAGCAGCGAAGTACGGCGGCAATCGCCCCACCAAGAGCTACCCAAAGCGGAAGTTGCTACCTGAATTCGATGAGGAGGCCTTAGACCCCCCACAACCAAAAATTAAAACAGCCATCTGGCCGGATAGACGACCTCACGGCCAACATAAAGCGGCAAGCAACGCCGCACATAAGCCAATACGCGGTCTACGCGAGGGCTCACATCTTAAGGATGGCGAAACCAGATCCATCTACGGACCACGCAAGCGTCCTCCAGCATACGATGCAACACAACAAACATACTAACAACGCGCTACACCCAGATATAGGGGTGCCGCACACCCCCTATGTTTCACCGATGAGGTGTTGGACCATGAATTTCCAGAGGGATTCAAACCCGTAAACATAGAGGCATACGATGGTACAACAGACCCTGGGGTCTGGATTGATGATTATATCCTCCATATCCATATGGCTCGGGGAGATGATCTCCACGCCATTAAGTATCCATATGGCACTGGCTTAAGAGCCTCCCCGAAAGCTCCATTGGAAGCTGGGAAGAGCTCGAAGACGCCTTTCGAGCAAATTTTCAAGGGACTTATGTCCGACCTCTGGACGCGGATGATTTGAGTCATACAAATCAACAGCCCAGAGAGTCAGCCCGAAAGCTTTGGAATAGGTTCCTTACTAAAAAGAACCAAATTGTCGACTGTCCGGACGCCGAAGCCTTGGCAGCTTTTAAGCATAGCGTCCAAGACGAATGGCTTGCCAGAGACCTCGGCCAAGAAAAGCCGAGAACAATGGCAGCATTAACAAGCCTAATGACCCGCTTTTGCGCGGGTGAGGATAGCTGGCTAGCCAGATGCAGCACCAGTGACCCCAGTACATCCGAAGTTAGAGATGGAAACGGGAAATCGCAGCGCAACAACAATAACAAACACCAGAATAAAGAAGACAGCACGAAGAGCACGGCAGTAAACGCTGGATTCAAAAGCTCTCGGCTAGGTCAGCAAAAGCCACCCTCTAAAGGCGCCAGAGACGAACTGTCCAGCCTAAACAAAATGCTGGACCAAATATGTCAGATCCATAGCACCCCTGGTAAACCCGCTAATCATACCCACAGAGAATGTCGGGTCTTCAAGCAGTCCGGCAAACTCAACGCCGTACACAAGGGGGAGGATACACCAAGTGAAGATGAGGATGAGCCTCTCAAGCAAGACACTGGGGAACAAAAGAAATTTCCACCAGAAGTCAAAACAGTAAACGTGTTACACGTGATCAAGGGGGGAAACAAAATGGCACTCCCAGAAAATTATGCCCAAGGGCCTATCACCGCGATGTCTTGCCACTGGTCATCTCAACCGATCACTTTTGACCATCGTGATTACTCAACAAGTATCCGGCGTGCAGGATGGGCTGTCCTGGTATTAGACCCAATAATTGACTGATACCACTTCACACGAGTCCTGATGGACGGTGGCAGTAGTCTAAACCTGATATACCAGGACACAATCCGCGAAATGGGGATAGACCCAACGAAAATTTGCCATAGAAACACTACCTTTAAAGGAGTAACGCCAGGCCCAGGGGCTCATAGCATGGGCTCCCTGCTACTAAAGGTTATATTCGGCTTCCCCGATAACTTCCGTAGCGAACAATTAACCTTCCACATCCCTCCGTTCCAAAGCGGCTATCAAGCACTACTTGGGCACGAAGCTTTTGCTCGCTTTAATGCAATACCACATTACGCTTCCCTGACGCTCAAGATGCCCGGTCCACGTGGCATCATTACAGTGAACGGAAGTATCAAGCGATCTTTGCGTGCCGAACAGAATGCGACTGCCTTGGCAGCCACACACTAAAAATGGCCTCACCAACTAAAGCATTTGATAGGTCGTCAAGACCATGGAAGCGGTTAGATGAGTCTGGCGCTGCTATATGTAATTTGTACCGGATGGATGGCCACACCCCTATTACAAACACAAGGGGCTCAACGCGCACAGACAAGCGGCAATTTCTACTCATTTTTTCTTATGCATGGTTTCTTTAAAAACTATCCTTTTGCACGACAACTTTTTTACCTAAGTTCCTCTCTTTTACAGATGATCATCATGCTACACCCGTCCAGGATACGGCACAACGGAGACACAGGCGCAGACGTGCAACAGGGACCCGTTCCAAGGATTCTTTTTAGATTAAGACCCTGCGTAAACCTTTTTTACTGTCTCTTGTTGATACACATCCACCGAATTCTCAGCACAATTGAGGAGGATGACGACGTCTTGGCATGTGGCCATGTCAGAATAATGCACGTACCTGGACACAAGGGGCTTCTTACAAAGGGCTCTATTTAGGCCCGGTTTATACCATAAAGACCGAATACCTTAGGGAGTGTTCGGCATCGCGAGTTTGGCCTTATATGCATCAGCTCCGAATCATTGTCTTTGGTCAAATGTTGGGTTTGCCTGGCTCCTGTATTTTGGTGCCTTACGTTCCGCTTTAACGGCTAAGGCAGCACCGGGAGAACTACTGCGATTGTGCCCTGGTTCATCCGGACGAGCACCTCAGTAGAGAAAGCCGAAAACTGACTGTCATGATATAGCGTGAGACTGGTCAACCACTCGATGACCTATAGGGATGTTAGAATTCCTCCGCCTTAACGAAGGGCCGTTTCCCGGCCAGGCATGTACGCACCCCGCGATCGGGAGAGTGCGGAGCCACCAGGGGCTATCTAGTAGCCCCACTGTCAAACTCCTATGGCTAAGTGAAAGTGTTAAAGCATTATAGTTCGGTTGCCCCGTTCGCTACGCTATCACCTCCTTAATAGGACCAAGACGTTGGGTTAAGTGTGAACACGCGTTTTTCACGAGCACCTCCGCATTATATGCGTGGGGGTTGAAGCCGACGGCTGCAATCTTTCAAGTTATATACATGTATACATAAACGGCCGCACAGGAGGCATCATATTACTTTCGGGCAAAAGTATAAACACAGCCTTATAAAATTTCATAAAAACATTGTGTTTACAATGGGAATACATGTCACTCAAACATAATATTCTTCGAACACTGGGCCTCTATCAAACGAGCACCCTCGAGAACCTCCTCGAAATAGTGCTCGGCAGCCACTCGGCCTATGGCCGAACCCTGCACTACAATAGTGGTGGTGTCCATCTCCGCCCAGTATGCTTTAACACGGGCAAGGGCCATCTGCGAACCTTCTATGCACGCCGACCTCTTCATCGCATCAATGCGCGGCACCGCACCAAGGACCTGCTGCACTAAGCTAAAATAGCTATTCGGCTTTGGCTTTTCCGGCCATAGCTGATCCACGACAGACCTCATGGAGAGTCCGAACAACCTATTTAGTTCGGCCCATTCGTCTAGCTGATCAGTCAAGGGAAGTGGACGCTCTGGAACGTTGAATTGCGACCAGAATAGCTTGTCCACCCCACGATCTGGTTGACCTTGGAAGTATTTGGCCGCATCGGCAGCGCTCCCCGCCAAGTCCATATATGCATCTGCCGAACTCCACAGCCGATCCAGAGGGGCATACCGTGGATCTCCGAACTTCCTCCGTAGCATGAAGGGCTTCCCAGCCGAAATATCCCCGGCTTCTCGCAGCTCCTCCTTCTTCGCTCTCATAGTGGAGCGGGTGTCTTTGTCCACCATCATGGCCTTCTCAAGGTCCGTTGCCTTCGCTCGGTTTTCTTTTTCAAGAAGCCGGCAACGGTCGGCAGTGTCTTTTAATTCTACGGCCATCTTGGCCATCTTCTCTTGGCTCTCGCAATGTGCGGCCTTCTCGGCTTTCAACTCTTTGGTCGCCTTCAAAGCAGCCGCATTACTAATCCTCGCTTGTTCTTTAGCTCGGGCAAGTTCTGCCCGCAAGGTTTCTACGGTGGTAGCTCCATCTGCAGTCACAACATATTAAAGATACTGGCATCATGCTGCTCTTACTACGTGGCATTCACCAGAAAATAAATGCTTACCCTGTGCCTCGTCAAGCATCTTGTTAACAAGCTCGATGTCGGCGTCTGCCGCATCTAGTTGCCGTTTTAATTCGGCAAACTCACAAGTCCGGCTAGCCACCGGAGCTTCCACCGCCTGCACATAAAGGCAGTCTGGTTATTGCCTGGGAATATGATCCTCTGTTCATCGCCGTTCTCGTCGACAACCAGAGTCTCAGGGGCTACTATCTACACAGGGCACACCTAACATGTGCGGTAATATCGCGTACCTCAAAGCCTGTCAGTAGACTCATAAAAGCTTCATGCAATCCGCTTTCGGCGAATGAAATTCTTTCCATCACCGTACCCATCAGCGTACGGTGTTCTTCTGAGATGGCCGCTCGCCCCAACAGCTCCCTCAAAATGTCTGACCGCATACCCGACGGTGTCGGACTCTTTTGTCTGCTCTCTTCGGGAGTCGGACACTGGGGACTTCGGGGGTCTATGGGATTATCTTCTGGCCTCACCGGATCCGGAGAGGCCCTCCGTGACGACACTTCGGGGTCGCCCACTTCTTGAGCGGAGGAATCCGGGGGAGGCGTTTCGCTCTCCATCATCTCTGGAAGAAGATCCCCCGAAGACGAGCTCAGCTGAGAGGGGCTAAGGCCCGAACTGCAAGATATATGCGGCGGTTATTTTCTCAGAAAAAAGATAGTATACCTTCACTATTAAAGCATTTTTTGGATCACTTACGACTCGTTGGAGGGCTGATACCCCCGCGGACTTTGTGCGGCAAAAGCACCCCCCGAGGCAGGACCCTCTTTGGGAGACTTCTTCTCCCGTCTGGAGGCCTTGGCTTCCGGATCTTCGGAAGCAGTCCTTTTCCTCCCCCGGTCATCCTCCTTCATGGAGGCGCTCATTCCCTCGGTTGGAACTAGCAGCAATGGGGGCCCGCATCCGCCCGTATTATCCCCCCCTGTATCTTCCTTCGAAGGTTCCAGGGAAGGTGCAAGCTCGAGCATCTTTTCCAATACCGGATTTTCCAAACCCTCAGGGAGGGGGGCCAAACACCGAATCATCTTCGCCTTTGTTAGCCAGTCCTGGTCAAAGAACGAACTCTCAGAAATAACTTCGTGATGAATAAAAGACAGTGTGTTCGGCTAGAGGATTTCTTACTTGTTCGGCGACGCGGTTACTGCTCAAGCCCACGTCCTCGGTAGTATCCGGACACTATATTTGAGGTCCGAAGAATAACTTGTACATCTCCTCGTGCGTCAGGCCGAGGAAACTTTGAATGGCACGCGGTCCTTCTGGGTTGAACTCCCAGAAGCGAAGGAGCCGGCGTTTGCAAGGCTGGACTTGACGAACCAGCATAACTTGTATTACCGCAACCAAATTAAAATCTCCCTCGAAGAGATCTCGGATGCGGCTTTGCAGTATAGGCACGTCCTTGGCTGGACCCCAGCTCAGACCTCTGCTAATCCATGACATCAGTTGTGGTGGGGGGCCCGAGCAGAAAGCGGGGGCAGCCGCCCACTTGGCACTTCTGGGAGCTGTGACGTAAAACCACTCCCGCTGCCATAGTTCGGACACCTCTAGAAAGGAACCTTTCGGCCATGGAGCTCCTGCCATCTTACTTATTGATGCGCCTCCGCACGCTGCATGTTGCCCCTTGATCATCTTCGGCTTCACTTCAAAGGACTTGAGCCACAGGCCGAAGTGAGGGGTAATACGGAGGAAGGCCTCACACACGACGATAAATGTCGAGATGTGGAGAAAGGAGTCCAGAGCTAGATCGTGGAAATCTAGCCCGTAGTAGAACATCAAACCCCTGACGAAGGGATCTAGAGTGAGGCCTAGGCCTCGGAGGAAGTGGGAGACGAACACAACATTCTCGTTGGGTTCGGGAGTAGGGACGACCTGCCCTCGAGCAGGCAGCCGATGCCAAACCTCGGCGGTCAGGTATCTGGCCTCCCTCAACTTTTTGATGTCCTCTTCAATAATGGAGGAGGGCATCCATCGACCTTGAAGGCTGGATCCAGACATGATTGAAGATCCGGAGCACCTAACCTAGGCTTTGGGTCTTAGAACTCAAGGCGGGGGAAGGGTTTGATTGGGCACGAGAGGGAAAAAGCGAAAACCTTGTCCCTTTATAAAGAGGGTGAATATCAAGCGTCCTGTCCGTAGCCGTTTAGGACTTGCCTATAATCTAGGAGTCCTAGACACGGTTTGGTTACCCACGACCGCATTAATGAGAATCCCGTAATAAGGGGACACGATCTCTGCTTTGACAAGACGTGTCGAAAAAACTGCCTCGCGTTATGTGCGGGGCTGGTTAAAAGAAACGGTTCGAATAATCACCGGGCCATGACGTAACGCCGTGCTGCCAAAACAAGCCAGCAAATTAATCTGCAAAATTATTATTCTCTCTACGGTGGAATGTGGAACTTATTTTGCAGGGTCGAACACTATCCTCGTATTCAAATTCTTCTGTGATGTATTCGGAGAAGGAACCCGCCTTGCAATGCCGAAGACAATACTGCGCGCTGGACTCATCGTCATTGAAGCCCAGTTCAGGAGCTACTGAGGGAGTCCTGGATTAGGGGGTCTCCGGACAGCCGGACTATCTCCATGGGCCGGACTATTGGACTATGAAGATACAAGATTGAAGACTTCGTCTCGTGTCCGGGTGGGACTCTACTTGGGGTGGAAGGCAAGCTAGGCAATACGGATATGGATATCTCCTCCTTTGTAACCGACCTTGTGTAACCCTAACCCTCTCCGGTGTCTATATAAACCGAAGGGTTTTAGTCCGTAGGACAACAACCATAACATACAATCATACCGTAGGCTAGCTTCTAGGGTTTAGCCTCTCTGATCTCATGGTAGATCTACTCTTGTACTACCCAAATCATCAATATTAATCAAGCAGGACTTAGGGTTTTACCTCCATCAAGAGGGCCCGAACCTGGGTATAACATCGTGTCCCCTTCCTTCTATTACCATCCGGCCTAGACGCATAGTTTGGGACCCCCTACCCGAGATCCGCCATTTTTGACACCGACAGACTCCAAAAACACACTTGGCTGGGTTAAGCATCATCTTGTAGACCCGGAGGTTATCAAAGGTTTCCTTCAGATCTGTTACAAAGGTTTCCTTCTCTCTGGACTTCACCACTATATCATCCACATAAGCATGAACATTACGCCCAATCTGACTGTGAAGGCAATTCTGCACACACTGTTGATAAGTCGCTTGGGCACTCTTAAGCCCAAAAGGCATAGACACATAGCAGAAGGCTCCGAACGGAGTGATGAAAGTTGTCTTCTCCTGGTCCTTGACTGCCATCTTGATCTGATGATAACCTGAATAGGCATCCAGAAAACTCAAACGCTCACAACCCACCGTAGCATCAATGATCTGATCAATACAAGGGAGAGCAAAAGGGTCAGCCGGGCAAGCTTTGTTCAAATCGGTGTGATCCACACACATACGCCAGGTACCGTTCTTCTTGAGTACAAGCACTGGGTTAGCCAACCACTCTGGGTGAAAAACTTCAATAATGAACCTGGCCGCTAAGAGCTGGGCCACCTCTTCTCCAATGGCCTTGCACCTTTCCTCATTAAACCGCCGAAGGAACTGCCTAACCGGCTTAAACTTCGGATCAATCTTCAGAGTGTGCTCAGCGAGTTCTCTCCCGACACCCGGCATGACAGAAGGCTTCCATGGAAAGATGTCCCGGTTCTCATGGATGAACTCGATGAGCGCGCTTTCCTATTTTCGGTCCAAGTTGGCACTGTTGATGAACTGTTTGGATGAATCGCCAGGCACAAAATCAACCATATTGGTGTCATCAGCTGACTTGAATTTCAACACTGGCTCATGCTCCGTAGTTGGCTTCTTCAAAGACGTCATGTCCGCCGGGTCAACATTATCTTTATAAAACTTTAACTCCTCTGTCGCACAGACAGACTCAGCATAAGCAGCATCCCCTTCTTCACATTCCATGGCTATTTTCCGGCTTCCATGTACTATGATTGTGCCTTCATAACCCGGCATCTTGAGATGCAGATATACATAACACGGCCGAGCCATGAACTTGGCATAAGCCGTCCGTCCGAACAGAGCATGATATGGGCTTTTGATCTTAACCACCTCAAAAGTTAACTTCTCAGCCCTGGAATCATATTCATCCCCAAAGGCTACTTCCAGTTCAATCTTACCAACTGGGTATGCCGACTTACCAGGCACAACACCATGAAAAACAGTGTTGGATTGTTTAAGACTCTTATCAATCAACCCCATCTAACGAAATGTCTCGTAATAGAGGATGTTGATGCTACTGCCTTCATCCATGAGCACCTTAGTGAATTTATATCCACCAACCCGAGGTGCCACCACCAAGGCCAAGTGACCCGCATTATCAACCCGGGGAGGGTGATCTTCCCTGCTCCACACAATAGGCTGTTCTAACCACCTCAAATAATGTAGAATCACCGGCTCAACGGCATTGACAACCCTCTTATGAAGCTTCTGGTCCCTCTTGCATAAACTAGTGGTAAATACATGGTACTGCCCACTATTCAACTATTTTGGGTTGCTCTGATACCCGGACTATTGCTGTTGTTGCTGCTGATTACCTTGGCCGGGTTGCTGATTATAGCCACCCTAGTTACCCGGATGGCCCTGGCCGTGAAAACCGCCCCCGCCTGAACCGGCGTGCGGGCCATGAAAGCCACCTCTGCCTGAACTGCCGCCAGGCCCATGACTACCATCAAACATGTTGGAATTAAAATGCCTTGATGATCGTACAGTCCTTCCATAGATAGGTAGCTGGCTTCTCCCTGGTGCCATGTCTTGGACAAGGTTCATTCAATAGTTGTTCGAGGGTGGGACCTGACCCACCTAACCGAGGAGGTGGCCTACCCTTGCGCCGTTGGTTGTTGCCCTGTGTATTGGTGTTAGCCACAAACTCGCCAGCCTTATGTTTATTACCTCCTTGATTTATCGGGTTATGCTGGTGACCCTTGCCATTGCCGTTCTTCTTTCCCTTCCCTGTTTTCTCTTCATCAGACACGGGATCCTTGGTACTGTCAGAATCAGCATATTTGACTAGGGCCCCATCAACTGGCCCATGTCATTACAGTCACGCTTGAGCCGCCCCAGCTTCTGCTTCAGAGGTTCAAAACGGCAATTTTTCTCCAACATTAAGACTGCAGAGCCGGCATCCATCTTATCACATGAATGTATTATCTCCTTGACCCGGTGCACCCAATGGGTCGTGGACTCACCTTCCTCTTGCTTACAATTAGCTAGGTCCATGATTGACATAGGTTGTTTACATGTGTCCTTGAAGTTCTGAATGAACCGGGCCTTTAACTCCGCCCATGAGCCAATGGAATTAGGTGGCAACCCTTTCAACCAAGTGCGAGCCGTTCCATCCAACATCATAGTGAAATACTTAGCCATTGCTGCATCGCTGACCTCCAACAGCTCCATCGCCATCTCATAACTTTCAATCCATGCCCCAGGCTGCAAGTTGGCCGTGTAATTAGGCACCTTACGAGGCCCCTTAAAGTCTTTTGGCAAGCGCTCATTACGTATAGCCGGCACCAGGCAAGGGACACCTCCTGTTCTTGTGGCTACTCCTGCCTCAATAGAGGTTGCCGGGTAAACCGGAAAAGCTGGATGAGCCGCCTACTCAGCTGCCAGTTGAGCCGCCCGCTCAGCCTCTTGACGGATTATCTCCTGGTCTGCCAGGTTAAGAGCTCCACCCTATGCCAGCTCATGCCTACGCGGTTGGTTACAATGTTGAGCGTTGCTCGAAATAGCGGCTGAGTCCATATGCCTGCTATAGCTCAGGCTCCGGCTTGGGCGAGGGGTTGAATGGATTCTGTCTCGACTGTAAGAGTACGCATCCTGCTGCGCCAGAGCCGTCTGAAGAAGTTCTCTCACCCTTCGTGGTTCAATTGTTGTCGGAGAGTCGCCTTCCCTCGGGAGAGCCGCCAAATGAGCTGACGCAGCAATGAGATTCTCCAAAGGGTTAGAAAAGTGACCCGGTGGTATTGGTGCGTAATGAGGAGGAGCGGTATTCATACGAGGTGGTTCCATGGCCCGCGGTTGAACCGGCGCCCCAGCCCCGGGTGTCGTGATCCGGTTTGCCTCCGGCAGGTTACTCGGGCCAGCCCCGGGTGTGTGGAAAAGGTTCCTAGGGTTGTACATTAGAGGCAGATGTGACTGAGTTTTCTGGTGCCTTCTCCTCATGACCTCGTTTGACGCATTTAGATCCACCGAGAGCCGGAAAGTCTCCGCTTGAAGCTGCTGAGCACGAACATCCAAAGTTGCCCGCTCCGCGGACATCCTGACCTCTTCTGCTGCTAAATTTTCCTTGGCCTGTGCCATCTCTTCGCCTAGCCATGCCACCTCCATGTCATGCTGAGCCTTATCCGCCGGCTCCACCACAGCAGTCAACAGAGCCGTCAACTTATCCATGAGGTCCATTAGCATCTGAGCCGGGGGGGCATGCGGGATCTCCTAACCCGGCCACTGTCGACCCGGTGGTTATTGCTGCTGCAGCCGTGGAGTTCTGCCCGGGTTGGGTGCCAGCCATGAAGGCTCCGGTTCGATTCGGTGGCTCAGAGGGGTCCGGAATACTGCTGCCATCGGAACAGCCCCCAAGCATGCCATCTTGCAGCTAATACAAAGAATCTATCTCGCCTGTTGATGACGTAGCGTCGGAACAGATGGCCGTCTCACCACCATTCACTGATCCTTCAGAGAATTCACCTGCATGGATGCAACCCACGAAGGCATGCTTCACGACAGGTTGAGCCCGGGCGGATCTCGCGCGCTGAGCCGTCTCGATGAGGTTGGTGTAGACGTCCGGCTCAGGGTCTGACTCACCAATCCGGCCGATGAAGACATGGATTCCGCCGAAGGGGACCCGGTACCCGTACTCAATTAAGCCGGCCTCGGGGCCCCAGCCTTCGTCGTCGATGTAGAGCTTGCCAAGACGACTCTTGGTCATCCGGCCCACAGCGTATCCCTTGAGCCCTTCAAAGTTGCCCTTTAAGAACTCAAATCCACCGTGCGCTGGCCCCACAGTGGGCGTCAACTATCATGGAATTGTCACGGCAGATGTCCTAGCAAAAGGACTTAGTCGTAGGGCCATCGCAACTACGAAGCTTAAAGGGGTTAATCGGTACAAAGGACACGAGAGGTTTATACTAGTTCGGCCCCTTACGATGAAGGTAAAAGCCTACGTCTAGTTGTGTTGGAATTGCTGGGGTTTCGATGACCAAGGAGCTAATCTGCTGGCTTGGCTATCGATCTCTTTTTTCTTGTCCTAAGCCGCCGTCAGGTCATCCCCTTATATACATGGGTTGACGCCTGGCGTCCTATGGAGTCCCGGCCGGCTCATAAAACATGTCCGGCTCGGTGACTTCTTCTATATGCCTTTCTTTACAAGTCTTTATTTACATATGGTGGTTTATAATATTAGGCCTTAAGCCGCCTCTAGGCTTAGGCCTTCTACAAGTCTTAATAAACTATCACCTTGAATATTACCAGGCTTCTTTTGTAACCCGCCATTGGGGTTGACCCGGCCCCTCCTGGGGGGGTCTTACCTGGTAGCTATATTCCCAACAATACCCGTGAGATCCCATCTTGGGGCCTTTTCCGGTGCTCCGCCGGAAGGGGAATCGATCATGAAGGGCTTCTACATCAACACCATAGCCTCTCCGATGATGTGTGAGTAGTTTGCCACAAACCTTCGGGTCCATAGTTATTCGCTTGATGGCTTCTTCTTCTTCTCTCTCTCTCTCTGGATCTCAATACAAAGTTCTCCTCGATTCTCTTGGAGATCTATTCGATGTAATTCCTTTTGCGGTGTGTTTGTCGAGATCCGATGAATTGTGGGTTAATGATCAAGATTATCTATGAACAATATTTGATTCTTCTTTGAATTCTTTTATGCATGATTTAATATCTTCACAAGTCTCTTCGAATTATCAGTTTGGTTTGGCCTACTACATTGATCTTGCTTGCAATGGGAGAAGTGCTTAGCTTTGGGTTCAATCCTGCGGTGTCCTTTCCCAGTGACAACAGGGGCAGCAAGGCACGTATTGTATTGTTGCCATCGAGGATAAAATGATGGGGTTTATATCATATTGCTTGAGTCTATCCCTCTACATCATGTCATCTTGCCTAATGCATTACTTTGTTCTTATGAACTTAATACTCTAGATGCATGCTGGATAGCGGTTGATGTGTGGAGTAATAGCAGAATCGTTTCGGTCTACTTGTCGTGGACGTGATGCCTATATACATGATCATGCCTAGATATTCTCATAACAATGCGCTTTTCTATCAATTGCTCGACAGTAATTTGTTCACCCACCGTAGAATTTGCTATCTTGAGAGAAGCCACTTGTGAAACCTATGGCCCCCGGGTCTATCTTCCATCGTATTATTTTCCTATCTACTTGCTATTCCTGCCTCCTTTTTATTTTGCAATCTTTATTTTCCAATCTATATAACAGAAATACCAAAAATATTTTCTTATTATCTTTATCAGATCTCACTTTTGCAAGTGGCCGTGAAGGGATTGACAACCCCTTTATCGCGTTGGTTGCAAGGTTCTTGATTGTTTGTGCAGGTACGAGGGACTTGCGTGTAATCTCCTACTGGATTGATACCTTGGTTCTCAAAAACTAAGGGAAATACTTATGCTACTTTGCTGCATCACCCTTTCCTCTTCAAGGGAAAACCAACGCATGCTCGAGAGGTAGCAATAGCATCCCCAAGTTGTGGTTTTGCATATCATCACAATCATTCTTATCATGAATGGCACCAATAGTATAGGAAACATTATTATCATATTCTTCCAAGCAAGTGCTAAAAAGATTTTCAAGATCATAAGGGATGTCGTTTCCTTCCCAATCATAATCATTACAACAAGTGGTAGGTATCACAAAATCATACTCAATATCATCATCCTCCATCAACATATTTGATTAACTTTGATGAGGCACAATGGTGATATGACAACATTATTTGGGAGAGATACCTTTTTACCTTTATTCTTTCTCCTTTTCTTCTTCTTCACCACATCATGTGTGGGTTTAATTAATTCTTCCAAGCTTCTTGTAGAAGAGATTGGTTCGATAGGAAGCTCCTCCTCATTACCTGATTCATCATAATAAACACTAGGAGGGTATTGGGAAATATTTTTCCCTTTCATTAGTACTCTCTTCATATTCTATTTGTTTTCTTGTCTTTAGATAGATATCAATGTGAGTGAGTAGGGATTGCCATGCAACGGATGCACTAGAGCTATAAATGTATGAAAGCTCAACAAAAGAAACTAAGTGGGTGTGCATCCAACTTGCTCGCTCACGAAGACCTTGGGAACATTGAGCAAGCCCATCATTGGAATATACAAGCCAGGTTCTATAATGAAAAATTCCCACTAGTATATGAAAGTGACAACATAGGAGACTCTCTATCATGAAGATCATGGTGCTACTTTGAAGCACAAGTGTGGAAAAAGGATAGTAACATTGTCCCTTCTCTCTTTTTCTCTCATTTTTTATTTTTTTATTTGGGCCTTTTCTCTTTTTTATGGCCTCTTTTTTCTTTTTTTCTTTTTTTTGTCTAGAGTCTCATCCTGTCTTTTGGGGGAATCATAGTCTCCATCATCCTTTCCTCACATGAGACAATGCTCTAATAATGATGACCATCACACTTTTATTTACTTACAACTCAAGAATTACAACTCGGTACTTAGAACAAAATACGACTCTATGTGAATGCCTCCGGTGGTGTACCGGGATGTGCAATGAATCAAGAGTGACATGTATGAAATAATTATGAATGGTGGCTTTGCCACAAATACGATGTCAACTACATGATCATGCAAACCAATATGACAATGATGAAGCGTGTCATAATAAACGGAATGGTGGAAAGTTGCATGGCAATATATCTCAGAATGGCTATGGAAATGCCATAATAGGTAGGTATGGTGGCTGTTTTGAGGAAGGTAATGGTGGGTGTATGGTACCGGCGAAAGTTGCGCGGCACAAGAGAGGCTAGCAATGGTGGAAGGGTGAGAGTGCGAATAATCCATGGACTCAACATTAGTCATAAAGAACTCACATACTTATTGAAAAAATCTGTTAGTTATCGAAACAAAGTACAAAACGCATGCTCCTAGGGGGATTGATTGGTAGGAAAAGACCATCGCTCATCCCCGACCACCACTCATAAGGAAGACAATCAATAAATAAATAATGCTCTGACTTCATCACATAACGGTTCACCATACGTGCATGCCATGGGAATCACAAGCTTTAACACAAGTATTTCTCAAACAACTACTCACTAGCATGACTCTAATATCACCATCTTCATATCTCAAAACATTCATCAAGTATCAAACTTCTCATAGTATTCAATGCACTTTATATGAAAGTTTTTATTATACCCATCTTGGATGCCTATCATATTAGGACTAATTCCATAACCAAAGAAAATTACCATGCTGTTCTAAAAGACTCTCAAAATAATATAAGTGAAGCATGAGAGATCAATAATTTCTATAAAATAAAACCACCACCGTGATCTAAAAAGATATAAGTGAAGCACTAGAGCAAACAACAAACTACTCCGAAAGATATAAGTGAAGATCAATGACTAGTTGAAGAATTATGTAACTATGTGAAGACTCTCTAACATTTATGAATTTCAGATCTTGTGATATTATTCAAACAGCAAGCAAAACAAAATAAAATGACACTCCAAGCACAACATATATCATGTGGTGAATAAAAATATAGCTCTAAGTAAAGTTACCGATGAACGAAGATGAAAGAGGGGATGCCATCCGGGGTATCCCCAAGCTTAGGCTCTTGGTTGTACTTGAATATTACCTTGGGGTGCCTTGGGCATCCCCAAGCTTAGGATCTTGCCACTCCTTATTCCATAGTCCATCGAATCTTTACCCAGAACTTGAAAACTTCACAACACAAAACTTAACAGAAAACTCATAATCTCCGTTAGTATAAGAAAATAAATCACCACTTAGGTACTGTTGTGAACTCATTCTAAATTCATATTGATGTAATATCTATTATATTAAAACTTCTCTATGGTTCATACCCTCCGATACCTACTCATAGATTTATCAAAATAAGCAAACAACACAATGAAATCAGAATCTGTCAAAAATAGAATAGTCTCTAGAAATCTGCATGTCTCGAATACTTTTATAACTCCAGAAATTCTGAAAAATTAGGAAAACCAGGAAAATTTGTATTTTAATCTACTTCAGTTGGAATTGGTATTTTATCGCTCTCTGGTAAAAAATGAAAATTATTTTCGTGAGCGCATACTTTCTGTTTTTATCAGCAAGATCAAACAATAATCACCCCAAGAAGATCCTAAAGGTTTTACTTGGCACAAACACCAATTAAAACATAAAAACACAATCATGACCGAGGCTAGATGAATTATTTATTACTAAACAGGAATAAAAAGAAAATAAAATAAAAATAAAATTGGGCTGCCTCCGAACAAGCACTATCGTTTAATGCCCCTAGCTACGCATGATGATTTCAATGATGCTCACATAGAGGATAAGAATTGAAACATAATGGGAGCGTCATGAAGCATATGACAAGCAAATTTAAGTCTAACCCACTTCCTATGCATAGGGATTTTGTGAGCAAACAACTTATGGGAACAAGAATCAACTAGCATCGGAAA
Organism: Triticum urartu; assembly: GCF_056163025.1. Classification (NCBI taxonomy): domain Eukaryota; kingdom Viridiplantae; phylum Streptophyta; class Magnoliopsida; order Poales; family Poaceae; genus Triticum; species Triticum urartu. The sequence goes on from NC_141879.1 coordinate 112,962,102, forward strand.
GTAAAACAAGCATAGTTTCAAGATTTTCAACACATAGAGAGGAAACTTGATACTATTGCAATTCCTACAAGCATATATTCCTCCCTCATAATAATTTTCCGTAGCATCATGAATGAATTCAACAATATAACCATCACATAAAGCATTCTTTTCATGATCTACAAGCATATAATTTTTATTACTCTCCACATAAGCAAATTTAGTCTCATGAATAGTAGTGGGAGCAAACTCAACGAAATAACTATCATGGGATTGAAAATTGAAATCAAGATGACAAGTTTCATTGTTATCATTATTCTCTATAGCATACGTGTCATCACAAGAATCATCATATATAGGAGGCATTCTCTCATCATAGTAAATTTGCTCATGAAAACTTGGGGGACTAAAAATATCATCTTCATCAAACATAGCATCCCCAAGCTTGTGGCTTTGCATATCATTAGCATCATGGATATTCAAAGAATTCATACTAAGAAAATTGCAATCATGCTCATCATCCAAATATTTAGTGCCAAACATTTTAATGCATTCTTCTTCTAACACTTTGGCACAGTTATCGAAATCCTTATTTTCACGAAAGACATTAAAAAGATGAAGCATATGAGGCAACCTTAAATCCATTTTTTGTAGTTTTCTTTTATAGACTAAACTAGTGATAAAACAAGAAACTAAAAGATTCGATTGCAAGATTTAAAAATATACCTTCAAGCGCTAAGCTCCCTAGCAACGGCGCCAGAAAAGACCTTGATGTCTACTACACAACCTTCTTCTTGTAGACGTTGTTGGGCCTCCAAGTGCAGAGGTTTGTAGGACAATAGCAAATTTCCCTCAAGTGGATGACCTAAGGTTTATCAATCCGTGGGAGGCGTAGGATAAAGATGGTCTCTCTCAAACAACCCTGCAACCAAATAACAAAGAGTCTCTTGTGTCCCCAACACACCCAATACAATGGTAAATTGTATAGGTGCACCAGTTCGGCGAAGAAATGGTGATACAAGTGCAATATGGATGGTAGATATAGGTTTTTATAATCTGAAAATATAAAAACAGCAAGGTAACAAATGATAGAAGTGAGCGAAAACGGTATTGCAATGCGTTGAAACAAGGCCTAGGGTTCATACTTTCACTAGTGCAAGTTCTCTCAACAATAATAACATAATTGGATCATAAAACTATCCCTCAACATGCAACAAAGAGTCACTCCAAAGTCACTAATAGCGGAGAACAAACTAAGAAAATATTGTAGGGTACGAAACCACCTCAAAGTTATTCTTTCTGATCGATCTATTCAAGAGTCCGTAGTTAAATAGCATGAAGCTATTCTTTCCGTGCAATCTATCCTAGAGTTCATAACAGAATAACACCTTAAGACACAAATCAACCAAAACTCTAATGTCACCTAGATACTCCAATGTTACCTCAAGTATCCGTGGGTATGATTATACGATATACATCACACAATCTCAGATTCATCTATTCAACCAACACAAAGAACTTCAAAGAGTGCCCCAAAGTTTCTATGAGAGAGTCAAGATGAAAATGTGTGCCAACCCCTATGCATAAGTTCATGAGGTCACGGAATTCGCAATTGATCACCAAAACATACATCAAGTGGATCACGTGAATATCCCATTGTCAGCACAGATAAGCACATGCAAGACATACATCAAGTGTTCTCAAATCCTTAAAGACTGAATCCGATAAGATAACTTCAAAAGGGAAAACTCAATCCATTACAAGAGAGTAGAGGGGGAGAAACATCATAAGATCCAACTATAATAGCAAAGCTCGCGATACATCAAGATCGTGCCGAATCAAGAACATGAGAGAGAGAGATCAAACACATAGCTACTGTTACATACCCTCATCCCCGAGGGTGAACTACTCCCTCCTCGTCATGGAGAGCGTCGGGATGATGAAGATGGCCACCGAAGAGGGATCCCCCCTCCGGCAGGGTGCCGGAATGGGTCTAGATTGGTTTTCAGTGGCTACAGAGGCTTGCGGCAGCAAAACTCCCGATCTAGGTTATTTTCTGGAGGTTTCAGTATTTATAGGAATTTTTGGCATTGGGAACAAGTTAGGGAGGTGCCCGAGTCGTCCGCGAGATAGGGTGGCGCACCCGAGGGGTAGGGCGTGCCCCCCACCCTCGTGGACGGCCCGGGATTCTTCTGGCCCAACTCTTTTACTCCGGGGGCTTCTTTTGGTCCATAAAAAATCATCAAAAATTGGCACGTCAATTGGACTCCTTTTGGTATTCCTTTTCTGTAAAACTCAAAACAAGGAAAAAAACAAAAACTGGACTGGGCTCTAGGTTAATAGTGTAGTCCCAAAAATCATATAAAATAGGATATAAATGCGTATAAAACATCCTAGATGGATAATATAATAGCATCGAACAATAAAAAATTATAGATACATTGGAGACGTATCACTCCTCACATCGAGACCTCCTCGATCTTTGATCACTTCATCCACACAAAACTCCACAGAAACCTTGTGAGATCCGTTAGTATAATAATGCAAATCCCTACTCTAAGTACTATTGCAAACCAATTCCTATTTTGTATTTGCATTGTAGCTGCTGTATTATAACTTCTCCATTGCTTATACCACCAATAAAATCGATAGTTTCATCAAAACAAGCAAAACAATGCATCGAAAACAGAATCTGTCTTAAAAAGGACAGTCTGTAGTAATCTGAACATCTACCATACTTCTGGTACTCCAAAAATTCTGAAAAATTACGATGAAATAAACAATTTGTATAGCAATATTATGCAAAAAAATTCATAAATGTTTGACCTTCCAGTAAAAATAAAAATTCATGCGCTACAGCCAAAGTTTCTATTTTTACACCGCACATACCAACAAGAAATCTAATAATCCCAAAGGCAAATTTTGGCACATTATTTTTATAATACAATGGATTTGTACAAGGGAATAATTATTTTTGTCAGAAACTTCCATGAATAATTTACATTGTTTCCATAAGCATGAACACAAGTGTTCAAGGTCGACCCTCACTTCTCCAATGCATCACCTTTCAATCGCTTCTCTTTTTGAAAACGTTTTTAGGTTCCTCTCTATATTTTTTGTTTTTAAACTTTATAAAAGAACTCAACAGAAATAAATGAGTCTCTAAAACTTCCGGGTTGTCTCCCTGGCAGCGCTTTCTTTAAAGCCATTAAGCTAGGCATAAAGTGCTCAAGTAATTGATCCACCCAGATCCCAAGGTATATCAAAGCCAATTTTAATTAACAATGATTTGTAATTTAGTACTGAGCACAAAGAAACATATATAATGCAATGACAAAGTCTAACTCTCTTCCTATACATCGGCATGTCATAAAAGAACAATACATTCACATCAAGTAAAGGACAATACATAGCATAAGCAGTTTCTTGCAATTTTATCATATTGGAAACATACAGAGGTGGAGATGTAGTTCCTCTCTCATAATAGTTGCAAGTAGGAACAACAAGCACATGCATATTATATTCATCAAAATCGTCATGTGCAATGGTAAAAGGCAACCCATCAATATAATCCTTAATAAGTGCAAACTTTTCCGATATAGTGTAGTTTGGAGCATCCAAAAAGATAATAGGACTATCATGTGTGGGTGCGATAGAAACAAGTGATAACCCACAAGTATAGGGGATTGTTTCTAGCCTTCTTCGATAAATAAGAGTGTCGAACCCAACAAGGAGCTAAAGGCAGAACAAATATTCCCTCAAATTCTATCGACCACCGATACAACTCTACGCACACTTGACATTAGCTTTATCGGAAACAAGTATGAAACTATTTTGTATGTGTGATGCTAGAACTACTTTGCAAGAATAAAAGTAGAAGTACTTTGCAATATAATAAAATTTAGGTGTTTAGTAAAAGGGTTTGTGTCAATAAGAAAGTTATTTTCCCCTAGGCAATCGATAACAAGTACCGGTAATCATTCTTGTAATTCTATATGAGGGAGAGGCATAAGCTGACATAATTTCTCTACTTGGATCATATGCACTTATGATTGGAATTCTAGCTAGCATCCGCAACTACTAAACATCATTAAGGTCATGAAACCCAACCATAGGATTAAGTATCAAGCCCTCTTATGCCATACGCCATGGCCCACCTACTCGGGTTTAACCTTTTGTCACTCTCGCAACCCACCGTAAGCGAACCATGAACATATTGCAACACCCTACAACGGGGGCCACTCACGTTTGCACGATAACGGAGGGCACCGTATGACAGCACCATATATAAAATATACAATCATACCAACCAAGATCACGATTAACCCATAGGACAAAACATATCTACTCAAACAACATAGGATAACCATAGATCATTGAGAAATAATATATGGAGTTGAGCACCATGTTTAAGTAGAGATTACAGCAAGGAGAAGGGGTGTTACACCGCTGCAAAGAGGGGGAGAGAGTTGGTGTTGACGTTGCCAAGATTGTTGATGTAGATCGCCGTCCCGATCGTTGCCCCGGTGACACTCCGGCGCCACCGGAAGCGAGGGGGGAGAGCCCCTCTCCTTCTTCTTCCTTGGCCTCCCCCTAGATGGGAGGAGAGTTCCCCCTCTGGTCCATGGCCTCCATGGCGACGAAGGGGCATTAAATAATGTATGAGTTGAAGAGTTACTCTCATTATAAGGTGGGCACGGGTAGCTAATCCGCTCTTCCTCCGTTTGTTCTTCGCTCTCCTCATCATTCTTTTCATCCAATGATCTCACAGTTTCATCATTTTCTTCTTCCATAGACTCCTGCAAAATGTTAATCTCTTCTTGGATAGCGGTGATATTCTCAATAAATGCATCAATATCGCAATTGTATTTATAATTATAATAGAAATATTCAAGCATAGCAAGATTTTCAGGTCTATAGCCAGCATCATCATCATCTTCATACTTTAAAAATAGAGATTCAATTTCAGAAGCACCCTTAAAAGCAACAAATTCTTCTATTCGTTCCACATCATAGTAATCATATATACCATTAACATAAGAATCTAAGGTTTCATTATCATTAAATTTGCATAAAAAGGGAAGATGTGGAGCATTCATCCTAGAGCAACAAGTATAATCATATCTCAAGCATAGATTCCAAGCATACCATTTCAACATATGAATTTGGTCCCATAACAATTTCCCTTTATGAGTCAAGCGATAATCACTAAAGTATTCACGTTGATCCAACGTTACTCCCATTATGTAGTTGAATGGGGTTTTCTCAGGATTATCAAAGTAGTGCATAATATCTTTCACATAATGATCATAAAGGGTTTTTAGAGGTTCCACATCTCCATAAGTAGCAGGTACAACTAATTTTTTTTGTATTTTGTGTTCCATATCCATAACTAAAGATAGAGAACAACTTAGAACGAGAAATAAAAACTACTTGGTGATAAAGCAAACAAGCACACATGAGAATATTCACCCCACGCTATAACTCCCCGACAATGGCGCCAGAAAAAGGTCTTGATAACTTATACGTCTCCAATGTATCTATTATTTTTGAATGTTCCATGCTGTTATGTTATCATTCTTGGATGTTTTACAATCATTTTATAGTCATTTTATATCAGTTTTTGGGACTAACCTATTGACATAGTGCCAAGTGCTAGTTGTTGTTTTTTGCATGTTTTTTACATCGCAGAAAATCAATATCAAACGGAGTCCAAACACCGCGAAACTTCTTGGAGAATTTTTATGGACAACAACACCCAAGATGGGCCAGAGCAGCACCTGGGGGTGCCCCAAGGGGGCACAACCCACTAGGGTGCGCCTGGGCCACCAGGCATGCCCAGGTGGGTTGTGCCCACCTCGGTGGCCTCCCGCACCCCCTCTTTACCCTATAAATTCAAAAATATTCCAAAACACTTCAGGGTTAACCTAGATCAGAAGTTCCGCCACCGCAAGGCTCTATAGCCACTGAAAACCAATCTAGACCCCGTTCCGGCACCCTGCCGGAGGGGGAAATCATCTCCGGTGGGCATCTTCATCATCCCGGCGGCCACCACGATGAGGAGGGAGTAGTCCACCCTCGGGGCTGATGGTTTGTACCAGTAGCTATGTGTTTAATCTCTCTCTATCTCTCTCGTGTTCTTGAGATGTCACGATCTTCATGTATCGCGGGCTTTGTTAATATAGTCGGATCATATGGTGTTTTCCCCTCTCTATCTTGTTGTGATGAATTGAGTTTTCCCCTTTGAGATTTCGTTGTTATCGGATTGAATACTTCTATGGATTTGAGAACACTTGATATATGTCTTGCAATTGAATACTCGTGGTGACAATGGGGTATCGTATTGATTCACTTGATATATGTTTTGGCACTCAACTCGCGGATTCCCGAGGTGACATTGGGGTAATCTATGCATAGGGGTTGATGCACGTTCTTGTCTTTGTTTCTCTGGTAGAAATCTTGGGGCACTCTTTGAAATTATTTGTGTTGGATTGAATAATATGAATCTGAATTTGCTTTGTTGTTATTTTAGTACGAACTCTTGGTTAGATCGATCGAAAAGAATAGCTTCGTGTTATTTTAGTACAAACTCTAGGCTAGATTGATCGGAAAGAATAGCTTTGAGATGGTTGTGTACCCTACAGACAATTCCATCTTATGTTCTCCGCTAGATAGGAACTTTGGAGTGATTCTTCATTGCATATTGAGGGACGGTTATATGATCCAATTATATTAGCAATGCTGAGAGGTTGCACTAGTGAAAGTACGGACCCTAGGCCTTGTTTTTAAGCATTGCAATACTGTTTTTGTTCCCGTTTACTATTTGTTACATTTCTGTTTTTATTTATTCAGACTATAAAAGTATATTTCTACCATCCATATTACACTTTTATCTACATCCCTTTGCCGAACTAGTGCACCTATACAATTTTCCATTGTATTGGGTGTGTTGGGGACACAAGATATTTCTTGTATTTGGTTGTAGGGTCGTTTGAGAGGGACCATCTTCATCCTACACCTCTCACGGATTGATAAACCTTAGGTCATCCACTTGAGGGAAAATTGCTACTGTCCTACAAAACTCTACGCTTGGAGGCCCAACACGTGTCTACAAGAATAAAGTTGCGTAGTAGACATCAAGCTATTTTCTTGCGTTGTTGCCAGGGAGGTGAGTGCTTGAAGGTATATCTTTAGATATTGCAATCGAATCTTTTAGTTTCTTGTTTTATCACTAGTTTGGTTTATAAAAGAAAACTACATAAAAATGGAATTGAGGTTGCATCATATTATTGATCATCTTTATAATATCTTTCTTGAAAATGATGGTTCAGAAAATTGTGCTCAATTGTTAGAAGAAGTCAATAAAATGCTTGGCACAAAATATTTAAATGATGATCATGATTGCAATGTTGTTAGTATAAATTCTTTGAATATCCAAAATGCTAGTGATGATTGCACAAGTCATGACAAAAATGTTTCTTATAAGCATGTCAATTTTTGCGGAGTGAATTGGGAATGCATTTGCACACCAAAAAGGGAAGATAGATTTTGTAAGAAGCATAAATATTTAGAAATGAAAAAGTTGCAAGAGAGGCTAGATGATTGTGCTGAAAGATGTAATTTTTTCACCATCCTTGTGAACTTTGCAATGAACGTGGTCATTTAAATCTCCAATGAAAATTGTTTCATGATCAAGTCATGCCCAAAAATTGTGATAACTTGATTTCCCTTGAGCATCATAAAGAGCTTAGTCTTCTTTTGCGGTATGAAGAAATGAAACATATAAATAAGGGTTTTCCAAATCCCGAGAGATTTCTTGATTTTAATCTAGAGGAAATTTATATGTTTTGTGTGGTAAATTGCATTGAGAATCCTTATATTGCCAAATATTGATGGGCATCTCCATAGCCCGTTGATACGCCTACTTGATGTGAGACTATCTTCTCCATTTTGTCATCTCCACAACCACCATTCTATTCCACCTATAGTGCTATATCCATGTCTCACGCTCATGTATTGCATGAAGATTGAAAAAGTTTGAGAACATCAAAAGTATGAAACAATTGCTTGGCTTGTCATTGGGGTTGTTGATACGTCTCCAATGTATCTATAATTTTTGATTGATCCATGCTACTATATTATCTATTTTGGATGTTTATGGGATTTATTATACATTTTTATATTATTTTTGGGACTAACCTATTAACCTAGAGCCCAGTGCCAGTATCTGTTTTTTCCTTGTTTTAGGGTATCGCAGAAAAGGAAAATCAAACGGAGTCCAATTGACCTGAAACTTCACGGAACTTATTTTTGGACCAGAAGAATCCCACGTAGTATCGGAGAAGGACCAGGAGAGTACCGGGTTGCCCACGAGATCTACCGACGTACTTCTTCCTCCGATATATATCCATATACCCTAAAAACTTTGAGGAGCACAATAGATCGGGAGTTCCACCGCCAGAAGCCTCAGTAGCCACCGAAAACCAATCTAGACCCATTCCGGCACCCTTCCGGAGGGGGATCCCTCTCCGGTGGCCATCTTCATCATCTCGGTGCTCTCCATGACGAGGAGGGAGTAGTTCTCCCTCAGGGCTCAAGGTATGTACCAGTAGCTATGTGTTTGATCTCTCTATCTCGTGTTCTTGAGGTGATACGGTCTTGATGTATTGCGAGCTTTGCTATTATAGTTGGATCTTATGATCTTTCTCCCCCTCTACTCTCTTGTAATGGATTGAGTTTTTCCTTTGAAGTTATCTTATCGGATTGAGTCTTTAAGGATTTGAGAACACTTGATGTATGTCTTGCGTGGGATACCCGTGGTGACAATGGGGTATTCTATTGATCCGCTTGATGTATGTTTTGGTGATCAACTTGCGGGTTCCGCCCATGAACCTATGCATAGGGGTTGGCACATGTTTTCGTCTTGACTCTCCGGCAGAATCTTTGGGGCACTCTTTTGAAGTTCTTTGTGTTGGTTGAATAGATGAATCCGAGATTGTGTGATGCATATCGTATAATCATACCCACAGATACTTGAGGTGACATTGGAGTATCTAGGTGACATTAGGGTTTTGGTTGATTTGTGTCTTAAGGTGTTATTCTAGTACTAAATCTATGATAGATTGAATGGAAAGAATAGCTTCGTGTTATTTTACTACGGACTCTTGACTAGATCGATCAGAAAGGACAACTTTGAGGTGGTTTCATACCCTACCATAATATCTTCGTTTGTTCTCCTCTATTAGTGACTTTGGAGTGACTCTTTGTTGCATGTTGAGGAAAGTTCTAGCTCAAATTTCTAATGAAATTTCAAGCCTTGGATCTCCCCACAAGTCGGATCGCAGAAAGCAAGGCCTTGCCCAACGAGTGGCGGATTTGGTTTGGATGGGGTCTCGCTTGGACGCTGGGGAGATCCATAGATGCAACATTAGAAATTTGAGCTAGAAATTTGAGCTCCAAACCCTAAAAGAGAGGGAACCTTCGGACCGCAGGGAACCTTAGCATGGGGGGACGTCCTAATCCTTTTGCCGCCGCAAGGCCGGCTAATCGTACGCAGCAGGAGCAAGGGAACTCCCCTGGTTCAGGAAGGCACATGAGTCCGAACGCTATTATGAATGTGCGACCGACACTACACTACGTAGGTACCTGTGCATGCAGGTGAGGCGTCGGTCGGTCCTAGAAACGGCGGCAGCTAGCGAGGAGTTAACGACCGGACGTGCTGCAACCTAGGGATCACCAGGCAGCTCTTTCGCTCTATAGGGATATCGGGGGGGCATAGCACAATTCTTCTTGGAGGAGGGTTTTGGTTTGCCCAGGTGACTGATCCTGCCATAATATACTCCCGCCAATTCTATTGCACCGGCAACCGAAGTCGAACATACATACGACGATCTTCATGCGTGAAGGGACGGGAGGAAAGAAAGGGCGGTAGATGATAATGCGAAAGGGCGCCGCGTCTGGCTTGATAGTAAAGCCAAAGAAAGACGCCCCAAGACAAGATACAACTGTTGGGAAGGGGACATGATCAATAGAACCTGGCTGGATCCGGGCTGGGATAGTGGCGCCCATTCCTAACCAGTTCTGAAAAGGTTCGCTCATGCTGGAGGTACTAACCACTTAGTGATCGGTCCGCTAGTTCACGCAAATCCGAAGAAGTTATCACGGACGAGCCACATGCAGGGAAACTTGCACGTGTGGTTCTGGCCGGGCTTTCCTTCGGTATCTAATAACCTTGCTTCTGCTCGCCGCTGGCGCACCTCTCCTAACTATTGCCCATTTATTCTGGAATAATTTTTTTAGGAGGGACAATTTTACATATTTCTGCCAAATCCTTCTATTATTAAGTACGGCTGGTACCATTTCGATGTGTTTCGATTTTTTCGAAAAAGAGAGGTTTGATGCTTCTGAATTCATTGTATTAATTCCACTTCCTACTCGCAGTATGCTCTTAATGATCCCGGCTCATGATTTAATTGCCATGTATTTAGCTATTGAGCTTCAAAGTTTATGTTTTTATGTGATCGCAGCATCAAAAAGAAAGTCTGAATTTTCCACGGAAGCCGGCTCAAAATATTTGATCTTAGGTGCATTTCCCTCTGGAATATTATTGTTCGGGTGCGACCGGACTACTACCGATCAATTTTTTGGAACTTATTTATAGACTTGTAGAGACCCTCTACGTAGTTGTAATTCTAGGGCAATCGATCCACTTTCCCCATAGCCCTAAGGCTGTGTCTCGATCTCCTACACGCGAAAGATAAGATACGGGAGACGGGGTCCTATGGTATGGGTCTTCGACCCTTGGTCTAATTCCACGACGGAGAGTCGGCGTGGCGTAAAGTGAAGATTGGGGGGAATAGAGCGAAATCCCCGTCTGGGGTATTCCGAAGGTGTAACCTAGGCAACGAAAAAGGGGCCCGATACTTCAACTAAAGGAGCGACCTGTTGGTTCACCAAACCCCGACCCAGTGTCACACGTTCTCCAGGTCCGAAGGGATCCAGTGCCCAACTACCGACTCCTCCCGGAATTGCGTTATCGGAGCCGAGCCAGGAATAGCCGTTAGTGGACACCTACCACTTTTCACCGGTTAGAGAGGCCCTCTTTAATACATTAAGAAAATATGTTCATAGGGGCCAGAAAGACTCGGTCATAGGAACTTAGACCACCTACGCGCTGGTAAACGAAAACCACCTCGACCGGATCTACCGAACGAAGAAGGCCGCCCCGTCGAAAGAATTAACACGCCAAAAGGGCCACCAGCTTTCCCCCAAAAAGGGGAGATCCGCTGCTTACTGCTCACGGAAACATCCGACCTTATGGTCAAGTCGTCCGCCTATCTTTCTGATCTCATTCGTTTTCCGATCGCATAAAAAGTCATGAGATCAAAAAAGAAATGTGAGAATGTAGTTACAGATGTAAAAAAAGTCAATATCTCGTTCTCTTGTTCTTAAATCATGAATTGGATGATGTGCGTTTCATCAAGTATGAACATATTGCATTTTTTGCTATGCAATTTCAGTACCGGATCGACGTCCATTTATTTCTGTGTCCTCATCCGCGTGTATGTCTGTGTTAGATAGGCTCTGGAAGGCCTTACTTTACTAACAGGTAGGGCGCGTTACTTTTATTCTTTTTTTGCTGCTTACCCGCATGTTTAGATTATTTACTTGCCCTTTCACTTTTTCTTCGGCTGTCACCAACTTTGTTCAATGCTAGTCCCTAACCCATGAATAAGGGCTCCGCTGGCTACCGGGTTCAGAGAAGTTTGTAAGCTCTTTCTCTTTTTTCGTTTTTCGCCACCTCCTGTGTCTTTCCGTTTAAGGTCTTTAATTCGGCATTAGCTTCGTTAGAGAAAGCCATGCGTGAACTACAAAGCATGGGATCCTGAACACCACGAAAGAAAGCGTACTACTTTTCAATAAGGTCCGACTTCAGAGAGGAGAGACATGAACTTGTTTTAGGCGTAGAAAAGGCATACGGTATGAAAGATTGATTGAAAAGAGGTAGGGACTGGTAAGGGAGAAGGAGACCTCTGTCGGAGCAAGCTAAAGAGCCCACTTTATATGGTCGATTTCAGGTAAGGCACTCGATCAAGCCTATACATCCGGGAATTTAGCTCCAAACCAAAGACGACTTGCTTTGCTGCATTTCTTGGGCCGGGGCTTTACTTGATTTTGGCGAAAGAAAGGCCATATGATCTACTTTCTGGTGCCGGTCCCTTCACAAAGATAGCCCCTTCTTGCTCTTATTCTTATTCTTATTCTTATTCGGTGGAATACAAGAGTTCTGAAGCTCCTTTCTTTCAAGTGAAAGTTGCCTATCTTTCTTGGTTCGGAATCCAATCCAGTTGAAAACAAACAATTGCCCGATGGCAAAGTCAGATGAAAGGCTAGGAGTGTAAACCACGTACGAGCGTGGCGCAGAAAGCGAAATGTTTTGCAGCGAGTCAAGCGTAATACGATCAAAAGGAAATGGGGTCGATGCTAAAACTCAAACAGTTCCCCAGAGGGGGCCCCGGGTTGAAAGAGCGAGCTACATTCTTTCATAGAAGACAGAAAATAAGAGGACTGATGCTTTCTTACTTCATCTTAATATAGGGATTATAGCATTGGAATTATGGAATTTGAATGGATTGAGTACATCAAGATGAAGAAATTAACGTAATAAGCGATATTCTCAAAAGATTCGGTCATGCCAGAAACCTCAGTGTGCATGGCACTAAAAAAGGGTACAAAGAACCTGAGATGCAAGTAATGGCTGAATAGCCGGGGAAACACTAAATAAAGACAAGTGTCATCCGGACTTACTTGATTGATTGAATCGAGAGATGGAAATGCCATTGAGAGATTAGAAGGGATAGAGAAAACATCAGATAGAGGTCGTGCTTCTGCTCAGTCCAAAAGAACAATCTGAGTGAGGATAAGGTGGTTTATGTTAGGGTCCGAGAAAGCAACTTGACATGCCAATCCTAACAAGAATTCCACTCTTTCTGGTCATGTCAGAAACCACCTCTTGGAAAGCAGATCGAAAGCCAATCGTTTCAGAAGATGATGACCCTCTTGTGCTCCTACGTTCCTGCTAGTTGGTGGATGAAGAATAGGAGAGAGCTTGCTTGAGTAGAAGATAACCCGCGAGAAGGATGTTTTGTAGCGCTTTCTCATACAAAAGGAAAAGGCGTCACGACCGAAGATAAGGAAAGATCCCAGCTTTTCATTGCTCTGTCGCGCCACCCCTCCTCCGAGAGCCGGTTCTTATCCATATATTTTTCAGCTAAAAGATACGGTATATATATCAATGAAAGCTGGCGCCTTTGGTTCTTGGTACGACTGGTACTTTTTCTCATTTATCGGTCTAGTTGGAAAAATTTCCCCTCAAAGATCAAGTTTTTCTTATATATTATGCTGCGCCCTTGCCCTTAACCTTCCTTTCTCTTCTATAAAAAGGCTGGACGTCAAATGTAACTGATGCTTCTATTCTAAATATGACAAGCAAGAAACCTACTATTGCCGTAAACAAAAACCCAAACATTAGTAACTAATAGAGCTTTCCTATTCTAACTATTTCCCTATAAACCATGATTGATATACCAATCAAAAAAGACTTATGAAACTAAACTATTCTATTGATTTATGCCCGTGCTTCTTCTTCTGTTTTTGTACGCAGAAGGATGTCTAGGAGGAACAGATCACTGAGGTTAAGGATGAGAAGGTGAAAAGTGAAGATAGAGAATAGATGCCATGAACAAGTGTATCAATTCAAGAGTTAAGGAATACTATTGGGAAGATTGGGCATTGGGTTCATCTTGTTATTGACCATCCCTTTTCAACACATATCTTTTAGTATACGTCTTTTTTAGTTGCTTAAAGAATTCAGATATTGCTTTTTCTGTTATAGGAAGTGTTGCGTTCCCCTTTAGGGTGTTTGTCAGTGGCGTCACCCGATAGGGTGTGTGCCCGGAAGAGAGAAGAAAAACATGTTGCTTGCTATTTCTAGTTGAAGAGCTATTTTTTCCTATCGAACAGGAATTCCGAGGGATGTTTTTTGTTGTCGATTTGTAGCAATAGAAAGATAATGGAAGTGATTGAATAAGTTGGGTCATGAGAATGGAAGTTGGGTCATGTTGATACTAGATCCATGTCTTGATTATTCGACTTTTCCATTCCAATGCACAATACTATGCATTCCATTCCAAAGAGCGGTTTCGGTGGGTTGATACGATTTCCACTTTGACGGTCCTAAGTTGGCATTCTTTGCAGATAACTTCCATCTCGCCATAGACGAAAAGTACCCAATTTCATGCCAAGAGACCATGTAAGGGTTGTACGACCCATCCATATGATAAAAAGACTCACAAGCCTAAGAGCAATTCCTTCCTTCCCTATCATTAATTAAGGACTGGCTTGCTTCGAGAGAAAGGAAATCTGAATTCCATAGTCGTCTTCCTCACGAGCTGGAACAACTAAAGGTGTAGGTTGGAAACATACTTTTTTTCCGTTGGATTGTGCTCCAGAGAATGGAATAGTAACACGCGCTCCCGAGAGGCGGCATTAGTTTATGGTTCGAAAGCACGAGTCACTCCATCCAGCTAGACTTGCATTGATATAGACGATTTGAGCCTTTGAATTTACTTACTACAAAACAAGCTATGTTCTCCTATATATTTCCTTGGGCTCGCTTTACAAAAGAAAAACAAACTACTCCTCTTGATGTGGTCAGAGCGAAGTACTAATAGGCACAGAAACAGCAGGAATATCTTTCATTCATTTCATCTGTATGGTATGACACGACCTCTTTTTGCTCCCCATTTCGTTGGAACTGAGGCCTCTGTCTACCGGCCCGAAAGGAGGGTCTCATGCTTGTAAACTAGCATATATCTTGCACAGAATGAACCTTCCTTCAGTCACAACGAGAAGCACTATCGGGGTCTGAACGAATAGAAAACACAATCAACACTTCATATCAAAGTCAACCAACGTTTATCATATAGAGCGGAATCTTCATTCTAATTTGATTAGCCAACCCTCCCTCGAGTCGTATGCTTTCTGATCACTCTCCTATGCTGGTTACTTTTCTTTCAAACGTTACGTCGTTGCAGGTCCTCGCCCTTCAGGTTGAAGGAGATGTGTACTCGACTTCCTTTAAGTAAGTGGTGGCCCATAATAGTAGAGATGTATAACAACAGTAGCTTAACCAAAGGGATAGACTTGAACTCTTCCACACCCCCTTGCCAGAGGTTTTAAGAGAACAACCTTTTGGGGATACCAATTCCACCCATTCACAGCAAAGGAACTAGCACTTTCTTAAGCTTTCCACCGTTCTTGCTTATTCCCCTTACTTACCCAATGAAAGATATAGATTGGAAATTGGAAGATGGTCGTCCATAGTTATCTTGTTGAAAATACCCTCCCTTACTCATCAAAACGTTGGAAGCGACTTGAGATATCTTTTGGGAAGAGAGAATAACTATAGATGCTCGATATGCATATTGATCAATCGATCTCCGCGTCCTGCCAGTTCGCTAAGTAGACTCAATCTACCGAGGGGCAGAAGAAGATCAAGCCGATAAGGGGAAGCGCGCGGACCCGACTTCTTCCTTTTATGCTGAAACTAGGGCTCCCTCTGGGTAATTCTACCTATCCGTTTGGACCACGTACCTAGATCAAGTCAATCATTTCAATCTAAGTTGTCCTCAGCTACAGCAAAAACAGAAGAAAGCAACAAGTTCTCCGTTTCCTGTTCCCAAAGGGTGTGAATGGAATCAATAATTATATATATATATATATATATATAAAGTTGACGTAAGCTGTATGCATTCGGTGCCCTCAAGTAGGTACGACTATGGATCATTCTATTACTTTCCTTTAGGTAGTCCTAAAAAGCAAAACGTAATGGTAGAGGATGAAGGAAACAAAGAATGAAGTCTGCACCTTTGACTACTGATGAACCGCCATTTCGTTCTTTTCTTCTTTGTTCGGCTTTCACAAGCAAGATACCTTGAAGCAGGTGACAGTCTATAGCCCAGGAGAGTACCATTGCTGACATGATACAATTGGCCTTCCTCTTCAGATTTATTTAGAACTTCAAGCGTTCAAGGCAAGGTTGTGCAATCTCTTGTACCTGCGAGAAAAGGGCTTATTTACTACTTTTTATCGATCAATGGTCCACCGGTCCCATCCAATGAGTGGTATCTGAGTATCATAGTATCATAAGAAAGTTCATTTGTACACCCGCTTATCTTTCTATAGAAACTTATCTCTAAATGATTTTTAGATAGGATGTTTCTGGAATTACCCCTGCTATGTAGAATGGGATAGTGTCAACGTCCTTCATTATAGTACCGAAGATGCTCGTAGGCTGGTCGATGGAAAGGATTGCTTTTATTCAAAGAGATGGAGATCCTGGTTTAGCAGCGGTTGCCCGTCCTTGGGTTTATGTCGAGATTTTCGTATTAAGCACTGGGAGCAGAGAAATCCTAGGGTTGCTTTGTCTTCCTCTTCTGTTCTTAAATATAACTGAAAAGCATCCTGTTTCTTTAGTTGCCTCAAAGCTCAGGATCTCCCCATGTTTCTTCTGGAGATGTGTCAGTGGCTTTGCAATGATGCCGAAATGGCGAACGAAGCGCCTGTAATAGCCGGCCAAACCTAAGAAGCTGCGGACTTCTTTGACTGATTGCGGAGAAGACCAGTTGGCAATGTTCTTAATTTTGTGGGTTTCAGTGGCAACCCCATGCTGGCTGATTGTATGGCCCAAATAGGATAACTGGCGTTGAGCGAAAGAGCACTTTGAGCGTTTGACTTGCCATTGATCCCTTCTTAACAACTCAAGCACTGATTGCAAGTGGATTGTGTGATCTTCAAGAGAGGCACTGTAGACTAAAATGTCGTCAAATAACACCAGGGCGCATTTGCGCAGAAGGGGTTTGTTTGAGAGTGGCGTTCATGGCTCCCAAGAAGGTGGCTGGTGCTCCCGCGAGGCCGAAGGACATGACCTTGTACTCGTAGTGCCCTTCCAGAGTCTGGAAGGCTGTTTTGAATTCATCGCCAGCTGCCATACGAATCTGGTGATAACCAGCTCTGAGATCGGGTTTAGAAAACCATGAGGCACCAGACATCCAGGAGTTCTTCGACTATGGGCACTGGATACTTGCTGACGACAGTCATCGCATTTAGACAGCGATAATAAATACATAAACGCTAGGAGAAAAAAAAATATAAGATTTTTGGTCATAGAACCCCTGGTACCAATGTTTATAGAACTGTCCAGAATTGATAAAGAGAAGCAGCTTTGAAGTCATGGAGAACGAAAATAGGACCCTGGCTCGAGCCCATCTAGTGATTAAAGGTAAAGTGCTTCGGTACATTGGTGCAGGGGAATGCGTACCTACGCCTTTTAACTACCTTGGGGAGAGCGGACTTGCTGATGACCCTCCTTGGGAAACAAATGAAGTGGGTGGATTGGAGTTTGTCTCCGCCAATTAGAGATACGGTGCTGACCCAAGCTGAGTGAGTGAAGGCTCCGGCTTGACCTACTAGCTGTTTGCTATCAATAAATAACTAGCTGACAATATGCTATGCTTACTCTCCGAGCACTAAAGCTATCGAGAAGTGATGCAACAAAGGTTGTTGAAGGTAAAAACCGTCAAACAGAGAAATCTTAATCGTCAGAACAACGCTGAACCTAACTTGTACAAGAGTTGGTAAGAAAGTGCAAACGTTGAGTAAGAAATTGCCATAGGGCGGCACAAACAGAAAGAAAGGCTTCTGCCAATCAGAATAGGAATGCGAAATCCCAGTAAAAGGGTGTTCAGTCGAAGATAGGAGGATTCCTTTGATCCATACCGTCATCTGACGGACTTCCTGCTGACTTCGTCAATTGCTCTTTATCGCTTAATAGAAGGGAAATTTCATGAGATAGATGAAA